>NC_088603.1:25867980-26171011 GCF_036013475.1 Columba livia | reverse complement strand
ATTTTAAAACCTCACCAAAATCTACAAAACAGATGCTGAAAGTAGAATCATTAAAGGACTTTCAGGATCCTGGAGCAGGATTCATCTAGGATCCCTTATTGCATACCCAGATTAGGAACATCAGAATGGTGAACCAAAGCAGACAATAAGATAAACAGGGAGCCACCATGTTGACTTTCTTCAGTGTGAAACAACGTTTAACTGGCTAGTGGGGAAATACAGAAGATAGGGATGATTTCTAAATCATTGCCTGTCAGGAGTCTTTACAAAAGTTGCAGGAGAATGTGCCCACATACATTCTACAGCTGAATTTTCTGCTCAAGGGAGGGGTACTGCCTTTGCTTCAAAGAGCATGAAAACTAGGTTAGGTTCATAGATCTTCCCAAGAACTTTAAAACTTATATCTGGTATCACTTTTATTGTCTGCTTAGTCATTGAATCATGAAGCAACCAAATTTCTAGAACACCTGGCAATGGATGGGAAAATCTGCCTGTTCAACAATGCTCTAGGGAAAAACTAGTATTTTAAAATGCAGCAGTTGTTTAACCAGTTTCCAAGCAATAAGGAATAGAGGAAGCAGAACCCAGAAGAATCTGATTTTTGAAACAATTTGCTTTTTAGAGCTTTTGATGCATTCACCATCCAGCTATAGGCTGCTCTAACTGCAGACACCGCTGCAATTAATGCTCAGACTTTGTGCTATTCAGATCCCAGATGTTTCATGAAAACATGGAACAGACAATTAGTGGTTGATGTGAAAAATGCTGTTGAAATAGATTGTAGAAAAAGCTTTCTTGAATGTTGAACAGCTGAAAGAATATCTCATGAACAATTAATAGGCTGTACTGGAAAGTAAAATTAATTTACAGACCACTGAACATCATGTGCGTATTTTTATTAAATGACATACATGATACTAGTGATGTATGACTGAAGTTGTTTTGGGAAGAAGGGAATTATATTCTGTCTGACTTTCCTTAGAATGGATTGAAAACACATTTAAATTCATTTGTTAGACCTTTAATAAGAATTGTGTCATCTGAAACATATTTCATACTACACACCATCTGACACTCTTGTAGGGCCCTATAAATAGCAACACAGAAAGAATGAAAATCGTCAATGCTTCCGTTTTCATTGCGATTTAATAAATACGGAATAATATTACTGTTAGATGCTTTATTTGGGTAATAAAAGTTACTGAGCATGAGTTTCCAACTTAGATTCTAATGGCCAGATCTTGTAGAAACATTCAGTGATCCAGTTTCCATGCCTCAAAAAATTCATTAATTATCACTCAATACTGAAATCTGGATGAGTAAATCACTAAGAAAAATAATCTCCAAGCATGCAACCAGATACAAGCAAAGTGAGTTCAGTGATGCTACATTCAGATAGATGATGTCAACCTGCACAAAGGATCAGGATTTTCATTGGATTGACATGCATTCAAACTGATCCCACCACATCCCAAATGTTGTCCTTGCAATTCACCCTCTTTAGAAAGAGTACATGGAAATTATAACTATTGAATTAATACCACATGCTCAAACTGGGACCAGAAATTTTAAGCACATCTCTCTCAAATTTTCTTTTGAAAATTTTTCTTTTGTGATCTACAGCCTCTTTTGAGTATCCAGGTATCACTGATCACATTCAACTAGTGTTCACAGTTCAGTTGGTGATATTTAACTGAAAAACAGGTGGATCAATAATATTGCTAGAATAAAGATGTAGTTGTGTACATGTGTATGCTTGAGCGGTGTGGAGAGAGGTGACAGTCCGTGATATACTTGAATGATTTTCACACTCCTTTGTAAAACTGCAAGTCATGGAAGTCAGGCTATGAAATATTTGTAAAGATGGACCTTGTCAAACCCTTATGAGGTGAAGTACAAATCAGAACATAACAGTACTAAAAACCATGCCGTATTTTTATTTTTAGTACATGGCAGCAAAAAGTAACACTTTAAAATAGATTACAGTTTTAAAAATATGCATTAAAAATGCATTCACACAGGAAGTTATGGCAGAAGTATTTTCCAATTGCAATTTATCGGCTGAGGTATTTGTTATTTATGTAAAAATTTAATATTTTTCACTTACTGGTAAAAAACAACCAAACAAGCAAGCAAACAAACAAAACCAAAACAAACAAACAAACAAAACCAAACCAAACCAAAACAAAAACACCACCTTGAATCTTATCCAAAATTTATTCTACAGCCAAGGTCCAGATCTCAAATAGAAAAGCTGTTGTCAGCCAAGACTGAAATGCAGTGGCAGCCTTCTAATTGAAAGCTTCCAATACTCTTGCTTCTCAATATATGGCAATAGTTAAAATGACTGGTTTGGATTTCCAAGGGTGACAGCCCCTGCATCTCATCCCTCTCCAACTCATTTTTTTCCTTTGAAATAACAGTGTGTTCAAAAACAGAACACAAAGGAGGATTTTAGACATGACTACCTGCAAAGCCTTTATGATCACAAGGAGAATTAAGGAAAGGGCTGTACCTCAAAGCCATAAAATATATCTAGACTGGGAACAGAAAAAGTGCCAGAGAAAACAAGGTTTCTATGAGAGATCTTCCTAGATTTTAATGTCTGGAAGATCTAGAGCCAGATGTCTTTCTGCAATGTGTCTCCATATCTGTTGTAACTGAAGAAGGACCAGTCTTACAGTGCTTTTTCAGAAATATGGGACTGAAGTAGGAGCTCTGCATGTGTTTTCATTTATGTATCAGGAGAAAAGGAGATGCAAGTAAGGTAGACCTCAGAGGCATAGCTAGGACCGCCATACGAAGTGGAATACAAAGTGAATCACTAGGTCCAGATGAAAACAAGCAAGAATTTTTTTGCTCAGACGTTTCCCTCAATACTTGTGTTCTGTGATTTGCAGCTCTCTGAGCATCTGACCTTCAGTAACTTTGTTTAGTTTCTGTTAACAGTTTAGCTGGTGAGATTTAAATGGGCAGCTGCTACGGGGAAACCAGTGTCACAGACAGTCAATCAATAACATTGCTGGAATAAATGTATACTTGCACTTGTGTGCATATGTCAAGAGAAATGAAAGGAGAATAACAGTGGAAATGAGGAGGTGAAAATTTAAATCATGTGAATCAACATGCTAAGCACACATCTTGTCTCACTAATACCTTCCTGCTAGGTCCCTTTTCCAGGCTAGTGTTTGTCCACAATCCACACAATCCCCTACTTGTTCTGTCATCAGAACCTAAATTTAAGCCATTTGAGGTGCAAACATCCTCATTCTACTGTCTTTAATATGTGCTATGTATTTACAGATCTACACCTAATTATGCTCAATATTCCTTACAGAAAGGTTAAATATAATATAAGAGTAGTAACTGACCTTCTCATGCTAATCAAACTCTCTAGACTAACATGAGTTATAATTATGATGCTGCATGAAATGCTGAAAATTAGTCTCTACTTCACAGATTCCACAGGGTCCTTACAGACTGCAGAGTCAAGAAGCAAAGACTACAAGGGAATACAGATTTATCTGCTCAAAATCATCTGAACCTTTACTTCTTCAATTCAGCTGCACTGTCTCAATACTGAATAAAGGTGGTTACCAGTTTGAAAATAATTCTGCCTATTTTGTCCTTACTAAAAAAGCTAAGGAAAAATCCAGAAGATTTCTTCTCTACTGTGTCTTTGCCATATTGATAACCAACCATAAAGGCAGATGAAACATTTTCCAGCTTTCTTAAACTATATGATATTATGAAACACTATGCATGAGGCATCTACCTTCGCATTGCTCAAGTATGTGCATGATATATGTCCTAAAACTCTGGCATGCATTTTATTGGTCAGAGACAGTACTGGTTCCTCATAAAGATAATGATTAATGCCTCCATCCTGTAACATTTCTGCACCCGAGTAACTCTATATCAGTCACTCCTCTACTACTGCAGGAGAACTTTCACATCCAACATAAGGAGATTCCTATGTACCATTTGTTTGGAGGAGCAGGAGTTTATTTTACACATATCAGACTGAGTGACAAACTAATGAGGATAATGAGAATGATTACAATTACACTTACTGTCAAGAGCTGGGGTTTAGTCAGTTATGTGCCCACTACAGTTACGTTTTCCAGGCAACATGACTTTCAAAACTAATGTGCTGGTCAGACCTATAATAAAAAATTCTGCCTAGTAGGATAAAGATTTGAGGTAAAATTCAACTTTGTTCACAGAACAACTATAAGCTTATAGCACTGCTTTAGTTTTACTTAAAACATATTTTGAGGGTATAAGTAAAGCCCAAATGATACACAGGTCCTGGGCCATTCTTACAAATATATGAAATGTTGTCATTATATGATGAGTCTTGAGTATTAATATAGATTCTTGCATTGCCTGTAACTCTGAATAATGTGAAAATTCCTATATTAAAAATACATTACTGAATCAATTAATGTAAAGTTTATGTTGATAGGACCTTCCAAGTATGTTTTATTTATGAAATATGCCTGCTGGGGGATTGTAGAAATTTCATAGGGCTCTAGCAATAGTTTCCAGAGAAGATTTGTACAATCTACAATATTTTATGAGTTACATACCATACATAGACCAGGGAAGACATTTATAGCAGCTGTTGGTTCATTTTGTTTTGAAAAGTTCTACTTTTTGATGCATGGCTGAGGTTTTCTCTAGAGTCATGTACAGCTACATACTGGCTTAGCGAGGACCAGGGTATCAGCTTCTGAGTGAAGCTGGAAAATACCTGCTGGGTCTGAGTGAATCAGGTGCTCACTCTTTGGAAACTTTCCCACTGCCTAGATTTTCATCACCCTGTTTTCTTTCCCTTTCCTTCCTCTGCCCAGAACAAGCAAAGTCCACTGTGTTTCTGCCATCAACATGTATAAGTACTGAGTGCTCTATTAATTAAGTTAGCATGTATTGCTAACGTCTAAATTAAAAGTCTCTTCTACATAAAAAACTGAATATGACATAAAAACTAATAACAGAATTTTCCATATTAGGGAATCTATTAATGTTTTCCTCATTCTTTGAAAACATGCACACAACTAATCACAGAATCACAGAATTGACTGGGTTGGAAAAGACCTCAGAGATCATCGAGTCCAACCCTTGGTCCAACTCTAGTCCGTTTACTAGATCATGGCACTAAGTGCCATTTCCAATCTCAGTTTAAAAACCTCCAGGGACGGCGAGTCCACCACCTCCCTGGGCAGGCCGTTCCAATGCCTGACCACTCTCTCTGTAAAGAATTTCTTTCTAATATCCAGCCTAAATTTCTCCTGGTAGAGTTTAAGCCCATGCCCCCTTGTCCTGTTGCTAACTGCCTGGGAGAAGAGACCAATTCCCACCTGGCTATAACTTCCCTTCAGGTAGTTATAGAGAGTGATGAGGTCACCTCTAAGCCTTCTCTTCTCTAGACTAAACAACCCCAGCTCCCTCAGCCTCTCCTCATAGGTCTTATGTTCAGGTCCCTTCACCAGTCGTGTTGCTCTTCTCTGGACCCGCTCCAGCACTTCAATGTCTTTCCTGAACTGAGGGGCCCAGAACTGAACACAATACTCCAGGTGTGGCCTCACCAATGCAGAGTACAGGGGAAGGATCACTTCCCTTGTCCTGCTGACCACGCTGTTTTTGATACAGGACAGGATACCGTTGGCCTTCTTGGCCACCTGGGCACACTGTTGGCTCATGTTGAGCTTCCTGTCAATTAGTACCCCCAGGTCCCTTCCTGTCTGACTGCTCTCCAGCCACTCTGTGCCCAGCCTGTAGCGCTGCAGGGGGTTGCCGCGACCAAAGTGCAGCACCCGGCATTTGGCCTTATTGAACTTCATCCCATTGGAATCAGCCCATTTTTCCAGTCTATCCAGATCCCTCTGCAGAGCCCTCCTGCCTTCCAGAAGGTCGACACTCCCTCCCAAGTCCTGTATTTCTCATTTCCTATATTTTTTTTGGTGTGTTTCCTAATTACTGATTGAAGGATTTTGTCTTTAGAAAAGTCTTTCCCTTTTAGAGGCATCTGTCTCAATTGCTCTCATTCCAAAATGTTTTGGAGATAATCTAAGAATGTCCTGAGTCGTGAACTGAAGAATCAATACTTGGATAGATTCAATAACATAAGTTAAAACTAGAAATTTAAGCAAGGAGGCAAATGTAATTACTCATGTTTTATTGTACATTAAGAAACCAATTTAAATTATTGTACATTAAGCAAGTGATTGAAATACATCTGTTGTGACATTCAGACAATTTGTACATCATTTTAATGAGATGTGTGATGGTGGATAAATAAATAAGAAGTCTTGATTTTCAGGTTTCTAAAAACAAAGCTTATGTAAATTAAAATATCATCCATTAATTTTGAAAAGGGCTGTCTTAAAAAAACAGCAGTTTCTTCTTGGATGACTTGATGGTTTCTGGGATTAGAAATAAAACACACACAGAATTCCCACCACTCAGTTGTTTGTGACCCAGATATGGTCTCCTCCTGGCACTTCCACCAGGTTGTTTCCCAATCATGTCATTTATTCTCTCAGACTATTTCTAAACACGAACACTCTTGTGTGTCCAAAGCATTAGAGGAATTGTTCGGACATGCAATCTTTTCCACTTCTCTCTCATCCGTTCTTTAAACTTTCTCTTTGGTCTCTGTAACATGTATTATGTCCAACAATGCTGTTCCTGAAAACTTTCTCCATCCTTAACTTACTTGGTAGAATTAGAGCTTCAAGTTGGAGGTGGTTTCACAGAGGGTCCAATGGCAGCGGAAGTAGCGTTTACATTGTAGCTTAATCCAAATTAATACTTACCCAAGCACAGCTGTTCTCTTATTTCAAGCAAGGAGAAGTGAGTCAACATGACACTGAAAGGTATATGAGAAATTTGCAGTATTTTGCCTGGTGGGAAGTTGCTTCACCTATTACAGGACTTCAAATATGAGTAAGACCAATGATATTGATGTATTTTATATTCTCTGTATTTGCTGATGAAAGGAATGTATGGGGAAGATGTCTTGTATCATGTTATGCAGTAGGTCTTTTTACATCATTAACTAACCCACTGCAGTACATCAGAGCCTGAGTTTACTGAATAACTCACACATTGTGCCTCATGTCAGTTCTGCTCTTCTGGTTTTACGCCTCCGCATTGATCAAATATACTCACACACCTTCCTGTAACAACTTTCCTAATTTACATTTGTTTCTCATGGCACAGAACTGTTCTGTTCCCCCAGTAATCCTAGTCTAAATTGTTTATATGCGTTCCATCCACTTGAGCATTTCTATAGTTTTCCTGATGTTGCTTTTCATATTTGAAATGGGCTTCTTCAACTGGCAGCAGCTTCATAAAGCTGTTTACTTGTCATTCTTCAAATCCCTTACTCCAGAAGGACATCTTTTTCTGAAAATAAAAAGAAGTTATCCGATTAGGGATGCATGGCCAGTACAGCAGCTATACTCACTCCATGAACTTCCTTCTCACAGAGCTGACATGTTTACAGGCAGGCAGGGTTAGGAAGCTAGCATTGCTGCCGATAGTGCTGCAACCATCCTCATACTTTTCAATCAAGTCACTTCTAGGGGTGCAAAGTCGTGATTACAGAGTTATATGCAAAAGAATTAAACATTCTTAAACAGTCTTAATAATGCTAATCTAACTTGTGCTGAATCTAACGGAAAATTTCCATTCTTTTCACCCTGAACTGGATTCAACCATATTTATTGCCATTTTTGTTTAAATGTTTTCTTTTACTCCTTCAGTTTTTCCATCTAATATAGAACGAAGCCTTTACTCAAATACATTATTTATAATCTGTTTATCAAAGGGTACAGCAAGACGGCACAGTCTTCTGGAGACAGCTCAGTGCTCACACTTCCTATGCTTCAAACAAACTAACCATGAACAAACCCTTATCTGATGATACTGTGCTCCAGGTAGTCCCTATGGGGTGTACCATGCCATGTAGTGAAGATGTACAAATGATGACAGGAAATAGTTCACCTTCAAACAGCTCACAATGCAGGCATCTGCAAAAGATTGTGGAAATATTGCTTCATGGAAAGCTTACAGGTCCAACTGGAAAGTTTTTTGTTTTTTTTTTTTTCAAATTTTGCACGTGAGAAACAAAATTTGGACAGTGTCTGTTTCATAAGTGGTACCCCTACTTGTAGACCACTAAAAGTACACAAAATAGGAAAAAAAAATGGAGTAAAGGAGACAAACTACAGAAATGCACAACTTTCCATACTGTATAGAAAAATGTTTTCCTTCATAACAGAATGAAATAATAGAAATCTTGGAATCAGGTTTTGACTTTCTTAACTTCTCACATACAAAGTAACACTATAATCTCACAACATGTAACAGTAGCTCAGCCACCTCTTTTGTGTAGAAGTCAGAATGCTCTAATGACTCCTGTGCACAAACAGAAATAAAACCTTCAAGGTACAGCTAATAATAATTTTTCAGTAGTTATTTATGGGCCTGACCAGTATTTTACATGCCTGCCAAGTAGCAGCTACTCATGCTTGCAGTCCCATGGGGCACAATGGAATTGCTTAGAGCAGAACAAATCAGAAAGTGGTGCTTTTGTGAGCAAGGTAACGGTTAAAAAAATGAGAGTTTATTAAAAAACACCACACCCAAACCTTAGAAAAGCTATTTCCGGATTATGGGATGACAGATTTATACTTCAGCAGATGAACACTACTCAGTAAGAAAACAGAGCAACATAAAATCTGTTTAGAAATAAGTATAAAAACAGTCACTGAGAATGTGATGCTTTCCAATAATAGAACAAACAGTATTAGCCAGACAACATGCAAAAAACCTAAAGGGGTGGACTATGGAATAAACTGGTGATAAACCTGCCTTTACATAGCTCAGCTGCTTTCTTTATCTTTTAAAGCAATCTGTACTTATTTTGTGACCCACACAAACCCCTCTAAAACCTCTGGAAAATACTCCAGGCTATCAGATATGAAAAAAGCTTTCTTTTTTCCCCTCTTTGAACTTACTGCTGCAATGACATAAAGGGAGATTCTCCTACACTCCCTCGACTTCACCTTAGGGTTTTGCTTTTCAGCAGTTCCTTGTCCACAAACATCTCAGGTACTTAGAACCATGATTCATCCAAGCCCACCAAAGGGCAGAGGGAGTATGAGAGGGACACGACTGTCACTGTTCTGTAGGGGTGCTGCTCCATGGCTCCAGACCTAGTGCAGCTGATGAAAACCTTCCCTAACTTTGCTGTTCCTGCCAGAGAAAGCTATGAAGTAATTGTGGCATTATGAGAGCTCGTAAAAGCAGCTCCCACTGATTGTCTTTGCTATCTCCACAACAGTAAAGAGAGAAACCAACAGTGAAAGTTTAAATCTTAGAGGGATGATGATTTACATCAGTACTCCTTGAGTGTCTCATCTTTCATCATAAGTTTGCCCCTACCCCCTTTCCCCCCCACCCCAATATATCCTAAGAAGGACAAATTTATTTTATGGTACTAACTAGAGGCACCCTTTCAAACAGCTGCTGGAAGAGGTGAGAAGAGGTTACTTTTTCTTGGAAACTGGTGTGTGCCCAGCCCAGCACTTCCTTATCAGCACTAAGGTCGCTTGCTCCTCTCCCTCCTCAGCACAGCCCGAGCTGTGTGGAAGCAGGCAGAAAGGCCTGCAGCTGGGTTTGCATGGAGGTTTCTATGAGAAGGGCAAGCTGAAAAAATTTACTGTAGTCTGTAAAAGAAAGCAGTATTCGGAAGAAAAACACTGGAAAACCACTTCAATAGGAGCTAACTTTCCATTCGAAAGTGAGCCAGACGACTTGAAAGCCAGTATCAAAGTTCCTTTTATTTGATGGCAGAAACGCCCTTCGTGAAGAGAGACGAAAGAAAAAAGCTACTCTTAGCCGGGTGGTGGTACCTTTCAAGCAAGTTTGTTTGCCTCCTGACTCCATCTGCTGGGAAGACACCCTACTACCTGCTGTCCGCGCTGCCACGTTTGGCAGGAGCGCAGAGGTGAATCACCGTGCGTTCACTCACTCTCCCAGCCTTACTGGGGCTCTCTGGATATTTAAATATTTGGCAGCTTGCAGCAATCATAGCGAAGAAGTCCTCCTCTGCAATACTTCACGCACAATCACCCGACACTCTCCCTCAACGTGGGCTCAATTGCCTCTGGTTGCCACTGTAGCAGGAGGCTGCTCTTCTGAGACCAGAGGCGATCAGAACAGAATCTTCCTCGGCCTCTCCTTATATAAGTTCTGTAACAGAAACGGGAATTTCGATGACTGCCGTCCGGTGAACGCTGCGGCCACCCCTTGTTGGTCCTTGCCAGCTCGGTGGACGGTAGGTAAATGGTTCACGCAAACTGCAAGAGCAGCGGAGGACACGGGGCAGACAGGAGGACACGGAGCAGCATCCCCGGCACGGGCTGGGCCACCCGGCCGCCCAGACCCTGCTGTCTCACGCTCCGTGTCCTCCTTTCCCCCGGCTTTCCCCTTCCGAAAGGTGCCCGCAACAGGACCGAAATGCTGGCTCCGGCCAGAGAAACTTCTCCGAGACGGGGAGAAGGGTGATGTGGGCTCCGGACGGACCCCTGGACGCTCAGGGTCCGCGCTGCAGCGAGGAGCCGGTCCTGAGAGGAGCGGGGCGCCCGGAGGCGACCCACCCTCAAAGCGGTCAGTGCCCGGCCGCGCACGGGAGGGACAACCGAGAGAAAGCGCTTTCGGCCGTGGGCAGCAGCGCTGGTACCCCCACCTCCTCCGTGGGGCCGAGCAGCAGGAAGCCTCTCTGGACCACGGGGCGGGTGTCATCTCCCCTCCGCGAAACAGACGCCCCTCCGCAGGTGCGGCGGGAGCGATGCGCGACCCTCTCGCCTTGCCGCCCCCGCCCCGCCCGCCAGCGCAGCGCCGGCTCCTGCGCGGCCGCCCCGCCGGCAGCAGGCGGCCGGGAGCCGAGGGGAGGCGGGCGCGGGGGAGGCGCTGCCAGCGCCGCCGGGCGCTCTCCGTCCGCCCCGCACCGACGTCGCGCGAAGCCCCGCCGGCGTCCGGGGGGGAGTGTGGGGTGGACGCGTCGCGGGCGAGGCGGCCGAGAGGAGGCAGATGCTTCCCGAGGCACAACCCCGCTGGAGGGGCTCGGCCGTGGCCAGTGCCTGTCCGTGCACCGGCTGAAGTGTTCGGCCCGCCCGCCCCCTCCGGGACGCGGGGACCCACCGGGCGAGTGTCGGGGAGCGGACGGCGCCATGCGCCCCTCCGAGGAGTGAAGGGCCGTCCGGGCTGCACCGGTGCGGGCGCCGAACCGCCGCGGAGGTGGCCCGAGGTGACGGGGAGGCCGGGAGAGGTGCCGCGCCAGCGCCGGGAGCGCTGCCACCGTAAGTCCCGGTAACTTCGCCGCCTGCCCTTCCCCAACCGCCGCCACCGGGAGAGCGGCCGCGGGGCAGGCGGCGAGGGAGAGCCGCGGGAGGTCCAGCGAGCGGCGGGGAGGGAGCTACCCGAGAAGGGGGATAGTCTCGGGCTGGTATTGCAGCCAAAAATAGGGGAGGAAAGGGGAAAAAAAAGAAGGAGGGGATTTCTGAAGCTCAGAACCGCATCAGCGGCGTGTGCAGTGCCATCCCGGAGGAGGGGGAGCGGGGGTGCGGGCGGGCGCCGGGGCCACTTCCCGGCGTCGGTCAGGGCGCGGAGGTGAGCGCAGTGTCCGCGGGGTGACGGGGAACGGTGAGTCCCGGAGTTTCCGCTGCGGCTTTTGCACTGGCGAGCGGGTCGCTGCCGATCCGGTATAGATTACAGGGAACAGCCGCTCTCCACCCTGGAAATACAGGGCATTTAAATGACACCTGAGTCACCAGTCCATGCTGCTCATTCATGTCAGATATTATTTCCGTGATATTTTTTATCTGCTGCACCGATATCCGTACTTTCTTTGTCATTTCACACTGTCAATGTAAAACCAACACTCGTAGGTTTCAGGGTATTGCCATGACGGTAGATTGATGCATGAGACTATTTACTGGATGTGTTCAAGTACAATATAAATGCCTGCCAATTTCGTCTTTAAATTGCTACATTGATTTCATTCTTGTCGACTTTCTGACAAGGGTAAAGTAGTTGACAATTTGTAAAGAAAAGAGGAAAACTTCTGTTTTATTTTAATTACAGAATGTCAATTGTAACCAAAATGATGAATGAAGAAAAAAATCATTCATAAAAAGGGTAAATAGAAAGATGCATATCCGGAGACCTCTTGTAGTCAATACTGTCAATATCTAACAGATGCCTTCCTGCCACACTTTTACATACACTGGCTACCACTTGAACTTCTTAAGGGTAATACAGCATGAGATGTTCTTCCTAGGACCATGCACTTTTCTTGTTACTATAGAGCTAAGCAGTCTGGCTAAAGGGAGTTTAGAATGAATTAATCAAACCATTGCATTAAAATGCTATTTTTTTTTTGTAGGCACTGAATGAAAAAAAAGCCTTTGCTTCTGCTTGTTTTCCCCTGCAGTGTTCGTAGGATGGTATTCAGGTGGGGAACCCTTGTGTTTGGTAGGTGAAAGGGTCCCTACACTGCTCTAGGGCTGAAAGTATCAGGGCTGACTAGAGTAACGTTTCTCTGCTACCAACAGCTCAAACTGCAGGTGGTGTCAAGCTGAATAGGGAATTTAATTCACTGCTCAGAATCCTAAGCATAATTGTCAAGTAGGTAAATTTAATTCAGGAGAGCTAATATTTCTTTTTAATTTCTTCAGACATCTGACAACATTTACCAGTAGGTAACCTTTGCTATCTTACCTTTCTGGTGCTTAATATAGCTGTTGTATGTGGGCTGACAGGAAATTATTCTGAAGTAAAACATTGTGTTTCACTACCTACCAGGCTGTAGTAAAGTATACTAGCTTTATAAATCTTGAGTAAATGTTGGCCCTGTTAAGACCAATGAAAAAATCCCAATTAACCCCTCCTAATAGTGGGCTTCACTGTAGGTCTTCATTATCATTTATAGTGAGAGGCAGACAACTTTGGTTAGAAATTCAAGTGGCGATGTTTAAATCTGACTAGTGATGGCACTTCTAACAACTCTCCATAGTACTGCTTTAGAATCATGGGTAAGAGCCACACAAGTCTTAAGATTTTTTATAAAACCTACATATAATAAACTGTATTGTGCTTTCAAGAGGAATAGGCAGTTCAAATTTGCCTTATACTCTTTTACAGGCAGTTTCATCAGAATGGATCATAAACAAGTTGGATTGTAGTTTGCACATATGCCATATTTTAACAGAGGTATTCAGATAGTATGGGGGGAATATCGTCAGATTGCATTTCATATGACGGAGAAGTTCACAAATAAACTGCTAAATATTTGACTTACTATAAAATGTCAGGAAACAATTGAGCTATGTTACAGTTCTCTGTAGCTCATAAGCTTTAGCAGGAGATGAGGGAACAGAAGCATCTTTTCTAAAAACCTTGTTGAATATTATCGAATAATATATTCACAAAGATTAGCTTAATAAACTCACTGAATTCAGTTTAGCAAACTCCTTTTTCTTCATGTCTAAAGCAGAATGGTTTTGAAAATGATCTGAAAAAGTTGAAAATTTTCAGCGAAGATGTAAACATTTTACAAAGTATTTGCTGAATTATTTTTCTTCCAACTGTCTTCCAGATCAAAGTAGAATAGCACAATGCTTAAAAGCTACCCAATTAGTATTATATGTTAGTTTCAAATCTGTAACTATGGACCTATGAGAAGGTAAATGGGCATTTGCAAGTCCTGTTGTATTATAATACTGGCATGACCAACATAACTGCCAATAATTTCCACTAATTTTGTATAAGTGAAAAGGGAAGGAGAAAGAGCATATAATGACTTAGAGTTCCTGAAAATTATTATCTAGAAAAAAAAAAATACTCTTCTATATTTATTTTTAAAGTCATGCATGCAAATACTGTTTTTGAGAAACTGAGCAACTACATAATTGATCTGTACTTTACTGAAAATTGTATCCTGAAATTTAGTTCTGAAAATGCCCATTGGTTCTATATATTAGCAAGCTGGTAAGCTCACTTTTATTTCTTTTAATTGATATTTGGGTTCTATCTGTTGCCCTTAAGTCAATATTGAAACTCATATTAATGCTAGCACAGATCATACCTGGGCCATTCTGGGGTGATCCTGTTATGTGCTGAGCACTTCCAGCTGCTGTTTGTGTTAGAGTGGCATCAAGTCAGGTCCCTGCCTTGAGCTACAAGCACAGAGTAAAATTCACTGTCTTGAAAAATTTGTAATGCAAATAGTCAAGAGAGACTGAGACATCTTGTGGAAGGCCATGTAGGAGGCCAACAGATGATCTAGGTGTGAACATGAGTACTCCATACTTAACAAGGGTATGCTGAGCACCTTTTAACAAGTTTGAATGTTAATTGATTCTTCGATAGAGGTGCCCAGAAATGAAGGATTAGTGCCTTAAGGGTGTATGTTATTTCCCTCTAATCTTGTTTGCTTCAGTTTTACCCTCAATGTTTACTAGCATGCCAAAGAACAGCACATGATTACAAGTTGTTTGTTCTGTGCTGTTTTTTGGTCTTACACCCACTTTGCATTTGAAATTGCTTTTAGTCACTTCCCTGCTTAGGAAGGAGGGGGTCTTGCTGCTAGAAGCCTCTGGTACACAAGTGCAATGCAAGTGCCAGTGGCCAGACATTCCTTGTGGCCCAGTCCTGAGAAGCAAACCACTGGTCTTCAGATGGCTGCTGTGCCTAAGTGACAGAACCCCTTCAGGAGGGACCCTGGGAGCTCTGCATGGTACTGTGTTAGAGAGGTGGTGTTTTGTCTGAGGGCTTGCTACAATACAGATGTTGTAATGAGTGTTTCTGATGCAGAGAAAGCCTAGATGCAAATTTCCTAAAAGATAATTCTCATTCCT
Organism: Columba livia; assembly: GCF_036013475.1. Classification (NCBI taxonomy): domain Eukaryota; kingdom Metazoa; phylum Chordata; class Aves; order Columbiformes; family Columbidae; genus Columba; species Columba livia. Next base: position 26,156,078 of record NC_088603.1, on the reverse strand, counting down.
CTGAAGCAGGAGAATCAACTGTGAAAGCCCACACAGCTAAATACCACCGTGAATTAAAAAAAAAAAATAGTTTTATCTGAAGTTGGACACATGTACCCTAGATATTTTGTGCTGAAGCTTTTTGTTATTTTTGTTACAGTTATGCTTCCATGCATAGTTTTTGATGATGGGATTTGGCAGATGGAAAGAATGGAGAATCTGTGTGTAAGACTGGTTTTAAAACAGTTACTTGTATTGGATAAAATTTGAACTGGTTTTGCCTATGAAATGGAAAGACGCACTGAATTGCTTATATGGAGAACTAGCTAAAACAAGATGATTATGGCAAAGATATTTGCCACATCTCAGTCAATATGCAGCACTGCTAAAAATGCCGGGCTTGGTGCTCACCCAAAAGTTACAACTGGAAAATCCATACCTCATGCTAATGGTTGTATTTATGGGCATGTTTCAGCTGGACACTTTTTTACTCAAGGTGGTATCCACAGGTGTTGGAAGAGTCTTACTTCAGGTGATCTGCTGAACAAACCAAGGACATGGTTTTACCTCACCAGTGAGCCTGTGAGCCATTTAGTTGGCTCCATGCTCTTGACGTGACCCTTAGTTAAGGACAAGGGTCCCCAAGGTGGGGAGAACCTGGAGGTGGTAGTTACCCTCTGGTAGTGAGCTCCATTTGAGTGCTTGTGCTGCCTTGTATATGTATGCAGAGACTTACCACTAAACCAAGGAATCACAGAATCACAGAATGTTAGGGATTGGTAGGGACCTCGAATGATCACCCAGTCTAATCCCCCTGCTGGAGCAGGAACACCTAGATGAAGTTACACAGGAAGGCATCCAGACGGGTTTTGAATGTCTCCAGAGAAGGATACTCCACAATCCCCCTGGGTGGCCTGTTCCAGTGTTCTGTTACTCTCACTGTGAAAAAGTTTCTTCTCAAATTTAAGTGGAACCTCTTGTGTTCCAGTTTGAACCCATTGCCCCTTGTCCTGTCATTGGTTGTCACCAAGAAGAGCCTGGCTCCATCCTCGTGATGCTCACCCATTACATATTTATAAACATTAATGAGGTCACCCCTCAGTCTCCTCCAAGCTAAAGAGAACCAGCTCTCTCAGCCTTTCCTCATAAGGGAGATGTTCCACTCCCTTAGTCATCTTCATGGCTCTGGAAGAGGAAGGAAGAACAAGAAGTTTTGGTGTTCAGATATAAGGAGAAAGTGGAGCTATTAAACATAGTTTTTAGGAAACAGCATAGGGAATACGAGTAGATACAAAGCACATTAGAGCTGTGCTGCTGCGGATTTTTCCATGGTTCCCCAAATGCCTTCTGAATTAGAATCATATGGTCGACAGGCAAGGTAGTAACACTTTTAGCACGTTGCATACTGAAGTGCTGTAGCCCCCAAAGGTGGTTTATTGCAAGGATCAGCTTAAGCTGTGAACCAGAAACTCAGGGAAACTGCCAGGAGGAGCTCTCCTGGATCCAGGAGGGGACGGGCTGGTGGTGCAGTACTAGTGCTCTTACATGTACAAACCATACACAAAACAAACCGAAACATGCAGTTAATGCAAATGCACCCTATCTACTGCAGCTTGACATGATTGCATTACTCCTGCTTTTTTATTCATAGTAATCCTGTGTGGTTCAGTGAAGGTGACATGGAATGACATCTATTTTAAAATAAGCTTCTGGACCTTGGCTTTTTATGTCATTTACTTCAGTTATACTGAATAAAAGACCTGGCACAGATTGGGCAGAATTTTCTGTTCACATCATGCTTTTATTAGTATTTTTTGAAATAAGCATGCATTTCAGTTTCATGTGTCACCTTTCAGTGCTAGAGTTTCATGTGACAGTGTTTAGAAAATAATTTCCTGCTTGGTCATATCCAGCAGTGTATATAAGAACCATATCACTCTTTGTCTGTTGCTTTTGATGAATATTTTTAGCCATTGTCAAGATTTAAAGGAATAATACATTTTATGAAATTTGCAGTCTTTTTGAATCTATGGTTTCACTATATTTTATTAATGGTAGCTTGTTAGTAGCTTTGACTTGTTAACTTTAGTTGGTGATGTCATCATTAGCATGGGCTAAAGTTCAGGTTAGAAAATTGCTATTATTCAAAAGCAGGTGTTTAAAATTACTTTTTCCTCTTGGATGTGCTGCAAAGTGCTGAACTACCCCTCCACAATTAGAAAAGCAGATTTTTATTCTGTTGTTTTGTCCTAGAAACTGGACACTTCTGAAGGCAATGCCAACTGAGTTCACAGACATATTTGGAGGTTGCTTGAGTGAAAACGAATTATGTCTTATTTTCAGAGTTGTCTTCTGAGAATTAAGTTGACAATTAAAAATATCTCTTTTAAATAATGTGAAATGCTTCTGAAAAGTCTGTTGTTATTGCAAAGATGTCAAGGATCCATGTTTAAGATTGTGCTGAGATATACTTAGAAAAGAAAAAGAAACTAAACTCCTATTTTACTTTTTTATTAGTGACTAGAATGAGACTCCACATTTGGCACAGTGTCCCTTCAAAGGTCGGCTGAATTTTTTGTATGTAGTTTTTTATGATGAAATATATACTTAGTTTTCAGTGCTCACATAAGATTGCTGTAATCTATGACTCTGCTTAGAGCTTGATGGAAGAGTGAAGATGGTAATCAAAGACTGAATAAATTTATAGAGTGAATTAGGCACTTCTGTTTCTCTCAGGCAGCACTGAGGCATGTTGTAACATGACAAAGCTCATGTGACTGTAGCATTTCAGCTGTTACGTATGCAGATGGAATACTCTATTTCATTTAGTTTTGATTTCCCTCCAGCTGATATCAGTAGTGAGTGTGAACTACTTAGAAAAATCACAGGTAGCTCTGTAGTTGTATTCCATCGATTTTGTTTGTATTTGGATCTTCCCTGCAGGTTGCGTGTGCCAGAGCACTTATCTGCAACAAATCAAGCTGTCTTGATTTAAGTGATCTATGAAGTAGCGACATGAACCCCACAAGTGATTTTCCCTTTTAAATTAACCCCCATTATGAGGCAGTACCAAACTGGTGATGCCCCCCACTGCCTTCAGTACTGAACCTGTTTGTGTCACACTTTCTGTTTCCTAAACTACATTCTTTTGTGCAAATCTGTCACCATGTGATTTGCTCCAGCTTGCTTCCTTGATGTTTGTCTCCACTCATGTAGTCTTAGTTACCTCTAGCTGTGGAGCTGCTTCACCCCTAGGCTCTTCTCTTACATTGTGCTTCCCTTTCATCATTGAAACATGGTGATGTAATTTGCTGTATGTCAGCTGACAAGCAGATGGTAAGCATCTTGGATGGACAAGTATGATTCCTCACAAAAGAGAAATGAATGCTGTACCATAAAGTTACAGCTCTTTATATGTAACGGGCTGTCATCTCTCATCCATTGGAGTACAATGAACACCAAAAGATACTTGACGATCTTTAGATTGTCATGGAAGTCCATATCCAAACCATACTCACAGCCTGGAACACTCTGTGGGTGTGAACATTTCGTACTCTTAAACATGTTGTGTGCAGTCTCTGCCAGCCTTAAATATTGGAGGAGAGGAGAGAGAGGTTGCTTACGCCTTTTGATATGTACACCTTTGATTGCTTAGAGAAACTTCTTCATTTTTTCTTGGCCTTGGTAGAGAAGGGTATCTGAGACTGCTGAGTTTCCTCATGCAACTGAAAATGGGATCTCTCTTTATAAGAACTCCTTCTGTTCTTACAAGTGACTCCAGCTCCCAATGGGATCCTCATTTTCTTTTTTCTCCAAATGTGGGAACAGCAGGATGTGCAGTTCTAGCTAAAGGGCCTTGGGCAGGTTATACAGAAGTATGTTTTTTATAAGTGTAAGGAGTGATAGCCCAGGCCATTGAGAATGATATCTCGCGTTGGAAAAGCACCCCCATATGTATGATGTGTGAATGTTGGGCCTGGGCATGTGAATGAGTAGGTCGGAACACTACCCGCAAGATACGCATAGGAACATGACTGCAGACACTACATGAGTGTGGTGTGTTTGGAATAAATATTATTGAAAAAACATACTGTCTAACCTCTTGGTCTGGGCCCATATCTGTAAACCTATAAATTGAGAACTGTTAATAAAAGTGAGCTCAGCCTGGATCAGCTCTGCCTGGCTCTGCTCTCGCTGCTAACAAGAACTCTGTGCATCTCTGTCTGCATCTACATGCATCGTTCCTCATCACCACATCCAACTTCCTACTCTGCAAATAAGGTGGAAGGTGAAAGGGTTGGTTCGCTGTTGTTACCCTCAGCTGTGCTATTGCTGCTGGGGTGGAAACACTATGAAGACTGAAGGATATGTATGGGATGCAGAAATGACATCAAATAACAAAACAAAACAAAAAACAAAAAAAAAAAAAAGAGAGAGAAGGAAGTGTTTTGAAGAACTCAGAAGAAAGAGGTACTTTGAATGGTACACACATCTGTGCATTTCATGGTAGAGATGACCTTTTGGAAAGTTATGTTAAAAAACTCCTAATTAATAGACAGCACTGTCTTAGATTTACAAATATTCTAGCAGAGGAAATTGCATTTATACTGCAATACATTTTCAATTTTGCACTTGCAATGTATTGCAGATAAGATCACTGGTACTGGTTTCATTGCTTATACAGTTGCATGAGTGGATTATTGGATCTTAACTTTTTATACTGCAGCTTTTCCGGGAATTCTATATCTAGCAAAGGAAAATGGCAAAGAGGGTTAATGTGAGGCTGATTCAAAGGGTAGTTTGGTCTGACCAATTTAGAGCATCTCTGGTAATTCTTTGGCTTTGCTTCAGGCTGTTTAAGAACATTCACTGAGAACCTGAAAGAGTAACCCATAGACAGCTGATCATCTGCTCCTGACTGTGAAGAGATGCAGAGCTTGGAGTTTAGCAAATCCTTTAACCTCTGGGCCACTTCCTCTACTACAGGCTGCTCAAGGACTTGACTCGTTTAAGCCTCGAGCTGTTTGCATTACAATACAATATTTTCCCCTGTGTTCAAATATTGCCAAGTACATTTGGAGTTGAAGCAGGATCAAGTAATAAATAATAACCATTGTTACCATATGTTCTCACAGATAAAGCAGACCCAGTATGTTCTATCTGCTGTTTTTTATAGTATTTTTTGTTTTTATTATCTCATTGCATTTGATAGTATGTGTTTCCTAAAGACTGGAGCAATTTTAGGGCTGAAAAAAACACATGTATGTTTGGATTTATGTGTTTAACCACCAGATGACTTTATTGGCAATCAGATCTGCAGCGTTTTGAAGGAAACACATTCATGCCATGAAATGCCTAATATAATCAGAGGTTATCAGTGGAAAAAACCTGTAGGTAGTCACCGTATAACTCTCTCACGTCTTCTTTTTCACCCACTGTCCAAAATAATTTGTGTCTGAGATCTAAATGCAAACTAAAAATCCAAGCCCACTCCAGCATTGTCATTGCTATAGCTGTTTGAGTTGTCTGTGCAGTGATAGCAATGACACAAATCTTTGTATTTAAATTAGTTCATGGTGAAAAATGTAGCAGCCTACACTTTTAATAAGAGGAAAAGAAGTGGGCCTTAATGGCCTATAGAGTGTGAGAAATTAGTACGGTTAAGGCAGAAAGATTTTTTGCTTGCACTGTACACAGAAAAGGTCCTGTGGAATCTCAGCTATTAACTGAAGGTGTCTTCATACCCTCACAAAATATGGGGACAGTGTTTTATTAGTATAAAAGCTTATAATTTCTCTATTTACATAAAAAATTTGCAACATATGATCAGTATATTATTTACTATAATGCAGGTCATCAAATATGTTACAGCCAAGTCACACACCACATAAAAGAATACATTTGATAAGAGGTTTCTTGAAGTGATGAATTGTGGTTTTCAACTCCTATGTAGTTGCACATGGAGAAATCAAATGCATAAACATTTAAAGGTAGTTGTGCCAATTGCTTCACTGTAGAATTTTATAAAATGTATCTCAGAACTAATTTTACTGTTGAAAATGGTCAATTTTTTCAATAAAAAAGGGAAACATATTACTGAATTTCAGGATTTTTTAAATGAAATCTAGATTTTTACTATTAATATAAAATGCTTTTGCAGGTGTGAGGAATTTCAATTACATAAAAAAGTATTTTTTTCATATTAAAATAATATTTTAATTCAAACAACTACACCATAATATAATAAACGTCTTGTACTCTGCAATGGGAATGGTTTGGATGTACAAGGATGTGACAGCCTGGAGGAGATATTGGGAGATAATGCAGCCCTATTCACACTGCATACTTATGAAAAAAAAGCAAAGTTAACTGTCTCAGTCTTCAATCTGTCGAATTTATTTGGAAAATCTTAGGCAGATAATTTTCATAGTCTCTGAAAATCTCCTCTAGTGCAGGATTTATTGTTTTGTTTATGTTTGGGAATTCTGGCCACTATTTTTCTCTGAGAAATTTTTGTGCTACCATGTGGTGACTTGGCAGTAGATGGTTTCTGAGACAGGACTGAACCTTCTACCACTTGTGTAGGAACACACCCATACATGTGCAGCCCTGACCTTCCCAGAGCTTTGCTCTGCAACCAGTTTTGAGGTAATGTAAGCCAGTTTATGCTGCCTAACTGAGAGCAGACAGAACAAGACTAAAACACAAAGAAGGAGCAGGAAGATAGAAAAATAGCATAGATTGGGGGAAAATGGGAATGGTTTCAGGAAGAGGGATACTGAAACATGGATTAGGAATTAGTATTGAGTGCAATCGGAGTCAGAGACAAGAAGCATTTGAGAAGGACAAGTGTGTTTGACAAGTTAGATGCTGAAGGACAAACTGATGTCTGAAAACCGCTGACATTCCCAGGAAGAGGCATTTTGGTGCAAGCAGGGATGGGAGCTGGCAGGACACCAGTGCAATAGAAGGAAGACACATTGAAAGAGGGAGAATTTCCAGAATCACAGAATGTTAGGGATTGGAAGGGACCTCGAAAGATCATCTAGTCCAATCCCCCTGCCAGAGCAGGAACACCTAGATGAAGTTACACAGGCGGGTTTTGAATGTCTCCAGAGTAGGAGACTCCACAACCTCCCTGGGCAGCCTGTTCCAGTGCTCTGTTACCCTCACTGAGAAGAAGTTTTTTCTCAAATTTAAGTGGAACCTTTTGTGTTCGAGTTTGAATCTATTACCCCTTGTCCTATCATTGGTTGTCACCGAGAAGAGCCTGGCTCCATCCTCGTGACACTCACCCTTTATATATATCTGTAAACATTAATGAGGTCACCCCTCAGTCTCCTCTAAGCTACAGAGACCTAGCTCCCTCAACCTTTTCTCATAAGGGAGATGCTCCACGCCCTTAATCATCTTAATCACCTCCCCTCTTAATCATCTTAATTCCCTCCCTTCTCTTCCCTACTAAATAAATATACTGGAGTCATGAAGCCAAGAAAGCAAGATACTTAAGAAGGGTAGGAGCTGAAGGCCAGGGAAGGAGGTTGGTACTCCAGTGGCAGAAATTTTGGAAGGATCTAGGTCTGACTGGGAATTGTGAAGGGCACTGAAAGAATGGAGAATAGAAATAAGTGAGAAGAAGCAGCTGAGGTCTTGGAGGAGACAGCGGCAGAAGAGAAGAAAGTTCATAATGGAGGAGCTCGAGATGAGAGAGGTAATACCCTCGACAATGTGCTAGTCATACATGACCTAGAGTTTCATCAGTCTTCTGCTGTCAGCAGGTATTCTGTGAAGATTTCTGGTGGGCTTCTGGAAAATTCTAATATGATGAGGTGAAAAAGAAATAAAGGTATGTATGTTAATGGAAGACACTTGTACATCCTAAAACACCATTGGAATGGCTAGAGCATTGGAAATACAGAGCAGATGATAGGACACCTCAGTAATGGTGATGACATGTAGATGATAAACTATGGGAGGTTAGTAGTCACTCATAGGCACAGTCCAAAAGAGAAACATCAACCAGAGTTCACAGTAGAAGAGAAGTATACTGCAGAGGCACAAATGCAGCAAATTGCTGGTGAGTGTGAAAGTATCACGCAATTAAAAAATGAAAAGCAGGTGTTTGAGAAGATGTATATTAAATACTGCAAAGCAAACTGAGATCAAAGCCTTCAATGTGTGCAGCTGAGGAATGTCTGGGGAAAGCAGCCAGCAGCAATGCTGCTGTTAAAGAAAGGAAGGAAGGAAGGAGATTTATAGTCATGAGACATGGAACTTTTAAAATAAGAAGAAATAGCCATAAAAAGTAGCATCAGTATTGGGGTGCAATTTTTGGGACTGACTACAGGAAAAATTGAACTGTGGCACAAAACAAGGCTAAGTAGAGTATGAGAACGTTTATTCAATGTAGATAAAAGTCCAAGGATACAAGTAAGTGTCCAGATATCTCTATAATGGACACTACTGCAGAATTAATTTTAAATGTGAACTTTAGCTATTCATTAAATTTGATAAATACATTAAGAGGAGTGAAAACTGGAAAAGGATGTAGCCTGTTAGGCTTGTTTAATAGTAAGTTTCCATATGCGTTTGAAGATAGAATGTTGAATGCTTGCTGCAAAACCTAGCTATAGGGCAGTACCAGAAATCCATACTGCACTGTGATAACTATTATTTCCACTTTGAGTCCCATGGCAATAAAGACGTTAATTGGAAAAGTGAAGAAGCCACAGGAAAGGGTACACTTACTGATGGCAGTAGAGAAGAAAAATGATAGGGTATTCCATATATGCATAGATATTAAAGATCTTCAAGGCAATGAATCAGGAAGAAATGAACACAAGAACAATCCTACAATGATACAGGAACAAAACAACCCACTCACACTAAATGACATCACTTCCAAGCCCTCTCTAACAAGCATATTCATTATGTTAGATGCACAATTTGGTGCTGGAAAGTCAGATAGGATAGAGAGGGCAGCTAATTAATGCCTTCAAACACTTTATTCTGAAGGCATTGTTTCAAAAATGCCTGCTGATAAATCATCTGTGCAAGATCTATTGAAGAAGAGAGATCTTGAAATAGCAGAAATTCTCACTCTCTTACCAGACTGAATGCCACTTAAAACCACTAGTGTTAATCACATGATACTGAGGACATTTCTAAATCACAGATCCAAATCATTAGCAGACAGATGAATGGGAACAGTTGAGTTTTGGAACAGATTGCCCAGAAAGTCTGTGGAATTTCTATCCTTCCAGAAAACCAAAACTAGCCTTTATATGACCCTGAATTACCAGGTCTGACTTTGAAGGTAGCCCTGCTTTGAGCATGAGGGTTATTAGGTTATCTCTAGAAGTCCATTCCAGACTATTTTTTTCTATGACTCAGGTAATTACTCTGGTCTGGAAAAGAGAAATCCAAGCACATCCAAAACCAGGAGGAAGGCTAAAAGGCTGAGGGCACTAATTGCCCCAAAGGAACTGAAACTCAGAGTAGGGGTAGCAACTTACCTGCTAAGTAGCAGAAGTAATAGCATCTCTGTAAGAACTTGGAGGGAGAAGTGATTCTATTGTATAGTCCAAGAATGGCTCTAGAACTGTATAAAATATGGACACAGTTTACCTTGAAATAAAACGAAACATTCCATGGGGAGGTACCTCTACAGGATGTGCTGCATGAGCTGAGGGCATTTCGCTAGCGGTGTCCACAGCAACATTTATGAAGACACAACAATACACTGTCAACTGTCTTTTAAACATTATTCCTTCCATGCCTTAGATCTTTCTTCTTCATCCTTCATACAAAGGAAAATACCATTTGTTGTTGTTTATAAGATCTTTTAACATAATTGAAAACAGTTTTTTCAAAAAATCTAATCCCTTAGTAAAATCTAAGGTGGAAAGTAACAACAATGCAGAAATTTAAGAGCCTTAGGCTGCAAACAAAAATTTCAGAAAACTGATATACTTAGAATACCATTGAGAGCTAATATAGTGGTCTTGATGCAGCTGAAAAGTTGAAGCTCATCAATCTTAAAGACCATGGCAATATGACAGCCAGACTGTTAACTTTAATGTTTAATGCTAGTCCATGAGAACCTCATTTTCTCTGTGAATCACTGGCATTAGCCTGTTACAAGAGGTAGACCTCTGTTCTGCTTCATCTGCTTCCTTTTAAGGTATTTTTTAAGAGTCGGTTGCACACACTGAAAGAGAAGTAGTGTTTGCACAGGAGTTAGTATCTGTAACTGCAAGTGCTGCCATCCTGCCAGTGAGCCTGAAGCATGTCAAAGTAACTAATACAAATTGTGATCTGCTATTGAGAGTACTTTGAATACAGGATACTGTAAAATAGTAAAGATACTTAACTGCTTTACCATACTTAAGACCCCTCTAGCATTACTCGTACATTTTCATACCTACTGCAATGTGTGCATAACAGGAAGAGAGGAATATGATTCTGGTAAAATCCTCTTTGGTACACTGACTTCCTCAGATTCTGCTGAATACCAGTGCAGTACAATTATGTATGACAGAACTCACAGTTAATAGTAAAAAAAGAGAGGGATAGACTTTTGGAGAGGGAGGAAATCACTTCAGGTATTCACATATGCATTTGAGAGAGAGAGATCTAGTGGAAAACTATCTTTCCTCTTTCTCCTTCTTGTTCAACTTGCACACTGTTATTCCTGACAGTTTTTTCCTTCTTAATTCTGTTTGAAATTTCAGCAAGGTATTACCTTGAATCCCTGGGTATGGTCCAAGCATGAGCGTGGAAAGGGTGAGAAGGCAGCCTTGGTGTTCTTAAAAGTTGGTGAATTAGATAGTTTTTTTAATTGTATTAAAGCAGCATTTCCCAAACTATTTTCAATGATGTCCTCATCCTAAGTGAACTTTTTAGACAACCATAGAAAGTAAGAAGCACTGCCACACAGACAGGAGGAATGTAGTACTACTCCAAGTACTATACAAGTTAACTAGTGCCCTACAACTTTTCCCAAGAGGAGGAAAACCAAAATCTATCTGCCACATGGAGGTAGGCAGATTTAGTTTTTTTCTGTAGTTAGGAGATATAAAGTAAGATCTGTGTGCATGATGCAAATTCCTGTCACTCTGAAACAAGGTCCTTGCCCCATCTGCTTACAGATCTTGTTTTGCCATCCTACTTTGAGCCAATCTAGTTGGCTAGCAATAAAAATAATCCCTCTCTTTTGCATTTTTCTTTCCATAATTACTGCCACCCTCAGGCAGAACTCTCGTTTTCAGGGACTGGGAAACAATGTATAATGGTGATTTCCATAAACAAGTCAAAATCACTTAATTCACTGACCCGAATTTGTACATTTAAATCAATGGTTATGAAGAGCATCTGTGTTTTCATGCCTGGAGCAGAATAGTAAAATACAATAAAATTGCATGATATAATCTCCTCAGTGTCTAATGGGGAGTCCTGGCTGATCTCAGGTGCTCCCAGCACTGGGGCTGTACGTGGTGGCCTCAGAAACTGTAATCCAGGGAAACTCGATTCCAGCAGCACTTTCTGCTTTTTCTGGCCACGCATGCACAGGAATGTGGCTGTTGCAGTGATGCTGCTCCGAGCCATGCCGGCTCGCTCTGGTGCTGCTGGGGCCCAAAGTGATGTTGCCAGGCTGAGGTGGCACCAAACACATGAGACCATATCCTGCTCTTCACTTGCTGCCACAGGCTGCCTTGCTGTCGCTCTCAGACAGGCGCACATTTCCCCACGCTCAAGCCTGGCACAAAGGCAGCTGCTTGTCCCTTCACTGTGCTTGGGTTTGTAATGGAATTGTCTCTTTTGAGAGTCACAGGCATGAAAGCTCTGTGGTCATGCATTTAAAGAGTGGGCTTGACTTGCTGACACCCAGGTGCTGGCTGAGCACCAACTGTTGTGCTGTGTTACTAGAAGTAGAATGGTAAAATCTAGCGGTTCCCACGAAGTGGGTAGGTAGAACAATGTGAGTGGGCTCACCCTGATGTAGGTGAGAGGAAGAAACTATGAGGTTGAATAAAATGTATGTCTGTGCTGTTACCACATCAGTTGCAACACCAAATACTTTTTCTAATTACAAAAGAAAAGGATACCCTCAGTAGGCATACTGATGCTGATTTTCAAACTACCTAAACCAGCTTTGTGATGCACTGTACATCACACTTACTATATTAAAGCTGTAATTCTTATTTGCAAATGGTTGACTCGTATAAAGTTCCCTTTATACTATCAACGCAGTGAAGAGTGACCATAGTGAAAATGAGAATAGGACCTAGTGCAAAGAATTACTGCTTGTTTATATAATTAAGGTCCCTTTGCATTAATCTGTTAGTGAAAATGAGTCTAGAGACAGTAGGTATAAATGTAAAGCATCTTTGTTTCAAAGTCTTTTAACTCTGCTGGAATAGTATAATTGATCCCAATGGTAAATGCAAACATGGCCCTCTGTTTTGTTAGTCCCCTGTCTAACAAACTGCACAAGAACTGCACAGTTTTCTGAAGGTTTATGTTTTATCTTGGAGACTTTACAAACTCTTCCCAATTCTGCATTTCTTTTTTTTTTTTTTTGGTATTTTGCACCCCACAGCTGCAAGGGACATCAGCTATAACAAAAGTAGTTTCCTGTGTGCCTCACAATTTCCTACTAAAAAAACAATGTTTTAAAGCAAAAGTAAAACCAATAGTTAAAGCAAAATGTAGTGGCAGCACAATTAAGTAAGACGGCTGAGATAATCTCAGAAAACAAAAAAATACGAATTCAAAGCTGAAGCCTCATTTTTAACTTTTATTTTTGACCACATATCAAGGAGACCCTAAAGCAAAGTTTGATTTTCCCCTTTAGGGGAAATATTAATTCCGTCATGTTTGCCTGTGCATATGTCTGCAGTGTGTGCATATATCGCATCTTTTAATTGTTTTCGGTGGGAAGCCTGGACAGTGCCTGTGAACCTAAGGAAGGAGAACAGAAAAAACTTCTGAACAGGTTGTTAAGATGCTGCCTTCTCGGTAGGAAAATATAGGCACCAGAAGGAGAAGAGTTAAGAGGAGAATATGAAGAATAAGTGCTCGTGAAACACAGCTGTTGCTGCTGCTACTACTGCAAAAGTTAAAAGGACACAAGAGAAAGCTGGCAGAAGAGAGAGAAAACCACAGACTTTCGGGAAACCTGGAGCTTAAGGAGCACGGAGGGCTTCTTTTTTTTTTTTTCCTTTTTTTTTTTTTTTGTTTGTTTTTTTCCCCATTTTAGGGAGCTTTTCTGCATCGCAGGCTTTTCCAGTTTTTTCAGACCTACTTATTTACCTCTCCGGGTCTTTCACCGGAGCATGATGAGATGCCCGGTAGGTGGCATCCTTTTAACACAGTGCTAGTAGCTCTTCATACTTTTTTTCTTAAAAGCATTTTTCTGCAGAATTTAAATTGAATCGGCGTATGCAGAAGTTCTATTGTTGCAAGGATTTTAGGTCAAAACTCTCAAATCTGGAATGTTCAACCTTAGAAAAAGATCTGTATTTAAGAATCTAAAGGGAAAAGAAAGAGGGGGAACACGTTTTCCCTCATTGGTTCAGAGGAAGTTGCTGAGGGAGTTTACAACAAGCTACAGCTTCACTGAAATCTACTGAAACCACTTCTGTGGTTTCTAACTTAACAACTCTGGTCTAACTTAAGGACTCATTTTTGCAATGCAAGGATTAGGATGTCATACCTCAATAGAGTTTGTGACATCTTACTGTCTGCATTTAATTTACCTCTATCACATCTTATTTATTTTTGTAACATGTTCTGTTTTTTCTTGCTAAGAAATACCTCTGATGATAGCTGGGGAAGGGCATGTTGTTACAAACCCATCTCTGCTTATGTGTTTTCATGTGACTTTACACAGGAATAATGTCATTTGATGTAGTTTGAATAGGCAGATGCTTCAAACTGTTAGCGTTTGGTACAGAACATCAGTATCAGGCACCAGCTGTCCATTCAGTTAAAGCAGTTCCCTGTCTGAAATCACATGGGTAATTCACAGACTGACTGCAGATGGAAAACAAATATGCTTAAAGTGTTTGGAAATGTGTAGTGGATCAAGACACCGAGCAGCCAGGGATGTCTTGAGAAAGCTTTTCAGACCTCTGTTCCTCAAATTAAACAGCCACCTCCTGGTCTCTCTGCAGGTTCACTTTCCTTAGAGGAGAAAAGTGGCAGAAGTCTGCTCCAGTTCATAATGAAACAACCTCAAAAAAATCCCAGCCACTGCCTAATAATACAGGATCTGAAATAAACATACTTGGCAGCTGAGCAAGTCTCACTAGTTCTAAGGTTCTCTTTTCATGGAATAGGATTGACAGATCTGCATCAAATGGAACACAGACTGTGATTTTTTTGAAGCATTTTTCTTCAATTGCCTGCTCTGAAGTTTGTGAATTACCGTGGGATTAAACACTCCATACTGTCATTTGCTTATCTGCAATAGATCAAATCATATCACAAATCCTAGTACCGTAACAAGTCAGTTATCCAGTTAATTTGCATCAGATTGTCAGGTTATTCTGAGAAGTAAAGTTTTAAAAAGTGAGGTTGAGATATTGACCTATTTTCCTTCCTTCTGTTGTTTAAGTGAAAATTTATTCTGACTGTATATTTCATCTCGAATTGTGTTGGGGATGTTGTTTTAAGGGGCATACAGCTCTTTTAATGTTCTCTTTACATTCTTGCTCAGTGTTGTACTTCTCATGTACTGACTGATCAAGGAGTCCATCTCTATAACTTCTTCCATCCCTTTCACAGCAAGAATATGGGGAAACTTTTCCTGGTGGAAGTGTTAAAAAGCAGTAACACATTAAATAAATGTCTCTGAGGATTTCAATTATAATCTTCTACCCAAGTGTGAACTGCAAAGTCATCTTCCTGAGTGTGCAGACACACCATTTGAGTTTATCTGCTGCCAAGCATAACTTTCCCAGGTTGTACCAGTCTGAAATTCATATGATAGCTCCATACTCACCCTTCAGAGTCTGAGTGACAATATATGAATCGTGCTGATTTATGAAACTTCAGCTGCTGTTTCAAAAAAGCTCAGAGTAGCTGTATTGCTAGGGTCATAGGAAAGACCCCAATAAACAAAGTTTCAGACTTGGATGGACTGATACAATTTTTTAAAATAAGCAGGATGTTGGAGGAAAGTGAAAGGGCAAAATTCCTTCTCAGCTTACGGCAGGTGTGGAGTTTCAATATTTGAGATACACATTACACAGAGAGAGAGAGACAGTAAAACAAAGACAACCCCTGCGAAGTGCTCTCTCAGACGTCACATCATACACCGTCACAGCAGACAGATGCATTTGTCTCAGCACTTGCTCACTGATGCTCTGAACCTGCTTTAATGACTCATCTTGATTGTTGATGTTAAAGCAGTAGGTGTCTGGCCATAAGCATAACTCAAGCTCTGTGGTGATTGCTTGACACACCAGCAGCCCAATCAGTGCATCTGTCACAGGTTAATGTGCAAGCACATAGCACTGTGCCAACACAGGGACCCCCAGGGTTCCCCAAGGATATTTTAAGTCTTTGTGTGTTGGAGCTTGGTTTTAGGTTTAGCTGAGAGGTGCGTAGAACCAAACACCTGCCAGCAGGTACCTGAGAAGGGGCATGTAAGGGAAGTTTCTTTTATTTCCAATAAAAGGTACCCTTTATTGCTGTGCTAAGAAGTGGTCTGTAGGACTGACACACACATTTTTGGGCGAACTGAAGTCCAGTTTGAAGAAAGGAACAGTTTTTGAAGCATGTCAGTGCATTATTAATTATGTCCAATTCCATAGGAAAATTTTATCCCTATGTATCATTGCAGTCTCTGTAAATTACACTATTGTCAGTCTCAGAGCAGTTGGAGACTGCTCTTCAAGACACTTCAAACACCAAACAAAAACACTGTTCCTGTGTCCCAGAAGGTTTACCAGCTGATCCAAGAGAAAGATGTAGTCAATGTTGATAGAAATAGAGCTAGTTAGGGTGATAGACAATAGTTAATAGTAACCTACTCAATAATAATACAAGCTTATTTGGAGTACTTCTTTCCTGCCAGATGTTTCAGAAAATGTGACAAAATTTAATTATATAATTACAGAGGTAATAAAGAAATTATACCAGGCACTAAGTGAAATTAGGAACTGTAATCAGGAAGGAAAAGGGTTTTTATAAATCAACTTTGAAAACAGAAGTGTGTGTAAAGCCAAGATACAAAAGAAGAAAAGAGATAAGATGAACTAAGCATGCTTTTGACACAGCATCAGCTAATATAAATAGAGAAGACATGGCAGAGGTCTGGTATTAGGTTCTCACAAACATCAGTGCAAAAGAAATCCCAATATTAAAAAAGAAAATACTGAAGAGATCCAGAATATAGGCTGGAGCAAGTACATGGGAAGTTTGAAGCAAGAAAAATAATTTTGAAAAGGATCCAAAAATAATTATGAGTGATTGAAGTTAAGGGAGGATGTGGCAAATAGGTATGGGTGTTTAAGTAAGAAATCTCTCTAGACAACTAATTTCTGGAGGGTGAGTCTTGAAAAGAGTTTCAAAAAATAGCTACACTGGATAAACTGTCAGAAAAAGAGAGCTGTATAGGCAGTAGTGGCTTGTGGCTGCAATCCAGTATTTTTTTTCTGGCTTGGTGGTTTTCCTTTTATCCTTTCTGCTTGACTGTAATATTTCTTTAGAAACCTCTACATTTGGTGATCCCCTAGATTGGTTTGTAGTTATTGGATTGTTGGATTAATGTTTGGTTACACAGCAGCTTACTGCTTTTATTTCTACTGTGCTTGTTTGTAATTGTCCCCCAGATTTGTCTCCTGTGTTTTATATCTTTTAGAATACAAACCTTGTAAAAGAAAGCAAACTTCATGAGTGTAGTAACATCTGATTTATAATCAATACTTGATCCTTTATTTTGCTTTTGAACCTGGTAACCTGAAACACCTTTCAGTTGCTTTATCTCATTAGAAAGGAGAGCTGTTGACAGTACAGTTACAAAATGATGCAGGGTTTGAAGATGCACATATTTTCCTGAGCTAGTACACGTTTGTTTTCATAATGTAAAGCAGTCTGGGTATTAATAATTATTACTGGCTAGACCAAATTAGGTATGTCATGATGTTTGTTTTTCTGGTTCCTGCTTACATACTTGACTTGATATTTGGTCACACCTTCAGGATCTAATCGTCCTCCAGCTGAAACCAGCAATAAGACCAACACAGTTAGAGCAGATCAGGCAAGTCCTTATTAACTCCTTGCCATACCCAGTATGGTTAATTCTGAGAAGAAATTATTGATTTCTTTCCTGATTTGTTGATCAGGAATTACACATGGTATAAGTTAACTGAAGAACTGAGCAGTTCAGAACATATCCTCCCATACTTTGTGCCATTTATCTATTAATTACATTTTCTACAACTATCTCTGCCTACCAGTCTGGCAACACATATGCAAAACCCACTTAGAATTATTTCACCACAGACAGACAGAGGTAATGAGCTCATTTCTATGGAAATCTTTCCAATATTGTTATTGTTGCCTACCTACCAACTTATTTGTAAAAATATTTGGCCAAATTTAGTAGCTTCCCATTTGTCAAGAAATGATGAAAAAATAATAGCATAAAAAACACATAGCAGTTAATTGATTCACAAATGAGATTGGCTTTCTGTGGGAAAATTGATCTGACCCTAATTCAGAAGAAATAATTATTTAATCAGTGCTATTAGGTAGAATATGTAAGAGAGAGAAGTATCAACTGTAAGACCAATAATTATCTGTCTTGTGTATTGCAATATTTCCTCAATGCAAATCCATTAATCCATCTGAAGGTGATCCTGCTCCCTTTTGATAATGTAATGCAAAATACATTTGTCTTGAATATGATGATCCGTAGGAAGGACTCACATTGGAGAAGTCAATGTAGGACTGTATCCCATGGGAGGGGCTCCACGCTGGAGCAGGGAGAGAGCGTGAGGAGTCCTCCTCATGAGTAGGAAGGAACAGTAGAGACAATGTGTGATGAACTGACCACAACCCCCATTCCCTGTCCCCCTGCGCCGCTGGCAGGGAGGGGGTAGATAAAATTGTGAGTGAAGTTGAGCCTGGGAAGAAGGAGGGGTGGGGAGAAGGTGTTTTACGATTTAGTTTTATTTCTCATTATACTACTCTGATTTGATTGGTAATAAATTAAGTTAATTTTCCCAAGTCAAGTCTATTTTGCCTGTGATGGTAGTTGTTTGGTGATCTCTCCCTGTCCTTATCTCAACCCACAAGCCTTTCTTTATATTTTCTCTCCCCTGTTCAGCTGAGGAGGGGAGTGATAGAGCAGCTTTGGTGGGCACCTGGAGTCCAGCCAGGGTCAACCCACTACAGTTTAAGTGCTCCCAGTTGAAGCATGTACAACAACTATTGGCAAGAATGGTCCTTAACCTGTGATGTGTTACTGCTGGGAAGTGTTGAAAGCTTACCATGATGCATCTCAGAAGCAGTAGGTAGAAATTAAGGTGACTTGGTATTTAAAAGTGTAATTTGTGAAGTACCTTATAACCCTTAGGAATTAAAAGTGCCATACAAACTGGTATTGTATCTCACACAAGCAACTGAGGAAGAAACGTCCTTTACAGAACTGCCAGAATGCTTACTACATTTTGCCATGTGTGTTCATAATACAGTGCTAGTTTTAATACAACAGAATTAGAATATCAGTTGCCTTTTTTTTATTAGAGAACATTAAAGTGTTTAACCAAAGTGAAATTGATTGCATTGAATTGCAAATTTCAAATGGGGAAAAGCAGTTTAAAATAAGATTAGGATCACTAGAGAGAAGTTAGCATGCTCTTTAGCTTCACTGTGCAATAATACAAGCTTAAAATATGAATGCATTTTCTGCTAAAATTGGGTTATATGGTTAGCTTTGTGTATTCTGCTTTGCATAGTTTTTTATTTTTTTCCTGAAATTTCTCTGGATTTTATTGTCACCAGAATTAGCCCATGAATGTCTGTCAGAGAGCAGAAACAGTTCACAATGCAAATCCTTCCCTAATCTGTGGTTTTAGTTTAGTTAAATGGAAGCTAAATCACACAAAGTTCACTGATGAACTTCACTATATTGCTAGTATAAACACAAACAAGCATAAGGAGGCAGCACATTTTATTTTAAGCTGATGTTCTGCTCAGACATCCAAAACACGACACTCCTTGCCGTTATGAATGTCTGCAGCTCAGCTGTACAGTGATTAAACTCTCATGATACTGAAGGTACGTACCCCAGCCAACTGAGGGAACTGAGTCTGCTTATATGATGGAAAGACAAATCCTGCAGAAGATGTTGGCCTGATGCAGATATTCCTCCGGGGTGTGGAAAGAGAGCATTGGCTTGCTCTGACCTGTATTAGAAGGAAAATGAATCATTTCAAAATAGTAATCAACCAGAATGACTTTTCTGTTGTGCTCATTTGTAGCAATCAGCAAGGAGTTTTAAATGTATTCTGGTAATAAAAATGAACGGCAGGAAAATAATGGATAGTAAGCATCAACATTTTTAGGGCTCTGGGGAAAATGCACAAACATCCAAACTTTCAGTTGTTTTTCACAGGAGAAGTGTAAAGGATTTTTTCAAGATGACCTACAGGTATTTTTTCAAAAGAGTAAGGTGGTCCTTTGTTTAAGATTAGTTGAGAAATGCTGCTATAAACCCCAAGACAGAAGAAAAAAAAAATCTTGATTGTTTCTCAGATTAAGTGGAAAGGAACTTAGAGTTTGGAGACTTAAAAAGTTATCATTAAGACAACTGCATGGTGAAAATATTAGATATGTTTTTTTATTGCAAACAATTGTGAACATATATTTTTTTTCTCTTTAGAAAATAATTAAATGCATGACTCTTGTTGCATTTTCTTGTTTCCTGCATCTCCTTGCATCACCATGGCTACATGGCCTGCAGTATCTCCTGCTGCTTCTCCTGACTGGGGTTGGCTTCCTTGCTGATGTGGGAGCTCCTTGCTGGCAGCTGAGTGCAAGGGAGCTGTCACAACTGAGACTACATGGCGTGGGGAGCCTGATTTGAGCTCTGGAGATGGCAAAGGTTCCTGGAAAGCATGTCTGGCTGGAGAAAGTTATTTGAAGTTGTACTGATACTTTCCTAACTGATGTCCATGATGGAATGCTAGATGGCATTCTTGTGGAACAAGCTGTCCTTGTTTCTAGCTGCTAAGTCACATTGAACTTGGCTAAAAATACATTAGTTTCCTAGTATTAGTTCTTTCCATGTGAGCAACTGATGTGGGGTAAAACAGGATTCTGAGGAGGAACAGAACTGTTTTTTGAGATTGCAACCTGTGTAGCATTGTGGATCTCAGATTTCAGAAATTAATGAAAATGAGGTCTGTGAAGTCCTGAAGGGAAAGGAAGTTCATATTTCAGATCATGCAGAGAGAGGGAAGATCAGTGCAAAATTCTCTTTTTGTTAAAATTTGTTCAGGGGAACAAAAAAAAAAATATTTGGGCTTAGTAGCCTGAAATCAATAGTGTCTCTTCAATTTTTGCGCTGTAGGAAAGGCTACATTCAACCTCCAAGCAGCTGCACCAGGGGAAGGGAAGTGGTTTCCCTGCTCTGCTTCAGTTTTGAGTTAAGTCAAGACATCTCCTCCTTTGCTGCCATTTTACTGCATGTAGTTCTTGATCATTCTGTCACTGCAGCAGTAGAACCCAGTCTGGTTCCTGATCAGAAGTTCTGGTGTATTACTGGCATCTGTTCTGGGTGTTGGGCTGTAATTGAGTGTTAATTAATAACAAGCTGTTCACATCAAAACTTCAATTAGAAACAACATGGGCATTACTAGATCACTTTGCAGTTGTGTTCAAATGATGTGCAGCTGTACAAAAAGTATTTTTTGAGTTTCTTGTCAGTAAAACTTGTAGAAATTATAATTAGCCTCTTGAAGTCAGTCTTTCAGAAATCTTCTGTCAGTATAAGTTTGGAGCTCCCTGCATACATACAAGAAGCTAAATTTTCTTCTCTTCCAGAGGAAAGTGTTCTCTCTCTTGCTATAAAGGTGTCCTCAAATTGGTGTAGCTTTAAAGTCTTGAACCCTAACCATCCTTTGCTGGCCAAGAGAGCAAACCAGTTCAGGTCTTGCACCAAATCATCTTGACTATGGACACTAGTGTAACTCTAATACAACTGACTTTCTTTGATTCAGAAAATACTTTATTACTCAGAAATACAGGTTGCCTTCCATATGACCAAATGATCCCTAATTTGAGCGTCTGTCTGTGTAACAGTACCTGAGCAACCTGATCTAGTTAAAGATGTCCCTGCTCATTGCAGGGGGGATGGACTAGATGTTCTTTAAAGGTCCCTTCCAAGCCAAAACAATCTATAATTCTATGATTCTAGTCTGATTCTATTCTTTCTAGTCTGTCATGTCTGCCTATATGTAATATTCATGTATATGCCTATCTGAATTGTTCCTCTTCATTCTATGCACTCTGAATCTCCATGAATAGTTTATATTTTCTTGATTCCGGCCTCTTTCCCTTTATTCTCTTATTTGTTAGCTCCATTATAAAGCATTGTGTTGCATCTATACTACATTATACTCTTCTGCTATAAATCTTGATAAACTCATATTTGTTGGTTATTATGATCTAATTACAGATCAAATTCACATTAAGGTCTTAGGATCAGTTTTAATCAAAATAACAAAAAAGTACTTAGAACATTTCAGGTTTTTTGGTAACCTATGCCCTCACACTTGCAAAGACATAACTTTGATGATAGTTCTTACCATGAAAAAACAATATGAGAAAATAATGTTATTTTTATGACTGTTGTCACATCTGGATTTTGAGTGAACTCTTTACTGGAAATGTAACTACAAAGTTACTTTATTAGTCATGTTTTGTACTAGTTAAAGGTGACACCAAGGACCTTGAAAAATATGACTTTGTTATTAACACAAGCTGGGAAATGGAAGCTTGACCATATCCCAGCTTAGAATCAGTAAAATGAGAATGAAAACAGTTCCTACTACCCATAGCTTCCTTTTGATTGTGTATCAAAACTCAGTCTTAAAACTATGTATTAACTTCCTAATGGATTAATATTGTGTGATAGAATAATTAAAGGCTAAGTATTTTAGGATTTCAAGTGAGGACTATGTAAGCATGTTTAATGTTGGGATATAATATTATTTATTAGTGTAGTGGCTATATAGAAAAAAAAAACTACGGCATTTTTGCCCGATATTGATGACTTATAGAGGAGCAATGGTCTAGGCTAAGCAGTTCTATATGCAACTGTCTGTAGAAACAATCACAATATTTCAGATTATAGATTTAGTTGCTGCTAGTTTGACTGAATTCTTCATTTTTAGCTTGATAATAAGAACTACTTTTCCCTCTCGCCAAACTCTGCAAGTTAAATTTATTTTTATTATGATAGCTATTTCTCTGTAGTAGCATTTACATTGAGGTTGGACTGGGTGATTTATTACAAACTAATTTTTTTAAATGACATTAACAAAACGTGGCAACAGTTTCCTAAAATCCCTTTGTAGGGGGGAATTGATGAAAAGAAAAATGTATAAGGACAAGGTAAAAACCAGAAAAGCAAAATTAATAGATGCAGAATGGCTAACTCAACCCAATTTTAAGAAGATTCTCAAGGGAGCACATTACAAGATCTTTGATATTTTCTACTGAGTGTAATATTATTGGGGTAAAAAGAGGCCTTATAGCTTAGATTTCTCTAGTGAGTGTTACTAGTACAAAGCTTCTGTCTCTCATTGTAGTTGTGGTTTTTATTATGCAATTATATATTTTGCTCTGACAAGCATACAAAAAGAGTCTGAAGGCATGGCAAAAGATTTGCATTGTACATAGTGGTATCAGTGAAACGAACACATCTTAATCATAAAAAACACAACTTGATGAATTTACCACTGTGAAAGATTTTTCTTTCCACCTTTTCATATATGGATTGTGGACAGCATAGACAGAAAGATTTCTGTGCAGGTTCATGCCTGTTTTCTTTTAAAACTGCATAGAAAAAAAAGACTGATGAATTAAGTATGTCATAACATCCAATAAAAACTTAAAAGGTGTCATTAATGACCAGGTAAATGTGCAGAATTGGTTAATTCGTCTTCTATACGATCTCAGTGTGTTTACATAGACATAAGTGAATATACTGGTTGTCAGTATATGTGAGTGGGATTAAGAGTAACGTGATTTAGATTATCTTCTTGACTTGCTTTATGACTTTACACCAAATATTTCGTTACATCAATATTTGTATTGACATTATCAAAAGAGAAAAATCACTTGTGCCAAAAAACATGAACCATATAATTGACTTTTCTGAAGTGTTATAGGCGTAATAGAAATCATAATTTTAAACAATGTACAGTGACATAGTAATTTTGAGAGGCCTTCATTTCTTTTTTTCGTTTCATCAGACAGGTAAGAAAAATTAGGTAAAAGTTGTTCAACAATCAATTTCTATAGTGGAAAACTTTGTTAATTTACAATATAACCAGAAGATAATAGGAAACAAAAAGTTCAAAAGGATCCCAAATAAGAAATGTTAACAGTAGACAGATGCAAAGCATTTTGATATTTCCAAATAAAATTTTTCAATGGTTTGTTGAACAATATTAGCTCATAGAGGAAAATATGGACAGAGGGAATGTGAACTCAGCTCATGTGAGACTATAGTAGCTCAGGCAGCTACAGAAAATTGTAAAAGGAATCAGACAATAAGTGTGTCGTTTTAGTTTAACAGCATAAATAATATGATAACTCTTTTCCCCTATGTCTCCCCACAAAAAAGGTACTTAGATTTTTCTAATGGAATCATGACATTTCCCAATGGAAAATCAAAACACTTTGGTGAAATACTGATTTTTGCCTTGGAAAAAACTTGAAGACAAATTCCTGACCTGCTGTCATTCTTACATACATCTAGTATTTTGTGGGTAATTGCCCTTAGGGTGCAGAAGAATCCTGAAAGACTGAAACTAAGGCTTCTAGGCAGCATGCTGTACTTAAACAAGGCTTTCATTTGGCTCATGCTCATTAGTAAGCCACCCAGATTATACATAACACACTCCAGTGGCTTTCTGATATGATAAAAACATTGAAAACTTGATTCATATTTACACTGTTCTGACTATTAAGTAACTCATAGCTTTCAAAGCTTTTAATTGTGGCTACATCTCGGACTACACTCCTGAGCACTGCAGCATCATCATAGTTCCAAACTGTTGGAAGAGCTTGTGGCTCACTCTTGGCCTCAGGCAATTTAGACTTCTCCCAAGGATTGCTGGGTGCAGTTTGGGAACTAGCATAGGCCAACGATGTGCATAACAGGTGGCTGGGATGTGGATACCCTGTTTTCAAAGAGAAGACAGTTTAATAATGTGTATCCTGGTTATTGCATACCTTAGTGCCAGGAAACTGTGTTGCAGATGTTCAGATTAGTAGTATAGATGCAATCTCGGTGTCTTGTATGTACTACATTTTATGTTGTGATCATTCAGAAGTTTCATTAATAATTTGCTATTTCTATAGACTGTACTTTAGAAAACAACAATTGTAATATTGTTTTACAATGCATGTATGCTAATATTAATCCAAACTTAGTCTTAAAAGTCCCATGAAATACAGCAGTCTACAATTCTAAATCAAGGACTGCACTGACAGGATTTTTGTCATTAACTTATTAAAGACAGATTTTTTCATGCTGGAATAAATTGTACCCTGGAATCCTGCACAGAAGATCCATTGCCTTCAGTGGAAGTCTATTTCACTGCTAAGGCAACAATAAAGAAGAGGATATATTTCTCTTCTCCATGTCCATATATCTGCCTTCAGGGAAAGTGAGACTGTGATGAGACAAAGAGGGCAAAAGTTAGAGAGATTTTGCAAGAGGTCTGCCTGCCACTGCCGTTTCTCTTATTTTGTAGGAGTCACCCATGCATGCCAGAGGCCTGAGAACTAGTGCTTTTTTGCTGAATCAAAAATGTTTCTCTACAAACATTCATGTTAAATAAACTTTCAGTCAGATGCACTGGATCGCCTGACCCAGCAGTGGTGGACTGGGGCTCCCCAAGAGCTGAGCCCTGAGAAAGCCACAAACCTTGGGGCTTCCCATGTTTCTCCTCTAGAGCCGAAAGGCTTGACAGGCCCAGTTGCACCCAGTTGGGGCCAGCTGCTGTGCCAAAGTGCAGCTGGGGTGTGGGTGCTGGGGCAGGAGTGGGGAGGCAAAGCCCAGGCTGGTGAGTGGGGCCCCGGTAGGCGAGGTGGGCCCGGGGCAGGAGAGGCAGGGCACAAGCAGGCCAGATGTGCGGGGCTGCTGTGTGACTGGGAGCCCCTGCAGCTGCCAGGGAAACCCAGGTGGGCGATTGACAAGCATGAAAGTACCGAGAATGTTGATTTCACTGAGCAGCTGCTGGGTGCAGTGAAGTTATTTTCTGCAGGAAGTTTCACGTGCTGGGCTTGTAGGAATGAAATATTCCCTTGCTTTCCAGTTCGTGGGAAATTAAAAAAAAATAAATAAAAGAATAGTTTTGGTCTGATTCAGAGTAAAACCAAATAACCCTTATTTCTTCCCCCTAAACCTTTTTCACAAATCAGAAATCCTACTGTTCAGCCAGCTTCACTCAACAAACAGACCAGATTCTTCTGAGAGAATGCACATTATTCATGCTTGGACTGAGATCTGATTTTGCAGGCCAAATCAAGGTTGAAAGTGGAAATCTAATCTTAGACAATTTACCTATTGTAATATTGACCTTCTAAATCAGCTGGTAATTTCTACATTTGAACATGTCTTTCATCTTCACATACAGTATTAAAACTCAGATCAGAAGCTAACACAGAAATGCTGATCAGAATTCATCCCGATGCTCTTCAGAAAACCAAATTAACGTTTGGATTAGAGAGCCTGATGCCTATTCCCTGAATGTCTGGAATATTAAAACACAACTCACACTGTAGATGTTAAATGTCAGTACTAAGAATGATGTCTAAATCACATGAAACCCAAGCAAAGGAGACATCCAAATAGTGGAAGCCTGCTTTTGTGCTGTGGCAGAAAACACAATAATGTTTTTCAGGGAGAAATTGCAGATGTGAAATAAGCTTCTTTAATCTATATCGCATCTAAGTAGGAACATCTTCAGAGTTTCTTAAATGCCTTTCTCGGAAGCATGTTTGTAGGGGTCACCCTCTGCCAGGAGGTAATTTTTACACCTCTTACTGCTCAGGATTTATTTTTAAACTTGTATTTATATTCTTGTCCTTGACCATCCCTGGTTCAATGCCTCGTGTTGGCCAAGAAAACAGCCATTCCCATCAGTGGGGGCTCGTCTGGGATTCATCAGTGTGCCATAGATCCTTAGGACAAGGGGCTTTTTTGATGGGAAGATATGTCACCACCTGTCGAATTCGTGGTCTAGTTTACAGAGAGTGTGAATCATTACAGTCCCCTGTAGTAGATTTTGCATCTGGTTCCTGAGGTCTCGGCTCAGTCCTGTGTTACAGCCAGGACAGTATCTTCACACTTGCAAGACAAACAGCTCTGGGCAACTGGCATTTACTGCTTGCAGTGGACTGCACAATTTTACATTAGTGCGGAGAAACTAGCCAGCAAAGTTCTGTCGCTGTCAGGAACTGGACAGCTGCGGTGAGATAGCAAGCTCACCACTGGAGTTCCTAATTAATTCTGAGTAAGGGTTGGGAGATCTCAGCATATGCAGGAAAAGTGAATTCTGGTGTCCTCAGTGCTGCGATTCGCTCTGCCTCTACTCTTTGGTGACATGGTTGGAGGCTGGGGAGCTGTGTTTAATGTAGGCACCCCAGGCTGAGCTTATAGAACTTGTGGTTTTCCTAGCCCCCTGAGCACTTACTAAGCAGTGTCTGTGCAAATGCCACTGGCTTCAGACAGAAGATGATACTAATAATTTAACATGGAAGACTAGTAAAATATGGCTTGAACTAGTTACTTTAGCCAGCCTCTGCCCCTTGGTAATCTGTTTTATTTGAACATAGTCTCTGATCTGTTAGGGGAAAAAGCATAAAAACAAATCCGTTTCTTCCACATGTAAAGAGTAGAAAAGTGAGATGGAAAGCTGTCCCATGGAAAAGGACCTGGGGCACTGGTCAACAGCTGGCTGAATATGAGGCAGCAGTGTGCCCAGGTGGCCAAGAAGGCAAATAACATCCTGGCATGTATAAGAAATAGTGTGGCCAGCAGAAGTGGGGAAGTGATTTTCCTCCTATACTCCACACTGATGAGGCCTGTGTTCAGCTTTGGGCCCCTAAATACAGGAAAGACATTGAGATGCTGAAGAGAGTTCCTAGAATGGCAACAAAGCTGGTGAAGGGCATGGAGCACAAGTCTGATGAGAAGCAGCTGAGGGAACTGGGGTTGTTTAGCCTGGAGAAAAGGTGGCTGAGGCGAGACTCTGTCACTCTCTACAACTTGTAGAATGGAGGGTGTTGGTCTCTTTTTCCAGGTAACAAGTTACAGGACAAGAGGAAATGGCCTCAAGTTGTGCGAGGGGAGGTTTAGATTTGGTCTGAGGAAAAGCTTCTTGACTGAAAGGGTTGTCAGGCATTGGAACAGGCTGCCCAGGGAAGTGATTGAGTCACCATTCCTGGAGGTGTTTATAATACACGTAGATGAGGTTCTTAGGGACATGGCTTAGAGGTGGACTTGGCAGTGTCAGTTGATGGTTGAACTCAGTGATCTTCAAGGTCTTTTCCAACCAAAGTGATTCTATGATTCTATAAAGAGACAAAAGATTTTTCTGTGCATGCATCACTTCCTGCAAGGTGGCATTCAATCAGTACCATCCAGAGGGATACAATAAAAGATTATGGCATATCTTCAGAGGGCAGGCTGAAGTTATGCTGCTCCAAAAAGGAGGACAGTAACTTAATGAAACTGAGTCCTTCGTGGATTGCAGTTTTCTGATATATTCCAGAGGGTTTTCCAGATAATATTTTTAATGTGATATCAGATTATTTTAAACACAGAATATAAGAATATATCTTTTAAACATGCTATTGGGTTTGATACTGTAATGTCATAATAAAATAGTTACCTTAGCAGTGGTTGCACAGCTATGTACTACTGTGCGATATTTGAGTGTCTCTGTAGAAATGAACAATAATAATTGTGTTTTTTTGAAAACAATGGAGAAATACTTGGCTACATAATGAACACCAGGAATAATGTCCATTCATCATAGAAGCTTCTAGAAGATGCTTTATTTTGCATAAAATATTGAGAGTTCAGGAAACAAGTGTTTTCCAGCTTCAGGTGCCCTCCCACTTCAGCTCAACAGGGAGATACCTCTGTTTCCTGTTTTTATTTTCAAGGTCACTATTGAAATAATTGCTTTTTGTAGAGAATTAGCAGATCTTTTCCTAAAACTCCTTGAGATGTCTTTGTGAAATGTCAGTGCAAACCCTGCTTCTCTCTCTGAAGTATCCTATAAAAGCTGAAATCTCTTAAAGATTTGAAATGCAAACCAAAATTGTATTCAGTCATCAGGGGTCATTCTTAGTCTACTGAACCTCAGCTCTCACAGGACCGAGGCTGCATGGCTGATTCAACACCTGCTGATGCCAATGGAGAAAAGTCCATTCAAATCCTTACATAGCAACCTAATGACATCAGACGATGACAGGTGCTATAACTCATGTGCAGATTTACTACAACAGCTGGTTCAATAATGAAGATGTACTAATATCTGATAAACTGCTTTTTAAAATTGTTCTCAAATTGGAGCATTAAAAGTGCAACCACTTTAGTTTAGGAGCTTTTTCATCAAAAATACTTTCCAAATTGCTTTAAAAAGCAATATAAAAAATTATCTTAGCAAAATGTTTCTAAAACATGTTCATTTTTGAGAGACTTGCTTCTTGATAAATAAGTCTATAAAGAAGAGAATCTTGAAAGGCCATCACCTTGATTTAAAAAAAATAAGGAAGAAAGAAAAAGTCACAAAATATTCCATTGCAAGCACAAAACTGGACGGTTTTATAATCATATTGTTGGAAAAAAATAACATTTATTATTTGGTATATAAAAAACAAATAGCTTTATTTAATAATGGGAAGAAATCAATTAAGAAAACACCCAAAAACTGCATTGGTGTGACTGTGAATCCCTTCCTAGACCATGAAAAGCAGTCAGCTTCTTAATCTTGATCATGAGAGTTCATTGAGAAATCACAAGAAAAACATTAAGAGGAATGGGTATTATGGAGATCACAGTACCACAGAATCACAGTATGTTTGGGATTGGAAGGGACCTCAAAAGATCTTCTAGTCTAATCCCCCTGCTGGAGCAGGAACGCCTAGGTGAGGTTGCACAGGAACATGTTCATGTGGGTTTTGAATGTCTCCAGAGAAGGAGACTCCACAACCTCCCTGGGCAGCCTGTTCCAGTGCTCTGTCACCCTCACTGAGAAGAAGTTTCTTCTCAAATTTAAGTGGAACCTCTTGTGTTCCAGCTTGATCCCATTACCCCTTGTCCTATCATTGTTTGCCACCGAGAAGAGCCTGGCTCCGTCCCCATGGCTCTCACCCTTTATATATTTATAAACATTAATAAGGTCACCCCTCAGTCTCCTCTTCTCCAAACTAAAGAGACCCAGCTCCCTCAGCCTTTCTTCATAAGGGAGGTGCTCCACTCCCTTAATCATCTTTGTTGCCCTATGCTGGACCCTCTCCAGCAGTTCCCTGTCTTTCTGGAACTGAGGGGCCCAGAACTGGACACAATATTCCAGATGTGGTCTCACCAGGGTGGAGTAGAGGGGAAGGAGGACCTCTCTTGACCTACTAACCACCCCCCTTGTAATACACCCCAGGATGCCACTGGCCTTCCTGGCCACAAGGGCACAGTGCTGGCTCATGGTCATCCTGTTGTCCACCAGGACCCCCAGGTCCCTTTCCCCTACACTGCTCTCTAATATGTAATTTCCCAACCTATACTGGAACCTGGGGTTGTTCCTGCCCAGATGCAGGACTCTACACTTTCCCTTGTTAAATTTCATCAGGTTATTCCCCGCCCAACTCTCCAGCCTGTCCAGGTCCCGCTGGATGGCAGCACAGCCTTCTTGTGTGTCAGCCACTCCTCCCAGCTTAGTGTCATCAGCAAACTTGCTGATAGTACACTCTATTCCCTCATCTAAATCATTAATGAATATATTGAATAATACTGGCCCCGGTGCCGACCCCTGAGGCACTCCACTAGATACTGGACTCGAACTAGACTCCGCACCATTGACTACCACTCTCTGGCTTCTCTCCTTAAGCCAGTTTGCAACCCACCTCACTACTCTATTGTCTAGACCACACCTCCTCAACTTAGCTGTGAGGATGCTGTGGGAGACTGTGTCAAAGGCTTTACTGAAGTCAAGGTAGATCACATCCACCACTCTGCCATCATTCATCCACCTTGTTACATTCTCATAAAAGGCTATGATAACTGGAGATAACTGGATTGCATCTGCATAGGGTATCCACAGTTGTGTTGATGGAGAAGACTAGCACTGTACTGCCCAGGTGCTTCTAACTCAAGTTTCCTGCCTTTATTTTGCCAGTGAAATACTAAATTCATGGGAAGACATAAAACTCTTGGGATAACTCTATGTGCACATTATTCAGAAATTCTGTTGTAGCTCTTAGCAAAAGGTATTTTTAAGATTATAGCTCTGCAGTGTTTGTAATTGTAGTCCTAAGAGTGGCTCAAAAGCTATCACTAGTTTTACCTTCTAAGTCTTAAGGGCAGATCCTTCAATGCTTATTGAGGAAAATTGCTCATTGGTTTCAGTGGGAATTCAGCCTCATCAGTAAGCACTGCAAAGCCAGGCCCATAGAGAGTGCCACTTCATAAATCAATTATAATTAATTCATCAAACAAAAAAAAACCTAATTCTGATTCAGTTTAGAACACCCATTCTAATTTCAAATCATTAGTTACCTAATCATGAAGGAAATTAAAATATTGTTAGAATTAATCGTGTTTGACTCAGCAGTCCAAAAGACCTTCAGCTAACAGATTGGGTTAAAACTTTCCACTGATGCAATATGCTAAACAAATATGACTGGGGATTTTGTTAGATCAGATCACTTGTGCATAAGCTGTTGTAAGGCAAGTCTAATGTAATATTATTGATAATGCATGATGAAGAGAAAGCGTTTCTGATAAAGAACGTGGTTATCTGAGGAAAACAGATGCTGCTTGAGTTTAAAATCCTGCTTTTCCACTTGGGACCTGTGTTGACAATAGAAATGATGACAGCAGTATCCGTCATACCAGCACCATTATCAAAATGATGTAGAAGCAGCCTCTGCTTTGCAAATTAAATTTTCTTATTAAAAAAAAAAAAAATATAATGTACTAGATGATGTTTAACCCAGGAGTTACGTTAATCCAGCAGCGGGGACCAGTCACACTGCTTTGGGACTGGTCATATTACTTTGGGACTATGAGGCAGTGGCTGGTGCAGCCATGTTCGGATAGGGACCTGTTGGGCTTCTTGTCCCTAAAAAGCTTTGTCCCTAAAAGCTTTGTCCCCTTTCCAGAGAAACAGGACAAAAGTAGTAGTTTGTAGTCCTATCTGTAAACATGGCAAGATGTCAAACACATGGGAACATGTATCCGCTTGTCTTTTTTTCTTTTTCCCTTTACAATAATTCTCCATGAACTTTCAGAAAGTCAGAACCGACCTGTTTATAAAACAAATCACAGCTGTGTAAATAAAATCTCTTCCTCCAGCAATTATATAGGCATCAGGACAAAATGAAATGCTGCTGAATTCTGATTGTACTGCTGCAGAAACCCTGTTTAAAGTCTAACTAGTGTTATGCTGTAAGTTTGACTGTAAACAACAAAATAAAATACCTGATAGGCAACAAGGCTGAACAAGCTTTGAAGTGGTAAGTTTGCATTTCCTGTCTATTCCTGTTTCAAGTATGCAGCCATTCTGCTGCATTGGGATATATTCTTGTGTCTAATTAATTGCATTTTTTTTAAATTAATGAATTCAGCAGGTAGTACTTCAGTTACATGTTGATATTCACATCTCACTGAAGAGAATAGGATTTGTTCTTTCCTGTCATACTGCTACTGAACTGGATAGTTTTATGTAAAAGAGAAGCAAGAATGCAACATCATGCCTAAACCCAAGTTTACTGCATGGTAGTTTGTATAATCAAACATAATGAGAAAGAAATGTGCCTCGAATTTGTAATTACTAAAATTGCTGCACTCATGGGTTGTTCTGTTTTCTTTTACTGCTTATGGAATGACAACACTGTGGTTAGAGTCCCTTTGAATACACATAATTAATTTTCTAGGACAAATAAGATAATAAAGCCTTCCTATGAGTGTATGCTTTCTCAATTAATTACAATTGCTTTGAGTAGTTGGCTTTAGTTTCTTTGGTATCAGTAACAGCAGAACCTCAGAAACCATCTGTGCAATTGAGGTGCCATGGATTTCTGTATGTCCATTATTAATGCAGTTTCATGGGTAATATCAGAAGCCTCTCATACTTTTCTTTTGAAAATAAAGCGTCAGATATAGCAGACACTAATGAAGAATGTGCCAAGAAGAATCCCATTCTTCAGTATTTCTGTCTGTGCTTATAAAGTTAGCTGAGCCCTTCATGAAGTATGTTCAATAGATACTCTGCAGAATAACTGAATTATTAGTTGTGCCCTGTATTTTACCAAGGAGGTCTCATTTCAGGTCTTCATGGTAATTAATTGCTTGCTTTGCCATCAGAAGCAGCTTAACTCTGAATGTGAAGCAACCGTGCTTGGAAGACACATCAACAGCTGCTGTCTGTAAATGCAAATATAAGGGACATGAGACAAACACTTTCATTAGAGTTTTCATCCCAAAATTTTGTTCCTGGAAAACAGGTCATATATTATTGCCTGTATTATTGTATTCAGAGGTAATCTTTTTTCAACTCAGAAATTCTGTATTCTGTATCAAATGCAGGATATTCTTAGGGACATGGTTTAGTGACAGTGTTAAGTTAATGGTTGGACTCAATGCTCTTGAGGGTCTTTTCCAAACAAAATGATTCTATGATTCTATATACACTGCCTAGAATCAAATCTTTCTCTCCTGGGGTGAGAGTGGACCTATAAATCACTGGACTTTTATCCTACTTTTGGACAGTACTAGTTGGACTCCAGAGCCTTATGCTGCAAAAACTGCCTGAGCTACTTGGCACAGATCAGAACAAATTGGAAAGTGATGCAGAACATGAGATGAACAGACTCCCCTAGTCTTCTTTTTGGAAATAGCAGAAAAGGATCTTCTACTGTCTTCTCATGTAGAAAATAAACTTCATTAGTGAAAGACTGGATTGTTGTACCACAGTGGAACATGACACATTCCTTCTCCGATTATGCCTTAAAGGATATTTGGCAACTGAGAAACCAAATAACCAGACATAGTTCTATTTTTGGGGAGCTGTTATTTTGCCAGTTACTGTGGAAGAAAAAGGAGCATGACCTGCCTTCCTTCACTGCTGAGGAGAACAGGAACTTGAATTCCTTTGTGCTTCCTTTTTCATTTTCTGAATGTATGGTTCTGAGATTGTACTTTTCCTTGTACCTTTCTTTCATTTTTATGTAAGATACTTAAAAGAAAAATAGTTTTGAAATAATAAGACTCTACAGATTTTAAGGATGTAAGTGACTGAATGGCACATACAGGTCTAACTGAAGACTTGAGGAATCCAGCTTTCCACTATAACTGGGAGATGCCAGTCAGATAAAGTTTCTTTCTGA
Source organism: Columba livia (assembly GCF_036013475.1). Classification (NCBI taxonomy): domain Eukaryota; kingdom Metazoa; phylum Chordata; class Aves; order Columbiformes; family Columbidae; genus Columba; species Columba livia. The sequence goes on along the minus strand of NC_088603.1, from coordinate 26,122,232 downwards.
GAGCTGTGGTGGCTTTTATTAGCAGAAGTTGATCCCTGTCCAGAGCTATGGGCTTTGTCCCACAATTGCTGAAGTCTTAAGAGTTTTCTCATTGCTTTTGGGGGTTGATTGGTACCATTATTCCCACAGATATATTGGCTGGTCTGAATCTGTCCTATGAGTAATCTGGAGCTACTAAGTTAGAGAAGTTTCCTGTTGATGTCAATGGGCTTCAAATCAGGCTTGAGCACTTGCAGCATAGGGCCAAATAACAACTGCTTACAAAGTACAAAAACTCATTTGACAATAGTTAAAATAGTACTTAATAAAGACCCTGTTGTAGTGAACTTTCATTGTTGATGAGTTGGAAAGACATATTCTAATACTATGTCAAATACAGATTGCAAGCTACCTGTTTAGTTTAAAAGAACTTTTAAAAGAATTTTCCTGAATCATAAATTAATCATGGACTGTTTCAGTCACTGAAACAAGTAATTTGTCCATTATTACTTTAGTGAAAAGTAGTGAATTTGGCCCCAAAAACTACGTGCTTGAAAAAATAGATTGATTCTCCACCACAACTTTTTTTCAGAAAGATTTATCAGCAGCTTGAATTCCTCTAATACGTGTATTACACTCCAGTGAATGCCATGGGCCTTCTTGTGCGAGCAGATATTATTTCTGTGAGTAATGACTGCAAAGACTGAGCCATCTGTCAGCAAGTGACTTCTTTTTACTTCTTACTGCTTCAGTTGCCTTACTGTGGTAGCTAAATGAGATATTATAATTAGGGACCCACCAACGCTGTATTCATTTTTAGAGGTCAAGTTCTGACTACACTTTTCTGACAAATCCCCCAGTGCTGTCTGTGGGAATGTTATTTGTGTCAGGATTAAGGCCCATATTTGGCTGTTAATTTCATGGCACTGTTGCCCAGCCTGATAATAGAGAAGCTCATAAAACAAAGATGCACTTAGCTCTGTGACTAAACTCTGAAATGCATGCGAAAATTGTTTTTTCCTTTTATAATTACAGCTGGTATTTCAGTGTTTTCTGCCAGCCTTCACTTTCCTTCATCCACACACCCTTTATTTCTTCTTGATGTTGGCACAAAAATTGATTAGATTTCTTCCCAACGTGTTTGTAGAAAAGATCTTCCATAATTTATAGCTGGTCCTGACAGGATTGCTGAAACTAGACAACTGATATAGATCCATATAACTGCATTGACTTTCATTCTGATTTATGTTTGCCGAGAATACAGGTGTAGATCTATGTTTTCTTTCTGTCTAAACAGGTAAGGATAGTCTCTTTTTAATGTGTTATGAAGAATAGCAGTTACAGCTGTTTTTCCGACCAGCTACATTTTGCAGCTATAAGAATTATTAATTTATCTGAAAAGTCCCCGTTTTTATCTTTGCATCTGACACATAGCAAACTGATCCCTCCATTTCCTACATGCACTGCAGCAAGAGACCTGTCAGTTCTTGTACTCCTATCTGGGGTTGTCTTGGCAAGTAATTTGGTACAACAGGAACAAATCAATAGATCAAAGCAGGTGGTGTTTATGTTTCTCACATCTGCATCATGCACATTTGGGGATTTTACTCCAGCGTAGGGTTATTCTGGTCCCTTGACCAAAACTGACCCCTGTGCCTCTACACCTGGGCAATAAGACTGATGGCAAGTGGGGAACAGCAGGCTGGAGAGTTGATGTTAAGTGGTGAGAGTAGAAGGAGTCTCCTAGAGGGATGTTGTTCCCTCACATTGATATTTAGCATGCACTGAATGAAGAGTGGGCCAGAGCCGTCTGCTGCTCCAGGAGCCCCTGGGGTAGCAGATAAGGCCACATTGTTGGTTTTTTTTTTCGTTTTGCCTGCACAGTCATCAGTGTTATCCTTTTCCCAACTATTTTTCCAGTCTTCAAGTATCCTTGTCTGCTCTTCTTGGGACACTAGCTCTTTCTTCTCCTTGTCATCCATCTTCTGTTTCTTCCTTTTTCTTAACTTTGTTTTCTGGAGCAACAAAACCATTCTGGAAGTTTTTATTATTCTTTATTTCTTCCTCAGTGCCTGTCTTTTCTTCCTCATGACGGTGTTCAGCCATGCTCCTCAGGTACTGTTCTTTGCCAAACCATCTTCCTCCCTTCATCCTGTCCTCAGATCTTGCCTGAATTCCATCCTGATTTCCAGCTGCATCTCTAGTACTCAGGCACTTTTTTTTTTTCCTGTGGGTTCTCTCAGGCAACACTTCATACACAAATAGCTCCTATCAAGTACCCACTTGATGGTAAAGTACATCCTGCAGCTTTTGCTTTCAACCATCTGAAATTATTTGGTCTCATCTGCTGCTACCTTAGCTGGCATTATCTTTTCTTCCCTGTCTCTCTCTTTTAAAGAATAAAGGTCAAACATGTCTCTTTGCTGCTCTCTGCTTAAGGGGTTCCTATGTTCAATGTCTTTTTGCTACTTTAAACATATTGTGTAGGACAGCATGGCTCACTCATTTAGACCCGACAATTAACTGCTTGCTTGCTGTTTTCAAACAGTGTGTTTTGTTAGAAAAAAAAAATCCTTTACCTGTAAGGTCTTGTTTCAGCTTGCAACACAAAACTCTGAGAGTGCTCTGCAGACTAGATCCAGAGCACCCACCCTGCAGTCTGCAGCTGAATAAGCCATGAGGACAGCTCTGTTTCCACCACAGACAAATCCCATGAACACGCTCCTTTTGACACTTGCATTTGATATTTTTATTGGACACTTGTGTGATTGTAATACTGGTTGATTGAGCTGCAAAGTTGTGGAAAAGCTGTTCTGTATTGCTGGACCTGCTTCCTTTCTCATAGATAAATAAGTAACACCACAGTTAAGGAAGTGATAACATTGGACACAATTCTCTTCAAGTGGCCAAAAATGAGTGTTTTCACCTTGAATTCAGTAACAAAAAACTTAAAAAAAAATAAATTGCCTAGATGTCATGATGTCTGTGAGATCTGCATTGGAAAAAAACTTGTCTTTTTATTTCCCAGATGTTGATTTTTAGTTGACACACATTGTCTACATAAATACATCTGCTAATATTAGTAGGTTTTACTGTGTCAGAAATATCCCCAAATTCCTAAGAACACATTCTTCAGTTCTTTCAAACCACCCTTTAAGTATTTAAGTTTGATAAATTTGGTTAGTGGTTTAAAATTCATGTTCTGTGATATGGGAATACAGCTCATTTTCTTCAGGAAAATGAGAAAATTAAGTCTTCTCTTTGGAGACTTCCTTAGTGTTCTGAGTTATAACATGGGTGTGATGATATTCACCCCTTAATAATGCATATAATTTATTTCAACATGACTGTGATGGCTGAGATACCCAAACTGACAATTCATAATGCATCAACTTAATTAGCACTTCCAGTCCTCTTTGTTAAAATGAACCGTTCAGCTGACTATTGGAACAATAAGATGATTCTAATTCAAACTACATAACCACAAAGAAACCAGAAGAATGCTGAATTATTTCAGTAAAGCCCACAGAATTATATTGTAAAACTTTAGCTTTAAAGCAATCAGGAGTCATAGAACCACAGAATCACAGCCTAGTTGAGGTTGGCTACCTCAGGAGGTCTACAGTCCAATGTTTTACTTAAATCAGAATCAGCTAGGAGATTAAATCAGTTTGCTGATGGTTTTATTCAGCTGAGTCTTAAAAATCTGAAAGGATGGAGACTGTACAACATCTCTGGGCAACCTGCTGTAATGTTTGGCTGTCCTCATGGTGAAAAAGTTTTTCTTATGTCCTGTCAGAAACCCTTTTTTCAATTTCTGTTCATTGTCTCTTGTCCTCAGCCATCTTTGTGGCTCTCTACTGAACTCCCTTCAGTTCATTAACAACTTTGTTTTTGTTGGGAACCTAAAACTGTATGCAGTATTCCAGATGCGATCTAACAAGTGCCAAGAGTGATAGTCACTTGCTTGGATCTTCTGTCTGTGCTTAGTACAGCATGGGATACTGTTGGCCATCTTGGGTGCCAGAGCATGCTGCTGGCCCATGTTCAGCCTTCTGTCTGCCAAGACATCCAGGTGCAGGACTGCATAGATTATTGTCAAATTTCATAGTATTCCTGTCAGCCTGTCTAGGTCTCCAGCCTGTCTAGGTCTCTCTGAATGACAGACATGCCCTCAAGTATATTCCTCCCAGTGTGGTATCATCTGCAACTTTGTTGGGAGTATACTCCGTCACCTCCTCCAGGTCATTGATGAAGATGTTGAACAGGACAGGCCCCTGTACAGAGCCACGTGGCAGTGTGCTTGTTCCAGGCATCCAGGTAGGATGTGACCCATTAACTGCTAACCTCTGAGCCTCGCCATCCAAGCAGTTTTTGGCCCATCCATCTGCTCATCCAGGCCATAAAGTTCGAATGTGGCTAATAGGGACAGTGTGGAAAACCTTGATAAAGAAAAGTTATGCTTAAAACAGCATTGTGGGATGAACCATCAGCCTTCTCACCACTCTGCCTTAGGGATGGATTCAGTCAGCAACAGAGGATGTGCAGTCAGGCAGTGCTTCCCAGTTGGGATGCTTTCTTTATATGTAGGTGTCTGCTGACTCTTTTTTCCCCTCCCCCATCCAGGAGCTGATCAGGGCTAACACCCTTTAAAATTTTGAGCATTTCTTTATTTATGTGTGATTACCACATTGTAAAGGATCCAGGCTTTTTACTGACTTGTTCTTGGGAAGGCTTGTCACTGCAATATCACAATAGTGTCATATCACCCATTTGGTGAGCGCTGTGGTGACAGTGATGAAGGTGTGCACTTGGGCTGAGGTTGAGGCTGGGCTACTGTGCAGAGAAGAACACAAGCATCAAGGGTGAGCCTTTTTGCACCCAACTTGGGGGCAGTAAAAATGAGTCCTAGATTTTAGTTTGTGCACATTTTCTGTTTTACTCATTCGTGCAGTCCATGTAAACTGTGGGAATTATCAAGGATTCTGGAGTAGCCAGGTAGGTGACCTCACATCTTCACAGTTCTAGGTATTTCACCATGAGGTTGGGATTCAAACACTTTTAACCCTTAGGAACTGATGCAAAATCACGGAATATCATGACACAGGTGTAATTGGAAATTTTAAACCAAATTTATTTCAGATACTTTAAAGAGGCAGTCCTGTAAATCGGCAATAAACCTGACTCATTTGTATGTACTAGGTTATCTGAAGTACAACAGAGTTGGTTAATTGTATTCAATTTAATGATTTTGAGAGTTGGAAGCTTGATATTTTGGTAGACTTTACTGTCATTTATAAGCTGCTACTGCTGCTAAGGGACAGTCTCACAGTGTTGTATTTATCTGTCATTCATCAAGGGACAACAAAGGTAAACAAAAAGTGATGTCATGACTGTGCATCCAGCCATCACAAAGCTGCTCTGCTACAGTTGTCATCGCAATGTGGGACAGAAAGAAAATATACACCACTGCTTGTAGGCTGAACACCTGCTCCTGACAGGGCCTTGCACAGCAGTGCAGTCTCCTCCTGCAACGTGTAAGATGCATCTGACCGTGATGCCAATCAGCAAAGCCAGAGCCTTGTCAGGCATCTGAGCCACCCGTCCCTATGGATCCACGCTTTCATGGGACACTCCATAATCACAGTGATACATACACATCCTCTAACTATTTACCTTCTTCTTAGTAAACTTTTGGAGCTGATACTTAAAACTTCTAGGTTCATTTCTTCACAGGGGTGGTCAACATTATCTCAATACATTATTGTAAGGATATATTTTTTCACTCTTAGACCCTTTGTATAGCAGAACAAATACTTCAGTAATTTTGTGAGATGTTTTCCAATGTAGTTGCTTATTCTTCTCTTAGTGCCTTTGTCTCTTATCAGGTTTTGGAATCTACTTTTCATTAAGCAAGAAGTCTCTCCATGTTTAATATGTGTGTGCTGGTGTCTCATCTTGTGTACTGAGCCAGTCACCACATAAAGGTTATTTTCATGTAATACCAGAACTGCTTACCAAAGTAGTGAAAGTATGTGGTGTATGAGCCTGCTTGTAAAACTACAATGAAAACAGAAGTTGTGAACAGAACCACATTGAGTTTTCAGGGAATGCAGGGTAAGAGTTACTCAGACATTTCATTTGGCTCCTTTCCCTGTCTGAATTGAAAATACTGATGGGGGAGGGTTGTTGCGTTGTTCCATTAGCTTCACTCCTGTTTTCCAGGTGTAATTATGCATCTGGCTATAATATTTCAGTGACCTCTCCTATCGTGTCTTGGTGAAGAGACACAAATGACAATTTGTTATTTAGGAAGATGGCTCAACTGGTATTGTAAACAAAAGGTCAAAAGCAAATGACTTCCAGCACTCAACGACAATGGTGACAGTGTTGGAATGGATGATGTGAAGTGTTCCTCTGACAAGCAGGTACAAGGCAATAGTATGATTAAACAGAACCAGCAGATAGATTTGCATTCATTGGCATTATGGGTGTGGCTTTGGCACCATTTTTGCCTATCAGGTTTCACCTGAAATACAGTATTACAGAGTATGTGTAAAACCAGAAATGTCCATTCTGCCTATCATTCAAATCCATTACCCAGCAGAAGATACTGTAACACCTACATGTCTGACTTGTATAATGTCTCCAATGCCTTTTTTTACTAATAGGTCTTTCACCATCTTGAGGGTGCTCCTGTATCCTTCTGGGAGTTCAACCTCCTTGGGCTCACAGTCTTTTTTCCTTTTTTCCTTTACGTTTGGGGCTCTTCTAGCCTGCACTGTTCTAACAATCAGAGAGACCGACACTTATTTCTCAGACATTATCAGTTAGTCATCTTCTCTTTCTGGTTCTAGGTAATCCTGGTGTATTTCAATAACACACCAACAACTCATTAAGTGCTGAGAAAGCATTCTGTTTCCTGGACTGTCTCTTCTCCTTCGGGGTAGCCCCTGGTGAATATACACTTTGCTGTTCCTTTACAAATCTACTTTTTCTGTAATTTTTTAATTGACCTGGGAAGTGGTCAGGCTGTTGAGACCACTGGCCATTACGCTGGAGATCTTTCTTTTTCTTCATGGTCCCTCTGCATTGAATTGTTTCTCTTGTTGCACAATTAACTTGTTTGCTTGCATGGACTTTTTTTTTTTTTACCTATTTTTACTTTGCTAAGCACAAGAGGTTACTGGTCTGTGACAAGGTCTCCCATATATTGTAATAATACGAATAATGGTTAATAATAGAGGTTGAGGAATCAGTCTACAAGTTAAAAACAAAATATGATTATGGTAACTCCCTTGGTATATTAAGTCTCATAGTTTCATAGTAAAAGAAAGAACAAAACACAAACAAAATGTTAATTCAAACCAGAAGATATTGTTTAATTACTTCGGTGTGTGTTGAAAATACACTCCTAACAATAATACATCTCTCTTTCTTGAAAAAATAGAGTTTAAGATCTTTTAAATTCTTTTAGATTCCAATAACACCTATTTAATCTGGATAAATCAGACTCTTCTCCTAGATAAAAGACTTTACATCTGTAATTCAGTTAAATCAGTTATGACATGACATTTCAAAGCTTCTATATAATTTTAAAAATCAGCTTCTGGTAATATTAAAATATCTCACTAAAATATACTAATTCAGTAATATTACTGGGGAAAAAAAAAAGGAAAAAAAACAAACCAAAACAAAACAAACAAAAAAACCCCCAACATTTTCTAACGCTTTGTCCCTCCTCTGGCATTTTTATTTAATCTCATTCCCTATCTGTACATTTGCTTTCTAGAATTATTGTGACAGGTGTTAAACACTCCTAAAATATACCAGTCACTGTAGAAATTCTTCCTGTGTTTTTCTAGCAGTTCTTACTGCTAGAAACACAAACTTTTCCATCCTGTGCTAAATGTTACATATGACATAAAAATACTGTGCTCTACCGTTCTAAGTAAAATAGTTCTCACTTTTGTAAAAAAGCACAAATCCATGTCCCCAGAAAAAGGGAAAATAGATTATAGTTCTGTATGTTTTAAAGTGTTGAAAACAGCAGAATATTGTATTAATAAGATGTGTTTCCAACACAGCTGTGTCAGTCAGCTATAGAATGAAGTTTCATTTACGATTGCAGGTTACCTGAAATTCATTTATTTTGAGTTAAAAGCAAAGCAAATAGAACTGATCCTATGATGGTAGCTTGAAAAATTTCTGTTCTGCTGTGGAGCAGTGTTTCCTGTTTCTTCAGTGTCCCTTCTGCTGTTTTTCAAACCTTTTCTGATGAAGCACTTTTCTGTTAAGAAATTTTTCCTTCACCAGGATCAAAATATGTTTTCTCTTGATAGACTTAACTGGGAATTGTCAAACCTGCCTGAGCTTTCAGTCATTCTCGTTCCATAAATTTGCATGAGTGAGTAGACAACAGCTGATTTGGATCGACCAATCCACAACAAATTTCTTGATTATCCTTTATGAAATATGACCTCTCTCTGTATTGAAATTGCAAAGAATTTTATTTGTGTAATTAAAAAAAAAATAGCTGAAAATAACCTTGAACACTTGAATTTACTACCCGTCTCAGTGATTTAGATTTCAAAAGTAAACATATTCCAGAAGCTTTTGCTATGCTTGTTTTGTTTTCATCTGAGAAATATGTTCTTTTTTCCTGGGAATAGAGAAGCACAGATTAGCATTTGAGAATTGCTATGTGTAGAGCAACTACAAATAGCATGCCCATTTCCTTCAGAATGAAAGTGGCATTGTTGACAATCGATTTGAATGCACTCTCATGGCAGTACTAAGAAGGCTTCTTTCAGTCTCCACAACAAATTAAAAAAGAAGAAAATAAGAGTGCCTGTGACTCAGTAGTGGTGGGAATTTTTCAAAATTACTTAAGGCAGTTCATTGCTGGTTTTAGGACAGTGTTTTAGTTAGGACTTCTATTTTCAATCAAACATGTGTTTCTGAATTCTACATACAAGACTGATATTAGTCAGCTCCTTTCATTTGTTGTCCAAAGACTGAGTCACTCCAAATCAGAAGTGACTTTTAAAAAACCCTGATCTGAGTTTTTGTTCTTTGCATGGAAAGAGTTTGGGATTTTCACTGCTGCTTCCCTGGGGCTGCTTGCCAGAAGATGGCACTTCTCATTCCTGGTCAGTGCTCCATGGAAGACATCAAGAATGGCTGAAATGAGTCATTCACCAGTGTGACTACCAGAAAAAACAGTGATGATTAACAGTTCTGGATATACTTGCATTCCTGTTGTGCCATATTTAGTCTGTTAGCTTCTCTGCCGAACCGTGGATTTCCTGGTGAAATGCTAGTCTAGTGTGATTCTCAATTTGTATTGTCTTTCCAGCAGAGGTATTGAAATATGGGCTTTCAGAAAGTTCCATGGCATATGCTGAAGTGCAAGCCACACTTCTAAAGGATGGACCTTTTGTTAAAAGTAAAGACTGGAAATATGGAAAGAGTTTCTGCTGTAACAGGCCAGACAGAGTTAATGGAAACTGAGTTGTGATTGTGTCTCCCTTAGTAAACCATTCTTTTCAATCTCTCTTCTGAGACAGACTATCAGCAGTGATGAAACTGTGAGGAAACAAGAGCCACATCTCCAGGTGAGCTGGAAAAGGCACCAGACACAGGATTCAAAGGTAGATCTTCATCCAGGCTTTTTGTATTCTCAGTCATAGAGGGGTGAGGTCTGGGGTGCAGGTTGCAGAACACTTCAACTAGACAGCGATATCTAGTGTCCTTCCCCATGCCCTGAAATACAGGCCAGTCATTTTAAAATTCTTTCCTTTTGTCAGTGTCCTAAAACCTGTGTTATCTGATTTTATCCTAAATGTTGGAACACAAAAAGATTATGTACTTCAAACTCCTTAGAAAATAAGGTTTTAAAAATATTGATGTTGACTTGAGAATGAAGAAGAAACCATCACAAAAGCACTAACCTGTTGTTGCAGAATGATAAAAGCATTTTTTTTCTGTTGGTGTTTTGTTGGTTGGTAGGAGTGTTTTGCTGTGTTTTGTTATGGGTTTGGTTTGTTTGTTTGTTTTCAGGTTTGGGGTTTTGGTGGCTTATTATCGTTATCTTTAAGCAAATGGTGATAGAAAGGTACCATTTTAAAACAAAAGGTAAAAATCTTGTACTAACTCATTTTTGTCACTTCAAATTAGAAAACATTGTTAAGCCAGTTTTGCATGTAGTATCAGTGAACCAAAAATCCTATTTCTAGTGAATTTCTGTTGAATTTTGTGCAATATTAACAAACTTGATTTCAGATAAAATTGACTTTCTCTTCTCCACCTATGTCCCCTCATCATCAAAACCCCATAATTATTACAACAGAAGTCAGTCACAGTACTTTTCTGCTCATAGTTACAGATGAAATTCCAAATCAATGCTCCATTTCAGAAAGGTAAAAATTCATAATATTTTGTTTTAGCAGTGTCTTGAACCAGTCCACTCAGCAGCATTCCTCTGCTTTTGCAAAAGTCACACTGTGGAACACCATTCTCGTCTCAGCTTACCAGGCTAAAATGAAAAGTTTAAAATTCTCATTAATTTTTTCCATACCCTCTTATTGAAAACAGGAAACATATTTTGGAAGTCCTTTGGATTGCTTGGAAAACAATTACAAGGTCTTAGAGTCTCCAGTAATCTGCCATAATAATTCCAACACAGTCATCTTCTTCCTAAGAAGCAGGAAAATTCATAAGAATTATACAATTTCAACAGGAAATAAAAAGCATGTGTATGGGGCAAGTTTGTTCTTCTCTTTGATTCTATGAGCAATGGCAGACTGCCCATTGCCGAAGCTATCATGCAGCCCTGTGTGCCACAGCTGGCCCTGTCCCACATGAACATTCCTCCCCACCCCAGGACTGTGGGTGAACTGACTCCTGTGGAGATGCAAATCTTGCAAGCATTGCATGTCAATGAAGCAGCCTGAGAAGGTCATTTGGCTAAAAAAAGAGTTAGGAGCAGGCAATGGGGTAATCACCTGATTCTCCACATGATGAAAATTACGTATTTTCCCTTGAGAACTTAGTCACCCTTCCAATTTACAAGGTGACAACAAGTACAAGATATTAAATCCATTTCCTTCACCTTTGTCCCTTCTTCCATATAGACTCTCACTAATGTCATTTGGTATCAATATTTGCTTCAGATGAAGTCAGTATGAAGTTTTTAGTGGACTTGATAGCTCTCCCTGCAGTTTGAGTGCTCTCAGCTACAACAGAATCGTGCAAATTGGTGTAAGTGCTTTGTCAACAACCATTCATTCAGCTTCCTGAAATGTTTTAGCCATTTCTAAATTTATCATTTATTACAGCTCCTGGACACTCAGTATATAAAACTTCTAAGAAAACTATTTTCTGGAATCTAGTTAAAAGTTTTCTTCATCAGTTATGTTTAGCACTAATAAAAGGAAATATTTTTTCTGGGTTTATCCAAGCTAAAGAGATATGAAATCTGTCTGTCACCTTTCTAATATATACTCCTTTGCACATAAATATGTATTTGCAAATATAAGTCCCTCAGGCCTCTGTGCACAACTTTACCATTTGGCAATAGAAATAAAAAGAGAGCAATATGAAAACAGAAAAAAAAATCCTGTATCATGTGACATTCACTAAACATTTTTCCTAACTCACTGCCTGCCTCAGTAATCAGCTCACCATCAAATCTTGAGGAAACATCTAAGGTGAAATAGTGTATATTATAGAAGACCAAAATATTGTCTTTAGTAGGCTGATTATAGGAATAAAACTGAAATGGGTGTGTTATTTTCTTAGAAGGAGGAGGTCTAGACACTACCATATAATTGAATTGCTTTACATACTGAAACCCAGATCTTACTTCTCTATAATACGGGGACACAAAAAAACTGGGTTGAGATTTACACCTGCATCCTGTGACTAGAGCTACACATAAATAAATAAATAAACAAATAAACAAATATCACATTTTGAAAATGCATTTATTTATTTTGAGACTTAACATATTATTTATATTTGAAAGGAGAATAGAGCTTAAGTGACTTGTTTTAATTTCAACAGAAACCTGCTGCGCTTTGAGTACCAAATTCTGACTTTTTATTAATGCTTATATGGTAGTTTTTGAAAATAATTCTATTTATCTGTGGTCATTGGGCTATTTTCCACAAATATAATGTCGTAAACTGTTTGTAAGGACTAGAGAGAGGCATTTTGAGAACTGTTCTCTGCCTAAGTGCACCTGCATTCCCAAAGCTCCAGTTAGCATCTTTGCAGACTAACCATCACTTTGTGCACAAAGTGCCTTTATCCAGCAAATGTGGTGAAGTGAAACTGTGGAAACAAAACGGTGGCCATTACTCTTCTGAGACAGTGATTAAGGATCAATATGAAAGGACTGTCTTGAAGCTGTGCTCGCTGCCACTTGTTAATACTCATTGATCCTGAGTTACTACCTACCATGGAGAAATCCTCCCTTGAATGGCAAAGCTCTGACAGGGATTCAGGACTCTATGAAAGACAGTGCAAAAATCTGATTCATCATTAGCATCCCGAGTTGCCACTAGGTTAAAAGATTACTTAGGTTAAACAAATATGATGAATATGCATGTCTCCCTGTTAAGACAAGCAGGTATACGTAACTATGAGACTTAGCATGCATGCAAGAAAGCAGTGATGAAGAGCGACAGCTGAACAGAACCTGAGTGCTTTCTGTGTGTGGATGTTAAATATTTCCTTTTTCTAAATTAAGCCATCTGTCATTTCCTCTACTTATCTATTAATTGGTGCTTACAAGCCTTCATGCTGTACATTCAAGGAAAGGTCTCCAGAGTAAATGTAATGAGATAAGAACCTGAAGTGCACAGCAGGCAACGCTGAGTTCAGTAATACAGAGTAATGGCCCAACCCATGGTCAATGGTCCTATTAAAATCTGTTTCTATTGGTTTCAATTTAGAAAAGCATGAAAATGAGGACCTAAATCTGTTTACCTTAAATTATCTCTGGCTTTGTTGATTGCAATGAGACTTCAATGGATGCTTAGATTTACATATGCATTTATATCCTCTACGGAATAAGATTTTCCTGAAAGGGACTGTTAGTTTCACACTATACAGAAACAGCTTTTGAGATACCAGAATCCATAATCCTGATCCATCCTCCTTTACTACAAATTATGCTGATTTACAGAAGACTTAATCCTAGAGTAAGAGATGTTTCTGCGTGAGTTTCTTTGTAGCCGGTGAACTGTGAACTGCTAAGATTAAGAAGTCTTGAGCTCTTCTTTTGCCTGTGAGGGTGGTTTGGCTGCTGGAACATGCAAGTGACTGCTTTTATTAATAGATCTGCTTTTGCATTAATCAGTGTTTAGTCAACAAGGGGCTGTATATCTATTCCTGGCTGTGGTCACACTGGAAAGACATGTCTGCTTCCCCAAACTAGTATTCCATCTGTGGCACAGCTACTTTGAATCAGTTATTCATAGATAGATGCTGTCCTCAAAAGGAGTATTGTTACTGAACATGAAACCTGGGGACTGCCGCCACTAATCACAGATTTTCATTGACTTCACTGAATATTGGAAAATGACCATACATGCAAAAAGGCTAAGCTTGAGGACTTTAGAACAGTCTGTCATTTTGCATCCTTCATAGTTTCTCCTTCTGGTAAATAAAGGTGAAGGGATTGGTGATGCATGGTTTCTTCTGCTCCACTCAGAATGATCAGTGGGGCTGTACCTACACTACTGATTTCATCTGAACAGTAAGGCAGTTTTAAAGCAACTCCTACCCCTCACTGCTCATGCCCTGTTGTCCTCTCTGCTTTGGTTCTGAGATGTAGTTTTGGTGTGCATAAACAGTGCATCCTACACACTGGAGCTGTGCTCCAGTGCTTGAGGGAACGTTAGGGCCTGAGCTCACAAGCCTGTACACCCACAAGGTCCCCAAAGGCATACCTAGTGTGTTTGTGTCCACAAACAATTCTTAACTATCAACAGCTCCCAAGGCATCCTGACACACTTTTTGTCTTCCGTAAGAGGATAAAGAGCATGTACACCTTCCTGTTAGTCCTTAACATCAAGCCCTCACTCCTTTGAGATTCTGCTGCTCCAGACTCCTCCATCCGTCCTTCTGATTTGAAATCCTCACCCTTTACCTTCTATGCTGAACCACATGGTGAACTCCTTGTTTCTTTTACCACCTTCTAAAATTATCCCTTTTCCCTACTTCTCTTTCTTGCACTGGTGACATCCATGGCACCTCCAGTATCTCAGAAAACTAATACAGTATAGCCTGGATCTTCCAGGAAGTAAATTTGAATAAATTTGTGCGGTGAGAGAGACTCCAGAAAATAGTATAACTCTGTGGTAGTATTGGGAGGTTGCTTCTCCTGAGCACCAGTAGATAAAATAAGACTGGTGAGCAGTGCACCATTACAGTCAAGAACATGAAGGCTGCATTCTTGAAGATGCAACTTTGCACCATTCTTTTTGGCTAAAACAGCAGACGTGCCTGTTATGGGGAGACTGAAGATGCTAGCTTTGGGTGGGAGCACAGCACAAAGCCTCCCCCTCATCTGTATGCCTGGGCACCAGGACCACTGTGCAGGGCAGTCTGGAGGAGAGAATGCTCTCCAGTGTGTCTTCTCTTTCTGGCTCTGTCTCACTACTGCTACAGGGCACATCTAGGGATACCTCTTTAGGCTGGCTGCCACCACAGCTGCCTTCAACAGTCCCATGAACCAGAGTCCAAACCAGGTAAATGAATTACTGTTTTATGCTGATCTTTGGGTTTGAAGGACAGGCAGTGCATGGGGCTTCTAGTGGAGACTAAGTTTGAGCTCAGAGCTGTGGTGAAAAAACTGTTTATAATTTGCCTGCTCAAAAGGATTACTGTGCTTTTTCACAGCACAAAAATACACATTTAGAACCATAAAATTCCCGCGGGGCTGTTAGCTTTGAGAGAAATCTTGGTGTAACTATATTAGAAACTGCCTGCTTTTGATATCTGCCCAGACAGCTCAACCCTGGCACCTGCAATATCTCATGACAATATAACTCTCTCACCTTTCCAGATAAAGGATTTTGTCTAGTGGCTCCTTCCCTCTCCTAGCAGAGCAGGTTAAGGGCTGATGACATGACACCACATACAGTAAAACTGCAGACCCCCATCCTGTCCCACAAACACCCAGAGAAATTAGCAGTTTCAGAGGGTTTCTCCTGTTTCAAACTGCTGAGCAGATAGAGGGACACAAACAGCACTCTGTTGTGGTGATGTCCTTTCCTCTCTCCACAAGCACATACCATCAGAAAGCCCCAGGGTCACTTGCCTTTAGTCTGTGGATGACTGTGGGCAGAAATAATGCAGTCTGTCTACTGAGGCTTCCTCACCCATTCCTGTGCCACCATGGATCTTGCCTGGAACTGAAAAGTCATGGTAGCAGGGCTCAAAGAGAAGAAGAGGGGAGAGGAGTGTGGGAGGACAGGGAAGCTGTGGTTTAAAGGTGCCCAAACACACCTAGTCCTCAGTCTACCTCTATCCAGGGTGGCAGAGTCTAAGGAACAGCAGGATCTTCAGAGAAGGCAGAAATGGAAACTTTCTGTGAATGGCCCTTTAGCAGTCATGTTGGGACAACAGTGAGATGTATTAAAGAGAAAGAAGCTTGGCTCATTGCTGAGGGAAACTGCAGGAAGCTTTGGCGGTGGCTCTGTGGGCCCATGCCACTCTCTTGCCTATCCTCTCAGGTCAGTGTAGGACAGGAGAGGACAGATAGTGGCTTTGGGGCCTCTGTTGCTCACTGCAGACCTTCAAATGGTGTGGCTGCTCCATTAGATAGCCCATGTTGGTCAGATTGTTTTGATGTCAGTCTCCAGTATGTCCTGTTTGTACTGTTTGGCTACATCACTTTCCGTAACTCTTTCCTCTGGACTTCTTCCCTAGTTCTTTTCCCCTTATGATTTTCATATCTGTAACAATTGCTTCTTCCACTTCATAAGTTATGGGCATGTTCCCTTCTCCTTCCATCCTGTTTCTCCCCTTTAATAAAGCTTTCCTATTGGCTTCAAGATTTTTGCAGTAAACATGAGCAGTGGTAGTCACAGACTCTCAGCTTCAAAGGTGCTAGAAGTCTAAATTTTCAGCCTCTGGGCATATATCTTCCTGTGCAATGTGGAGTTGGTTCTCTGGTCCCTGCAGAATCTGTCAGTCCGGTGCAGCCTTGTTGGTGCCACACAATCTGCTCACCAGCTCCTTTCTCCAGCAGCTCAGCAGCTGAAGTAGGGCTCAGAGAGACCCTGGGCTCTCCTGTAGCTGGAGATGTGGATGTGTCCATCTGCTTTGAGTAGCTGCATCCTGCTATAGGACTCTGCCTTGCCAGAGGTGTCACTTCTGCTGCTTCCAGCTCTTTAAATGGTAATCAGTTCATAACTTCTAATTACACTATGCCAACAATGTGTGTGTAACTGCTGGAAAAAAAATTTCCAGAGGGTAATATGTCTTATTATTCTTTGGATTTGTATATATTAAATACCTCTTTCATTCCTAGATTTATTGCTGTCATATTTAGTACTAAAATTACTTACTCAGTATTAGAGCAATGTATTTTTACAACATTCAAAAATAACAGGGTACCAGACTTAGAAGATATCGATCTAAATGCAATATATTCCAGTGATTCAGTTCTTTAAAAGTGCCTATTGTAATAGGACTAAATTTGGGCTGTGATGGGCTTAGGGAAAGGATGGAGGTTATATCAATGTATAGTTAAAAGTCTTGTAGCTGAGGGGTTGATTTGACCTGTGAAGATGAAGATATATTTCCTTGCTGTACTACAGTTTACAAGTGTGAACTGAGACAAATCAATGTAAAATGCCATTGACTTGAGTGGGCTAAGTTAGGAGGGCTAATTCTGGAAAAAGGACTTCAGCATTTTAAGCATGAGCAGCCAGATACATTGCTCCAATTTCACCTATTTGTACCTATTCTGAGGGTTCTCATCCATCCCTTTTCCCTTGAAATCTCATCTTAACCTGCTGTTAAGACACTTTCTCTTCCTTTTTGCAGGAGTGTTTAGATGCTGGGAAAAAGGCCTTAAGAAGCAGGATGTTTTCAAAATAGAAACCTTAGTGCTGACTTCCACGGCACAGATCAATAGCTGTTGGAAACTCAGCTTGCTGCCATATTTTGCTAAATTAGCCCTCTCCACAGGTTTTCACAAAGTTTCCAAAAGTGACAAAAGGAGGATAATGTACTAAGCAAATCTTGTTTTATTTCTCTTACCGCATTCACCGGTCTGTTCCAATGCTCTTCTACAGAGTACAGTAAGTGATATTATCTTGGACTTTTTTGGAAACCAGCCTCAAAGAAAAAAGATTGCAGGTCTGTCACAAGGAAATGTTTGTAATGCTGTTAGTGATTACTTCTTGTGAGACTGTTCCCTGAAAGAGGTGACTCAGACCTTGCGTTGGCTGTAGTTTTGGGACAAGATGTGAATTATAATTTATTTTGAGGTAACCTAAATTCATGAACATGAGAAGGCTCTGTCTGTCAAGACAACACACACACACACACACTCACACTCAGGTGCTGGTCTTCCAGAGATCAAATAGTCTCTTTAACTTTCTTGACTCAGGCTTTGTGCCCCACACAGCCCATCAGGGAGGGCTTCCTCCCTCTCTAAAACATTCTGCCTTTCTCTGAGCTTTTGGAGAGAGGTACTCATTCTGTGTTGGATGCAGTGAAGGTGTATCAGCTAAGTAAACGTATTTTGATACTGTCTCTCAGTATAAAGTCCTCTGTGAAGGCTGTAGTTTCTTTTTCGAAGTGAGATCTGCCATACCTCCCTTTTCTGTGCATCTTTTGATCATAAATTAGGGAAAGTTTGGCAAAATACTCTAAGCAACTTTGGCAGTTTTGTAGCTTGGGGGGACTCTGTACACATCCAGACACCTAAAAGTTTTAATTAAACATTTAATTTAATTCCATATAGCCTGTCCATCCCTCCAGGCAGCACAGTAAATAAAAAGGCACTGTGGATAATACTGTTTGTTTCAAGCAGCTGTGAAATGAGTCCACTGTGTATAACACTAAACAATGCAAATGACCAGAACTGAGTATTACTGTTAAATGAGTTGTGTGGTTCCAAGCATCCTGTGAGATGGAGTGGTTTTATCACGCTTTCTTCCTTCATTTTTTCCACTTGTGTCTTACTGTGTAACCTGAGTCCTGTGTGTGGTTTGGCACTCTCTAGAACAGGTTGCTGTACCAGTTTGGATCGTAGTTATCATGGTAGAACTGGAGTTCTAATTTTGAGACCCCATGTCGTTGCAGTAGTGCAAATTAATAGACCAGTAATACTTTCATCCTGCTCCCACTCACATTGCTTTCCTCCCTAAAGCAGAAGCAGGCATGAGCTAAATGTCTTTATCATTTGGACAAACAATAAATTCACAATGTAGTAGAATTACAAGCTATTTCCAGAAATAAAGCAGTTAATTTCATTTATGCTCTTTGATTATTTTTTTTAGGTGTATGAGCACATGGGGCTGGTGAAATCAGAAAGTCATGCTGGGGATAGGACAGACTCTGTTTCATTTTGTTTTATTTTCAAATATTTACAGGTTCTCTGGGGATTCCTAGTTCGTGCTTTTATTGTGCATCCCTCTGAGTGTAAAATGAGAGCACTGGGGAAGCAAAGTGAGTCTTAGATGCAGCTAAATATTTGAATGCCTTCTTCCCTTCACTGATCTACTTTATCCTGATGGATAAGTCCCTCTGCCCAGTTCTTCCCCGGGGAAGAACCACCCCACAGCCCCTGGTAAAGCCTGGGGGCATGAATGAGGATGCAGACAGTCCTGCTGGTCATAGGCTAGAAGACAAGGAGTGAGGCAAACAGATGTTTGACTGGAGAAGAGTTCATACAAAATGACCTTCCCACATAATTGGATATAAATATTTCACTAGCTGGTTTTATCCCTCCAGGCTACACCTCTAGGAATCAAACAACTCCTCCATTTCTCAAAGATGGGTATACATGTGGACACATCATGCACAAGTCCAATATTTTCCTAATTTGATGATTAGTAACCAAGGATGCATGCAACAAGGAGTTGATGTGTGTGCAATGCTGTGCTTTATGCACAAATATATATTATCAGTTTTTCTGGAAATGCTTAGGCTTTTTCTTCCTTTTTCACATTTCATGAGATTGCTAGCCCAACAACAGGCTATTTATTACCTGCCAAAACAAAACAAAAATATTACGTTGGTATTCTTACAGGTATTCTGGACATTGGTGTGCAAAAGCTTGTACTTCTTTGGGACTCCTTATTTCTCATTGTCCTGGTTCTGGCTGGAATAGAGTTAATTTTCTTTGTAGCAGCTGTGGTTTGGATTTAGTGTGAGAAGAATGTTGATCATACATTTCTGTTTCCATTGTTGCCAGGCAGTCAAGGACTTTTCATCTCCCCATACTCTATCAGGTGCACAGGAAGCTGTGAGGGAGCAAAGCCAGGAAAACTGACCCAAACTGGCCAAAGGGCTATTCCTTACCATATAATGTCATGCTCAGTATATAAACTGGACTTGGCCAGGGGTCAAATACCACTGCTTGGGAACGAATGGGTAATCAGTGCCATGGGTGGTGAGCAGTTGCACTGTGCATCACTTGTTTTGTATATTCTATTATTATCATCATCATCATCATTATCTTCTCTAGCTTCGCTGTCCTATTAAGCTATTCTTATCTCGACCCATGAGTTGTTGGGTTTTTTTTGGTGGTTTTTGTTTTTCTGATTGTCTCCTCCATCCCACTTGGAGTGAACAAGTGACTGTGTGGTCCTAGTTGCAGTCTGGGGTTAAACCATGGCACTCAAGTTTTCCATTTTTAGATTTTGCTTATGGAGATGATTATTGAAATTGGCTCCAAAAAGCTAGTAGGAGATTAGCTTAATATATGAATGACTTTGTTCAATGAAAATTAATTCACTAATTTTTTAATTAATTTTCTTTAGTGCTTCCAACCAATTGGAGTGAGTACTTTACCACACTGATTTAATCAGAGTACTATATTACAAATGCCATATTTAATTAACAAAGAAGCATTAGTATTGATATCTGGCAAACTGTTACAATACTTCATTATAGTTATAAATCTACATACAGTCCTAAAAAAGTAAGAAGTCAGTAATCAGTATGATGGTGCAGCAATCTGCGTTGTATATCTTCTCTTATAAATATGTAATTCAGTTAAATGATAATTTGAATTAATTTATGGTTTCAAGTTCTCATATGGCATAGATTAATGAGAAACTGCAGCAGTTGGCAGCAACAGAAAATTTGCTGATGATATGTCAACGATGAATATAATTGTGTATTGAAAATACTGTGAAAAGAGAAATGCAAACATGCTTCTTTTAAATTAAGTTCACCATATCATAGTGACGAAGATTTAAACTAAACAGTATTACTAACCATAGTTCAGAAATAATTGATACTTGTATTAGAAAATACATTATATGAAGTAAATAAAAAGAAAGAACACTTGCTATGTCTTTTGGTCAGATGAAAGCCAACTGGTTCTTTCACAAAGGAAAAAAATGGAAGTCCAAGTTGCGATAAATGCCTGCTGCAGGACTATTCTACTTCACTATCCCTGAAATCACTAGCATTGTCTCTTGTAGAGAAATATAAATTAATTTTGCTAAATTGCTTTGTTTGTTTGTTTGTTTTTCTGGGAACTACATGAGGAATCAAGTTGAGTCAGAAAACAGTGCAAATACTATGATGTTAGTAAGAATAAAATTAATTTCTGAATATAGGCCATATTTAACCACTTAGATGATTTTTTAAAAATATGTGTAGGATCTGAGATGTGCTTTAGGAATAATATGCAGAATATTTTTTTCTACTGTGCAGAACATTAGACTTTTAAAATTATTTTGTTCCTTCTGTAACCAAGAAAAAGTCACCTTTCTCAATACTATCTGTAAAAAAGGAACATAGTCCATGTATTGTGTTGGAAAAATAATCAAAGAAAGCCTTTTATCTCCTTCTGGCTTGTTCCGAATTCTCATAATCACACTCAGCAGCATTCTACTTTTCTCTCCTCTTAGCAGCTGAGGGCTTTTCCAGTTAAAACAGGCAAGTTAAATTTATAAGCAAGGAAAAAAGTAAAAATAGAAAAAAAAAAACAACCAAAGAAACACTCCAACTAACTTTTGCGATCTCCACAACTATGTCCATAAAATGAAATAGACAGAAAATTGCTTGCAGATTTGAGGCCTAAAAATGCACTTGGCTAAATTCAATTCTCCCTTTCCAGATTTCACTGAACTCCTGCTGAGATTTACTTCAGTACTGAGAAAAGACTTTGGGATTTGGCCCTTGTCATGCAATATTTTTTTTGTCAGAATACAAAGTGCATTGTGAATAGGTACTCGCAAATAATCAGAATGCAAAAGCCAGAATAGGACTTCATTATAGCATTTGTTTTCTTAAAAGAAGAAGCTGAGCATATTCCTACAGAACCGACAAAACTGAAGGTTTTACCTTCCAGGCTCTCAGTTCAGGCACAGGTTAGTCTGTGATCTCAAGGACTCAGAATAAATGTAGTGTTAATGAATAAAACTCGTATTATCAACAAGAAATTCATTATGTAATATTTTTGCAAGTGTATTTCTTGGGACTTTTTATTGTTCAGTCAAACCATAATGAAAAAAATTTTATTTCCGTTTTCTCATTTTTCCTGGTAACAGAACAAAGACCTGATGTCAGGTGTTCTTGGTCTAAGCCAAGCATGCCGTGCTTGTAACTTCAAGGCAGGCTGGTCTTGCAGCATCCCAAACAGAGAGTGCAGGCTCTGCACCACAGCTCAGTCCCATATCCAAGTCCGTGTAAAGTACAAGAGTTTTCTATTACAGTCTGTTCAACCAGAAAGTGCTGCTCTTTAGAATCATAACATATGTTCTCTTGTTTACTTCAAAATAAATATACCCAAAGCTTGACTGAACCAGTGGCTCCTAGGAGAACACTTGACTGATTCACGAAATGCAGCAGCTGATTCCAGAACGGACGTTGCTGTTCTCTGGAGTGCAGCTGTCACTTAGTAGTGTTTGCCTTTCACTCTTCATAACTTCTTGACATGAAGTAAATTTCTGACAGGCAGAGGTTGGACTTGAAGAGAAAAAAAAAAGACTGAGAAAGATGAAAGAACTATAGAAGTGGCCTACTAATTCTTGGTATGATAGCTGAGCTTTATTATTGCTTATTAGCAAGCAAGAAAACAATTGCTTTATCTCATTGGGGTCCTGTAATTCTCCTGAGATGGAGCCAATTACAGATGAAACTGTATTGCTGAGTTTATATGCTAAAAGAGTCCAGTTCAATGTTTCACCTAATTAAATTCTAGCAGTATAAAAGAACAGCACTGCTCCCTAGAGATAAGGGTGGCTACATATTTCTAATATCCGTGTATACCATGCACCACTGACTTTAAGACAAGGCTTGAAGTAACTGGGTAGAATTCCTGATAAAGCTGTCTTCTATCCAGATATTCAAGAAACCTTCCCTATCTCTTTCATCGAATTTTCTCACCTCTCTTGTCATAACCCTCACCATTCCACTCTCAGTAGAGAAGACAGGTTCTGATTGACAGAATTATAATAGATAATTATTTGAAATTAGGTCAATAACCTATATAGAGAAAAATGTCCCACAAATATTCTTCAGATGACACAAATCAAGTGGACAAGAGAGGCATCAAATGTAATCCAGGTGTTGGGCAGTCTTTCTTGAGACATCTCGTGAGAGATTTACAGTTGATCCCCTGAAGGACGTTGTGTTGTCCTGTCTCATGCATGGCTCTCCATGCACCTGTGGGGAGAACTGGGAATGCTGAACCAGATTTCACTGAAGAATACCCAGATGAGTTACATGTATTAGGATGAAATGGCAAGTATTGGAGCCTAGCTTTGTGGTAAAGGAGGAACTAATGCTGTTGACAGATCCAGAGTCACAGTCTTGAATGCTCCCCTGCTCACACCAGTTCTCTCATGCAAAATCCTGCACTTTCAAGCCTTGCACTGACTGCAGTATGTTCAGGCAATGCTTCCACTGGGATTATGAGTAATATCTATAAAGTTGTCATCCTTGGAATTGTACTGAAGTTAGAGCAACCCAAACCTCTGTTCATATGTTTGAAAGTGAGGACAAGCATCAGTTCTAAATACATAAACCTGGAATATGAGGTTTGCCGTGTATTTGTGCTAGTTTGTGGCATACTGCTTATCTGTATATTCATATATCTATAGAGTTCTAGCTATGACTTACATTTTATAGGTACATAACTCTAGAGATAAGCAGTGTGCCACAAAATCATACAAATATGTGTGAAACAACACCTAGATACTACAGTTTTATTCTGGTGTTGTTTTTCCGCAAATTAGCAGCACAGTCTTTACTTCTGCCCTTGATGTGATCTGACAGAGTGAGAAGAGCTGTTCACAAACCATTCAGATATTCACAGTTATGTCTCACAAGTGTACTTGAAAGAATGTGCTATACTCAACACCATGCACTTGCACCTGTCAGCCATGAGATGAAAGCAAACCTGAAGGCTGCCAATATCTTTATGCACAACTATTTGCCCAGCCACTGTGATATGTTGTTCTGCTGTCTTGTATCTTCCTCATCTGCAGCAAACAGGTCTTGAAACCAATATTTTCATAAAAACAGAGCACCCAGAAAAGGTTATGTACTCATGCAGGCTGACTGAAGCATGAGTTTGTTTGCCACAGTTTATTGTGGAACACAGAGAGGGACCACTTGAATCTCAAGTAAAAATAGCAGTATTAGAAGCTGATTTAAGTCTTAGAATCTTTTTCTTTGATGTTCTGTTTTCTAAATTTCATGAAATATAAACAGAAATAACTTGCTGCTTTTTATGGTTCATCAAGTGAGATGTTGATTGACTGACTGGGGTGAAGTTGGAGGTGATGCCAATTTGTTTGTTCAGGTGTTTTCAGCCAGTATGTTTAAGTTCAGTGTTATTGCTGTGTTTTTCGAAGGATCCATTCTGACAAAGCACCACTTGTTGAAGGAAGGAATGACAGCAAGAAAGTTTCATTAGAAAGGAAAATTTAAAATTTTATTTTAAGATAATGCTCTCTGTCAAACTTGGCTTTTCAGTCCCTGAAAATACACCATATTTCTAGTGTTCGAGTACAACATTCCAGAAATAGAATCACATCCAAAGCCCATGCTTCCATAGCTGAAGCCCTCTGTAATAAATTGTTCTCTCAAAAATTGCTAGCGAACCTTTCCAAACTATAGCTGTCCCAATAAAGAGTGTCATGAGAAGGATGTAAGTATATGAGAACCAAACACCAGTCCTGGAGTCAGTCTTGCCAGAAAATCTGTCTTGGACTCAATGCCAGTTTAGTACATAATGTTGCCCTTTTGTTGGACCTCAGCTTCCACATCTGAAAACTGAATGCAGTAAGTCTTGCTGCATTTTCCATAGTGTTTAATGAGATCAATGAACTAAAATGTGAACCATGCCTAGAGAGGTGGGACTGGGACTAAATTTTCTTGCTGGAGTTATGGTGCACATCTTGGTCTCGTGTCAAGGCAGCAGCTTCTGAATGCTATGGCAAAGCTTGTGCCATGGGGCCCTTTCTGGAACTCCTTCTGGTGCCACTTCCACCCTAGGTATGACTGGAGAGACCTAAATCCAGGCAATAGGCCCCAGAAGTTCCTCATAAATGGAGATTTGCAAATTACTCCCTGTACCAATGCAATATCCAACTGTATTTACCTCAGAGAAATGCAGATAATCTCCTGTCTTCTTCACTCCTTGGCACATTTTTGCCTTCCTGAGAAATTTAATGCAACCATTGCCACTGTGCCCTGGTTTTCAGTACTGCATATTCCACTGTGCCCACTAATGCATTGTAGCTGAAAACAGATATACCTGTGAAACAGAAGGATAAATTCTGTCACAAAGCATACAATATATAATTGCAATGCAAAGATTATATCACCATGAAATGGCAAAGAATAAATAAAAACGTTGTCAAGTCACACTTTACTTTGTATTTATTTGAACGATGTGTAGAATATTGAAATAACAAAACTTGTGAAGTAATACTGAGAAATTGGACTGCTGTTTTTCTCTGAGAGCTTCTTTCCTGCAACACTTCTAAAAAATTAATTGTAATAGAATATTTTCCTACAAGGATCAGAATAGACCAAGTGAGAGGGATTAATAAAAGCTCAGTTCAAAAGAGCTTGAAAGGGTATTGGAAATCTTTGATAGAAATCCAGCATCTGTGGTGTAGATACTTTTTAAAAAATGAGATGGGAATTTTTACTGTAACCAATGAACAAATTATTGCTTGACCCTTTGACCACAGAGTTTGGTGACACAATATAATATTTTATTTCATGTGTTATCTACAGGTAGCTCATTTGACGGATTTAATCTCATAAAGCTGCATTGTAGAAAATTGTTATAATTTATTTTGTGTATCCTAAATAACTGTGTATACATGAGAATGTAAATATATTTCTAGTCTGAATCACACATAACTAATAATGAGCCATTTTCTGTTCTCTGATGTTGCTTGGATTGATTGTCTCAAAATGTTTTGTCTGCCTGATTATTTTGGTGGACAATGCCAATTTGTTGAAATAAAAAACCTGCAGGAATATATACATTTCAATAATTTTCTTATGTGGAAAAGTTTTTCAGGTTCAGGATGGACCATTTGCAAACAAACAGAAAAGGGTAAAAAGACTGGAAGTCTTTGCTAAACCTGGGATGCGTGAGATTGTAAGGGTCTAATCTGAGTCAGGGCAGAATGGAAATAAATCACCTACATTTTATTGAGCATGTGCTGAACACATAGGTCTTAGCCAATCATAACTAGTCCTCATTGCTGAAGCTCTCGCTATTTGTATGAGTTATGAAATATTAATTGAAACAATGGAGAGGGATCAATTATCATGATTGTAGGAAGTAATGTTGCAACACTGTAGCGTAGCAAAGCCCAATGTGAGACCTGAAGTGAGACAAAGGTGGTTTTATTAAAAAAAAAAATATCAGTTTTACTCAGTCACACTCTTGTTCCACATATTCACAAGCTGCAAGATATGTATGCCCAGGTCATCTGTTCAGCACACAGTCACCATATTGTATCCAGGGTCCTGTCCAAGTTTTCTTGAAGTTGTTTGGAGGACAAGGGAGTCAACCTGTTGAATCCTCCTCCTTCCTTATCCTGGGTACTTCCTAGCTTGGAAACCCTTGCCAAAACTGGGTTGCTCTGTTTGACCTTTTAGAAGTGGACAGTATTTTTTCCTATCTCTCTTGTCCGAGCTCCATGAATCATCAGGATTTGTACACTGCTTTTTGTCTGCTTGTGTGGGTCTCTTGTGGCTCCTACTCTGTCCACTGTCTTCCCACTATCATCTCTAAATTCACTGAGTCTTTGCTTTAGTCTGCTTGTGGGCTGCCTTTATTTTAGGATGGCGCTTTCAGTCTGTCCTTTGTTGCCTTGGTGCTGAGTGCCCTGAGATGATGCACAAAAATGAGTTGGCATCTTGGTGACCGCTAATATACTTGCCATTAGCACATGCCATTCCCATGACCATTATCCTGGGAGTTGTTCCTTCCAGTGCTTCCACCAGATATTCCAAATCATTCTCCATTCAAGTGTTCTAAACATTTCTATGACACACGATACTTTCGTCCAGCATGAAAGGTGTTCAAGCCACACCTTTCATTGCTATATGGTGGAAACCAATGGGCTGTAGTCAGGCTACTCACTCTGGAGCTCAAACTCAATGTAGCTATCAGTTGTGGCATTCAAATTCAGAACAATAAGTGATTCAAATTAAGAGAAAGAAAAAATCAGTATTCAGATGCCCAGCCTTCCCCAGTTGCCTATCTTAAGGATTTCCTCATTCTGATTCAACCAATGGTATCACAGTCCAGAGGGACAGCACGTAGTAGGAATTAAACACGACTGGGGTCTTTTTTGCCCTATCTCTAACCATACAGCTGACATAGAGTTTTTGGCAATCATCCTGAGTTATGTCTTTGACTTGGACAAACTCTAGTCTGATGTCATCAGGATTATTTGTTTGTATATATTGGTTTGGAATGTACTAAAGCACCCTGAAGTATCAGGCAAGGGCAGTGCTTGCAGTCCTGGTTCCTGTTATTTGCCAGTAGATGTTCTTTTGCAGTTTCATCATAACCATGGGATGGTGTTCATGTGACCAATGGAGAAATTCATAGATTATGTAGAAACGGACATTTTAAAACACTAATTTGTATCAATCCTAAAATAAACGTTTAAGCCAGAATGTGAATGAATCATGCGCTACAGGTGCCTGTTTGTCTCAACTGAGTATGAATGGAAAGGTGGATGTATAACTCAGCTATAGCCATCTCCGTGGGAGCTGACTCTCACCTGCAAGTGGTAGTGTTTCTAATATTTCCCTTTTAAAAATAACATTGATGTGAAAAGACCAGATTTTGCAAGTATCATTCAGAGAGGGACATTTAATATTCCTGGGTCCGTCTTTTACCTTCAGGCATCCTTTGAGAGTGTCTTTGCAGAGAGAAGGGAAGTGAAGATGCTAAGGGGGACAGAATATGCTCTTATAAATATAACATTCATAAGAAATCAGGCACAAACTTATTAGCATAATCATTTCAGCACACTTGCTTTGTGCTCTAAACATTAAATTGCTCAGAAGTTTTATGTACCAGAAAATAACAGCTACAAAAAGAGAAGCATTGTTTCTTTTTCGTATGATATTCTACTTTTCCTCAGAGAGAAATGAACATCCCCCCCACCTGTGTTTTTGGTAAAATATAAAGCAACAGCTTTCTTTATTTAATTACAACTGTAATTTGTATAACTAGTGATGTCAGGCCAGTTCTGGGAAGGGGTTTTGTTGAAGGGAACTGTGCTCGTTCTGATATCTGATTACTCTGGATGTGTCTGAAGTACCATAAGAAAAGAAACTCTGGCTGGATCCCACTACTTTTGCTCATGCTGAGGTGATCCCTTGAATGGTGACATTGAAATACGTGTGTCTGCTTGGGAAGTAAAAGGCTCTTTGGCATGAGTCACAGTTTCACAATTCAGACTGAGGATTTGGTTTGTTAAGTTGATAAATCACCTTCCTTAAGCGTTAAATTAAACCTGCACACTTATCTCTGGGTAAGGACACCATCATAATTGTCTCATAATAGGAAAACCTTTGGGATGTAACAGTGATTCATATTAGCACTACTTGCCATCCTCTTTTGTCTGCTCTTGAGAGGGAATTTGTTGCAAACCTGCATCCGAGTATGTTTTTCTTTTCCCCACCTTGGTTAGTACACTGCTGCTAGTCCACTGAAATTCTGAAGCCAAGTCTCCAAGTTCCATATTCACCTCCTTTAAGAGGGAAAAGTTTTGGATGTATCTTCTCTGCTTGTGTCTGAGGAATGATGTACTGGCATTACCAGCATTACAAAAGGTAGAGGTGTAGGATTTCAGAGGTAGCATTAAAAAACAAAGCGAATGAAAATACATTTAGAAAAGCAAGGGATATAAAGTCCTAGTAGTATTAGACCCTCATATTTCTGCAAAAATCAATTCCTGCCACAGAGGTTTTCCTACCGCTGAGATAATGGAGCCTGCTGTGATAGCCGACTTTTGACACTAATTTGCATTTCATTGCTGTTATACATTGCTAAGCTATTCCATTTGCCATGATTTTGCTTGCTATGAAACCAATGCTCTGACTTCCTGTGCCAATTGCATCTCTGTCTCCTGTGCAACATAGCAATAAGGGATGGATAATGTAAAATCACCATTATTTTATGAGTAAGTGCATTCCTAGGCATTTGGTATGAAAAAGATTTAGGACAGGATACATACTCTAGCTATGATACAGTAATGAAGATGATGAACTAACATAGTTTACATCTTTATTCTGGAAAAAAAACTTAAGCCATTTCCTTTCCTTAGCTAGGAAAATCCTCCAGTGTCTTATGAATGGATTACCACATGCTTAACATTTCAGGGGGAATGCAGAAATTAGGCTGTGAATCAGTAGTCTCCATGTAGAGATTTATTTCAGAGTTTGTAATTAAACACCAAGGAAGATTTTTGAGGACTGCTCATCATACTTTAATCAATCTGGACATGCATATTCTTAGATACAGTTAGGGTTTAATTAAGAAATCAAGCACTCTATAGAAAGTGTACTTTGGCCTAGATGGTTTTCTCTTGAGATTAAAAAGCAGATCTCTACGTACAGTGATAGTGCTGCCATGTATGGGATTAACTCCCACTTACCTGTGATAAAGGATGAAGATCTGTCCCATTATGTTTCAAATTGTTCATCTGTTGTGTTTCCAAGGCAAAGATTCTGTTTGGGACTGCAGGACTGGTACTTTATTATTAGCACTGCTCTGTTTAAAAAGGCTTTGACATTGAACTGTGATAGCTTCCAAACAGTGCAATCTGGTTGGACAGATATACTGGCAGGAAATTGAATAAAACACATCAGTGTATTTCATAAAGCCACTGAAGCAAGATTTCTGTGCTGGTGATTCACTTTAGCCTGGATGTACAGAAAATATAGTTATGCAATTTATAGTTGTGTAACTAAATTCATAAACAAACTGATCTTGAGGGCTCTGACAGCTGAATTAGGAAGAAAGTATAAATTTGTTTAACAACTTACTAAGAAATGAATTCTTTGAGGAACTCTCTTCAGCTCTCTTTGATCTGCTGCCAGAAAGAATTCCTCTTTCTTCCTCTTTCCGGGCTTTCCATGGCACCACAGCTGCTGTGGTGCCACTCCATGTGGTGGGCAGCCCAGGGTCACCTCACTGTTTGCATTCACTTCGATGGCGTGGGCAGTGGACCTTTACTCTCCTTATACAGTTCTTTCCTGGGACTGCTTGGTATGGAAAGAAGCACTGATCAGCTGCTTCTGTATAGGCATGAACTTATATATACACAGGCACACAGTGCTGAGATGCTGGCCCTGGCCTTCTCCACCTCATGATGCAGGAAGAAACAAGATCAGGAAGCAAATTTTCTAGATGAGGAAAAGGAGAACTTAGTCATTTGGTCCCCAAAAGAACTGGATTATCCACTTGTGGTTGAGGCCCCTCATGTTGTTCAACGCATCCTCCTCCATGTGTAAAGTGAAGAAGATGATTTGGACTTGTTTCTCTTGCCAACATTAGAAATGACTGCACATTTGAAATCCAGTCATTCTCAAATAGTCGACCCAAAGGAGACAAAACAATTTGTAGTCAGGATTAGGTATTCAAACTTTGTTGTGCTAGCTGAGTTCCATGTTTTCTCTAGTCTGGGCTTGTCTGCAGCTTTTCCCAGCAGTAGATGTTTCAGAGGAAGCAACGGTTACCGTCCTCCAGGAAAATAGCTAAATGTGGACCAGAGGCATAACAGAAAAGCTTGTGCTGGTTTTGTTTGCATTGTGTCCAAAAGGGCAGGAGTCTTGCTAATATCCATGCCTTGGCCTGCAGCTTGTACCACAACTTCCATACGCAGAACACAAACTAGATCCTTTCCTCTCAGATTAGCCCCAAACCAACCTGGTTTTATAGCCTTTCCCTGTGCCTTTTCCAGCCTCATCAAACAAAAATAAGGTTTTGCAGAGTGTGAGAAGATTAAATCAAATGAGACCAGGAGATTAACCATTCACCTAACTAAAACCCATTTGCATCATCTGAGTAGCACACCAGGAAGAAGTCTTAATTTGCCTCCTAACAGTGTCCCTGTTACTTGCAAGCACGTTTGTGAATGTACCTGGATACATCTGTTGGTTCTACATTACATACGAAGGGCTGTCTAAAAACATGGATAGCTGTATGTGTAACACTGTGGACATCTAATAGTTTGCAGATGGAAGTATAATAACTTTTGACTGTATTTTTATAAGTCAATTGAAAATTTAATCTAAAAACTAAAAAGGAATCTCTATACAAAATAAGAATAATTCATAGAGAAAGCAACATTTTATTTCTTGGGAACTAAGGCTACTCTGATGGTACCACCTGGGTGTACATCTATGAACCTTCCTGTACTCTGTTAATAACTTTTGAATATATTTGTCCATTTTTCCCAAACTAGGTGTGACTCAAGGATCAATAGATTTCCTTACAAATACGTACACAAGTAGATGATGGAAACCCAGTGTCCTGTGAGTCTCTTGACTGAGAAGAAAATTGCCAGTGTGAGTTCTTTGTTAGATAACAGACTAGCTGAATAGGGCATAGTAAATGTCTCTGCATCCAAAATATCTGTGTTCACACTTTGAGATCAGTCTTAGGACATGGAGTCCTTCAGAAAGAAAACCTAATTAATTCTGGCTCTTCAAGAACATATGTTCGCAGTTTTCTCCTTCTGGGTGTTCTTTCAAAGGGCAGTATAAGGGTTGTTTTTTCTATGGCATTTAAACTGCTTTTGCTATTTTGGCTAAATTAGCTAAATAAAAATTTGCATGTCAGCAGCACCACAAAAAATCACTACATTTGACTGTTAAAAATGTTGGTTTGTTTCACCTGGAGAAAATAAAGTGAGACTTCTGTATCTTTCACTTGATTTATGTTTATTTGACCACTTAACTTTTTTTTCTCTCAGCTGTCTTGCTTGTGCATTTGTTAGAGAAAGAAATGACTTGTAAAGAGCATGCTGGAGTATTTTTCCAAGGAGGGATAGAAACCAGAGTTTACAATAGTTTCTTACACTGGATAAAACATAGCAATGGTATTTGTATCAGATGTTTAGTTAAATAAAAGCTGACTATTTAATGACAATTTAAACATACTTTGGTCTTAGTTTTATGTTTTTGGTTAAAATTTACAACTCTTTGTATTCTGCCCTCTATTTTTTTCCATTTTGAACAGGTACCTTTGTAAATGTACAAAAAATGGATCAGAAAAATACCACCTTTCCCATCATCATTCCTTCCTCAGTCAGAACCTCTAGCTAGCACCATGCCCCAGTATCTCTTCTGTCCTGAAGTAGCCTGTTGCTTTCCTTGTGTAGAGAACACCGAAAAGTTTAAGGCTGTTGGAATATGAATCTAACACACAATTTGCATCCTCAGTCCCAACCTTGCAAATTCCTCTTTTCTTTCCTTGTGGCTCCCGGTAATGAAGTAAATAATCTTCTTGTTTTTATACAAAAAAAAATGTATTAACTCTGCTCCACAGAGTACGTAAAACTGCAGTTCAGGTCTTCAGCTTTCAAACTTTTGCCTTGCTTCAGTTCCCTGCACACTTAAAAAAGGGATCACACTTGTCTTGACATTAATTTCTTAATTTGTAGATGTCCGAGACACTGTAGGCCTGAACCGTTTCCCCTTACTCTAACATAAAACAAATGAAAATTAAATGATTGACTGGTAATTCTACAGCAGTGCCAGCCAAGGACATTTGCTGTGCTTAAAGAGGCATAAAGTTGTCCCACATAGCTCTGTCCTGAGTACAGAAAACTGTACACCCAGCTTGACTTTGGTCCCCTCTTCATATCTTCTGTGTCTCTAACTGCATCAAAGATGGTAGGCTATACAGATTTTATATTACCCTTACAGACAACAGGAAATGTGGGAAAACAGTATAGAGTAACATGAAATTGAAAAGGAAGTTTGCAGATCCCATTATGATGTCTATTTTAACTGTTTGTCCTCCTTGGATGTACCTGTTTGTGACACCAGTATGGTATGCTGCTGTAGTAGCCTATCTAAACACCTGTAAAACAAAAAAGTGTGGCTTGATCTGTGTGTAAAGACAGAATGGTATATTTTTTGTTGTGGAATATCTGTCAGACAGGTGGAAAAAGCATTCTTGCAGCCTTCATAACTTCAAAGAACATACCATGTACTTGAGTCCCACATATTTTCTGCAAGAATGCATTTTTTATAATAATTACACAAGCTACCTAATGTATTTTCATGCATCCCAAAGCAAGTGTTTCTCTCTGAAGTCCATAAATAGTATTATAATGTTGCTAATTGCAGTGATCTAATTCCTCAAATTACTTTAGTGACCATAATCTCTGAGCAGGCTGCTGTACCTGAGCAAGACATATATGTCTCTCTCACCATCTTTGCTACGAAGTTTTTTTAAAAGTGCAGTTGTACCAATACAAAAATAATCCGTTTATTTTCGAGGCAAAGTAAGAATATTGCATCGTTTTATTAAAAAACAAGCCTGAAGGCAGAAAGCACATTCTGTACATACAAAATTAGAAAGCAGTTATCTAAGCTCAGATGAATTTACTTTAACTATCAGCATTGATAGAGTGTGTTTAACGTTACTATCTGATGGAACTGTATCGGTAAAGAATTGCATTAGTTTTCACAGTACTACCTCATTCCCATTTTAGATTTTTTTTTATTTTATTTTATTTCTTTTTTTCAATCTCAAGGCTGATTGGGAAGTTTTTCTATTGTATTTTACTAACTTGAAGTGAGGTGCAATGTCACTGTTCAAGTCATAGAGTGGGAAAAGTTCTTAATTTGTAGCCAGGAAAACAAAAAAGAAAACAGCTTTTCTTCTGTGTTGGCATTAGAAATCATATTTCTTCTTTCTGATATTACATTGTCACAATCCATATGGTTTTTCATCCTGTCTCTTCAGAGTAAAAAAGGTTATTTCCAAGCGTGATGATAACAATTCAGTACAGGCATTTTGTTAAAGTCTGTAAGACTTTTAATTAAACTGCGCATTTAGCTTTCTCCTAAGCCCTCTTTATTAAATTTGATTCAAGGAAGGCATGGTTGATTTTGTGGACAGTGTTGTGTGCCCCAGCTCAGAATCACAATTATCAGGGAGGATGTTTTAGTAAGAAATCCGTGATGAGTAAAATGTTTGTCTTTTTGTCAGCTTTGCTCACTGAGGGAGCCTGCCCTTCTCCTCGCAACAGCATTCTTTTTCTCTCTCTGCTACAACCTTCTTTTCATTGAAATCAATACCACATATTGATTTTGTTTGAGTAGTACCGTTGGCCCAAAGTAAGCCCAAAGTTATATCAGAATAAGTATTTCTTAGAGCTTCCAAATTGATAGCAATTGAACAGTTATTACATTTCATTTACAATGTATGGGGCAGATGCTTATTCCTATTTAGTGAGCAGAATGTAATATTATTAATGACTGAGACCTGGAATTAAGTCCTGAAACAGCATGCAGAAATTAATCTACTTCAAAATATTTTTCACTTAAAAATTAGTTTAATTAAGTGCATATGTTGATTTGTATGGAAGTAAATAGAACAATAATTCATTCCAGAAAATTGCCCATATTTTGGGCATTTTACATGTCTGACAGTCTTTATTCTGCCTTCACAAATTTAGTCAGATGTTCAGCAGCCAGCGGTATTGTACATGTTATGAATGCTGCCGTGCAATGTTCAAAATCCCAAACTCAGATCAAATTGAAGAACTTGATGCTGAAATGAAGTTGCCAAACAATCATGCCCAAAGCCATTACTTCTATAATTAGAATGTCATATGAGATATTTATTTAGCTATAAAAGTCTGCTTGAACCACTGACCTCTATCCTGGCACAAGAATTCCCAGTGAGACCCAGTTGTATGTGCTACTGACAGCATCACTTATCTTCAATGGGGAATAACTCCTGTTCAAACAGAAAGATACAGACTTTTAGTCTGAAAGGTGACAGTCCTCTTCTAAAAAGTAAACCTTACCAAATAAGCATTTTTTTCAAAGAGTTGTCACTGCAGCTATTTGAAAAGGGACTCAGTGTTTAATAAAGGTGTAGCACTGGGGAGTTCTGCCAAGAAGGAGCTCTGCTTTACTGAGTGTCCAGTAGCCAACGCAGCTCTAAAACAATATCATCACTTCATTGCCTTTCCTTTGAAAATAAAAGCTGAAATTGAAATGCAGCATCATAAGAGTTAAAATTGCATCACTCAATATACATCATAGATTGTCAAGACATGTAAACAGAAGTTTCCTAGAAAAATTCCCAAGTCCCTTAATAGGCCAATGTTTTTCAGTTGCTTTTGTGTATCTGCTGGTAACTCCTTAAATATCTCACCAGAGCGGAGAAATTTGAT
This sequence comes from Columba livia, assembly GCF_036013475.1. NCBI lineage: Eukaryota > Metazoa > Chordata > Aves > Columbiformes > Columbidae > Columba > Columba livia. The sequence continues at coordinate 26,087,130 of NC_088603.1, read as the reverse complement.
GGTTTTCTGATCAACAGCTACAGAGGGGAAATAAGATGCACCTTTTAGAAAGCTACAATAAGCAGACCGTTCAAGTAACTATATTCACAACAGAAAGGAAAGACTGATCCAATACACATCTTAAAATAGGTAAGGTCAATAGAGATTAGCATCTACTACTAACGTGTTTCTAATTTACTGTGTTTAATAGTCTATTAAGTTACTAAGATAACAAAATACGATAAGATTGCTGATTGGAAAATAACACTTTTAGAATGATTTTTTCAATCTGAAAATACTACAAAAGTCAGGTCTCATAACCACAGGCACTGCAAGGCTGCAGGAGTTAGAGCTCTCAGCTGACCAGCACAACAGCATACAAACATGGCAAATGTGCCACAAGGTAACACCCATTCATGCACAATCTGAGCCCCAGTCTCATACCTTTAATGTCATTGATTTCAGATGAATTACCCTAAATGGAGAAGGAAATATATGAAGTCAAAATTTAACTAGTAATATTTAATTGAAGCATTTGGTGTTTGCTTGGATCAATACAAACATTTAAATGAGCTGATTTATGAAATATCTTGTTCTCATTGTCTCTACTCAAGGGTATAATGCAGGACTGCTTGGCCACATCTAGGCTAATACTATATGCAATCATAACTACTTGACTAAAAGAATAAGCCTTGGTTATGCAGGAATACGATTCCATAAGATAAAAGACCTGAACTTACCAAAATCAAACAATGTATTGCTCTGATTTCAAAGGGATCAAAATCAGCTACTTTAATCAGAAAAATAAATAGGTTCATTCATGTATTATTTAAAAATTATTGAACATTGTAAAAGTTACAGTACAGGTACTAGACAAAAATTTTAAAGCTAGTTTTTAATGGAAGCCTTTATCTATCTTAGCTAAACTCAGTTGTTTGTCTTCTTCTGTACTTCACAGAAAATAAAATTCAAAAAAGTTATCATTATTTTGTTTCAAAAGAGATGTGAAAAAGTCTTAATCTTCCAAACCGAATCTTTTTGTCTAAGCTTTGCTTTGTGTCTTTTGTTTTAATCAGCAGCCTTTTATTGCATAGAAACAAATATTTTATAGTCTTTTAACTAGGAGGTATTAGTCAAGATGTACTTGGTGTGTATGATATTTTTAGCCTAAATAATAACCTAAATGGTATAAAATTAAAAAAGAAATTTAAAACTAGTTAATTTTTTTATAAAATCAAACAGTTAATTTTGTTATGATATGTGGTTACAGATTAATACTCTACTCACAGACTCCTCAGGGACTAAAACATGATTGCATACAGTTAACAGGAAGATGATTAAAAGACTGGAGCATCTCTCATATGAGGAGAGGGTGCGAAAGGTGGAACTTTTTTCAGTTTGTATAAATGCCTGATGAACAGAGTAAAGAAGATGGAGCCAGGGTCTTCTCAGTGGTGCCCAGTGAGACAATGAGCATAAAATGGAGCACAGGAAATTCTATCTTTTACGTCAGCTTGTGGATATTTTGATTTGTTGTGAAGCTTACAGAGCTTGTTCTAGATGAACTAACACATGCTTTTTATCTGATTCAATGAAAATTCCAATAGGGACATACCCTGCAGTTTTCAAGAGTGCTCAAATTTCACCCCTCATTTCTACCAAAGGAACTATGGGAGACTTTCATTCAATTTAACAGAGCTAATCCTGATTTATATCAGAAAATGAAGCAGACATGGTTTACTGATCTCTGAAGAAATATTGCCTAAAGACAGATTGCAAGTTTGAGCCACTGCAGTAACTATTTGCGTCATATTTATATGTGTAATTATATATTTCATTGATGAAATTTCATTCTTTGATAGTTGTGTGTTCTGTACATACCTATTGACTTGAAAACCCAGGAAAACCTGATAGTTATGTTGTTACATAATCACTAGTCAAGAATAATGAGCATTTGGTTCCTGCAAAAAATTCATCTTCTCATTCCTCCCCTCCTTCTCCAGATACTGACCATCAGCCAGCAGCTGCTTCAGCTGGGAGGCAAAATATATCATTGGTTAACGAAAGATATCTTAAAATCTTCTGGCTGCCTGTCTCTTGGGCACCTTGTTTGGTTCCTCAGTACCTGGCAGGACAGAACTTCATTCTGGATGAGGAACCAAATGGGGGGCTTCTCAGGCATATGACAGAAACATGACATTTTTTCATCCTCCACTCAGACCATTTTTGGTATATAACCAGGAGCTCTAGTACACTGTAATTCTGGCTTGCAGACCCTGTCAGATGATAAGTGAACTTTTTGAGCTTTTTTTTAAACAATCAATTTTTAATCTACTTACACATTCAGTAACTTAAGATAGTTCTTCAAAAATTGTGCTTAAGGACTCATGGCATACAAATTTCACCCTTACTTCACCAAGGCAGAAATTGATTGGGCAGTTTTGGTTGAAGTGGATAAAACTGAAGGAAACTGGACTCTCTCCTCCTTCTGCCAAAAGTTACACAATGTCTAATCAAATGTAAGACTAGAGTCATTGCTATCTGCCTGAAGTCTTCGTGGCATTTGCCCACTGAGATCACTGAAGTTCCCAGCTGGAAGCAATCTCATTTTGCAGTGCATCCTTTTAAACACAGAGTCCACCAAACACACCTGTACTACTGCGTGTGTGGTCAACAACACAGCCTCCAATGAATAAGCTCATTGCATCATCTGAATGACTACAACTGTTGGACACCAGAGCCCCATTTTAGCAAAGCAGTTAAATAACATTTTAAAATGGTATGTAAAGCTAGGGTTGCGCTTAGATGCTGTGCTAAACAGGGATTGAGTGTAGCGCGTGTCAAAGAGACGTGTTTCAGACTTCTGTTGAATCTCATTCAAAGCACAGACTGTGAGTGTAGACTCTCCCTTGTGGAAATACAAAAATGTCCCACAGACATTTTCAGCAGTATTTCTGCTCTGTTTTGATGTTGATGAGGGAATATTGCTTGAAGGCAAAGTAACTTTGCTCAGGTAAAATCCAGTGAAACAAAGGAGACTGTTTCCTGCAAACAAGGCCTGAGTCCAGCACAAGGGAGAAAAATGTGTGTTATTACTACCTGGAAGCTATATTGGTGGAAAACAATCTCAAATACCTCAAGCAAAGATTTTCTAGGACTCAGTGAGACTTTTTTTTCATCCTGTGCCATGAAATAAATAAAAGGGCTCTTGTCAAATCTTTTCACTGTGATGGCCTCCTCTTGTGCAATGATATTGTGCTCATTGCCCTGAATGGAAGCTACTAACCCAATCTAAACATGTTGTAGGCACTTCATTTTTATAGTTGTCATTACCTGGGTAAGCAGGTCACAACAGACAAATGTCACAGTGGACAATCTGTCCTTTCAATGTATTTTTTTACCAGATGCCAATCCCCTAAAATCTGTGCTATTATAATAAACTGTGTTAACTGAAGAAGTGTATTGTCTTAACGTGTTTTATGCTGCCTTTAATGTCAAAGGTAATGTTTGTAGTTCATTTCATGTACAGATTTTTTCTTCCCATGTATCTTCTATTCCTGGCAGTATTCATTAAAATAATGCCAGGTGTGTGCTGCTAATGATCAAAGATTAAGTTAATGATCCAGTCATAGGTGTCAAAACTTTTGAACCAACATCTGGTTTCTGCTGGGCAAAGTAACACTGAGAAAAGGATTAGCTAGAGTGGCATTGGCAATGCTGTAGCAAAAGATGGTTTTACTGTATGTAGGTCAGACCACACAAGAAGGGAGTGGTATGAAACTATATTATGCCAGTCAGAAATTTAGTTCATTTTTTGATTTTCTACCATTATTTTAACTCAAATTTAAAATAAGCCAGCTAATCTAATAGAATGGCTGGGCAAGAGTTCTACTTAAAAATTCAAGGAGCAACTGTTGTTGCATCGTAGGAGCAGTGTGATTTTTCAGGTACTCTTCCATTACTATCAGAATGGTAACAGCAGATTGATGAAGTAATGATTCGCATAGTTAAAACACTCCAAAACAGCAAAATTCACAAAGTCGACCAACCATCTTTGAGCACTGTCCATATTATTATGACATTGGAATAAAAGCAGCATTTCAGGCATTCAGGACTGACGAACAAAAGTGGAAGATTGTTATCTTTTGCCAGTTGTGGTAAATTAACAAATACATAAAGATATTCAGCAGCATGTACCATTCCCATGTCCAGCAGCTGTTCTTTCCATATCACAATGTGTAATTGCATGTTTGGCGATACAGTAGGTGTCTGAAAGCAGCCTGCTGAGAAGGGCATTTCTGAAGGAGTTGTACCTAAACCAGGCTGCCCAAGAAGGATGTGTGGACTTAGTCATTCCTTGCGTAACAGCTGTTAGAACTGTACAATGTGAATTAATTTAATCCTTTTCTTAGTGATTCTTGCAGAAGAGTTGGGGAGTAGTTCCTTTGCTTAGTTGTTTTTTGGGTTTGGGGGTTTTTTTCCTATTGGTGTTTTTGCTGTTTCTTTTTAAATGTTTGCAAATGATTGTGGGATTTCTCATTGATTGCAGCTGAACCTGGATTGCTGGCCCCATTCATTAAGAGAGGAAGTCAAGTTGAATGATTTGGACACAATGCGATCCCTGGAGTAGAAATGTATAATCAGAGCTCAATAAGTGTAGCCTAGTTCTGTAGCAAAGGGCTGGGGATTTTGCAGATATGGTATAGCCAGCTAGGCATGCTGTAAACTTTTAAGATAAATTCCACATGGGTGTTTTACTGAATCAACAAGAAAAGCAATATTAACTGACAGTAAACTAAGTTAATGTCGCACCAGTTTTTCCATTTTCATATGCTGTGGAGCTCTGTGCTGTCAGTATAGGACTGCATTACAAATATAATTAAAGAAGATGGGAATAATATCTTCTGGAAAAAAATGCAGTAGGAAAAGACGATAAAGGATAGCAGGAAAGTGCTAAGTATAGGGAGGAGAACTATGACTACAAGGTCTGGAAGAAAAGATTTTAGGACACAGAGCCATGGAAAAGCAAATTCTGCTACTCATGTCTTTGCTGTGAGCTGTACACTTAAATAGAAATTGTCAAGGTGTTTTTCCACAGCTGAAATGTCAGCTTGTTCAGCAACACTTATTCTACAAAAAGGCTGATTTTGTAGAACCTGCAGCTCCTTCCATTTCAAACAAGACTACCTGTTCACTATAAGATCCAGGCTACAGAGCTATGCAAACATACAACTTTGTTTTCTGATGCCAGTCCTGCTCCTGAGCTCATTTGTTGCTTTATGGTGATGTTTTCCCCTATTAAAGCATTGCTTTTTCTTTTCCTTATAGATGAATCAATGAATGGATCAATGAATGAGGCTACAGAAGTAGTATTATCTTGCATGTACTAATATGAAATGGGTCAATAAAAAAACCTCAAAAATTAAAATATGAAGTATAGTTTCTCATAATAAAGAAAAAAAATCCTGATGTTGTTTGCCGTCCATAAAAAAAATCCAAACCAAACCAACCAAACAACCAAACAACAATAAAACAGGAAAACAAACAAACAAACAAACAATCAACAAAACCACAAAAACCACACTCTTGTGGCTTTTACATTGCGTTTTTGCTTGTGTATGTGCAATGTGTGAGCTATATGATATGCAAAACTAGATCTTACTTCAAGAAACCAGAGTCGTACCTCTCACTGCCTTGCTGAAGGTGGGTATCTAAGTACAGTGCAGAAGATTCAAAATGCAGCAATAATCAGAAATATTTAGATTGTTTGAGAAAAATATTCTTTAACTGCTATTTAATTTGGTGGTGCCTGAAAAACATACTTCATGGAAAGACCAAATGCTTCATCAGGATGAATATTTGCCAAGATTTAGAGCTTATAGGCAAATAAAAACCTGAACTCTGCATCACCAGAAAGCCAAATCAACACCAGAAGAAGGGCAAAAAGCCTCAAGACACAACCTCTACAGACCACATAAGATCTAGGCTGTGTTAAATTCTTTACGTCCTGAGAAGCTTACACATACACACACGGACACTTGCTTGGATTTAGCGAGACAGTCAGGATGCCAAGCCATGTCAACCTTAGCTGCTGTCGAATAGACTGTGTTGACTTCTTTCCAAAGCCATTAGAAACCTTTTCTGAATCTCAGCGCTCATCCAAATAAGCTTCCCTTTTGTCCTCTATCTGCTATATAAAGTACTTTCCACATGAAGGCCCTTTATCTGGCAATGTAATTTATGGAAGAGATCATCTATTATTTTTCCACATTAAGCTTTTGATCATGGATGGATATTTGCAGTTATTAACAGCACAGAGAGGCTAGAGTTTCAGGTCTTTTTACTCATTGCCATTGAAATAAATACTGAAGTTGGCGACCCATAGTGTAACAGGAAAAGTCTTGCTGAGAATTACAGATTACTTCCAGGTTTTTATTTTGAAAAGCCTTACAAATAGGCTGCTATGTTGGAGACATTTCTTTTCCTGTTTAATTTTTATCATTTGTGGTCCAGATTATCCTTTGCCTCTGCATCTGGATTTGGTAGGAAGACTTGGGGCAACACAAAGCCTGGCTGATACGTAAGTGTCCAAGTTGTAGCGCTATAGGCTAAACTGGAGAACAACCCCATGGAACCTGCACAGCTCTGGACTGTGCTCAGAAAAGCAAAACTGACTCTACATTTTCAGCTGACTCAAAACTTGGAGGCTGGTCCTCATTAGTGACTTCAGCTGTCATTTTGGGGTTGATTCTGGAGCCAGTAATTCAATTCAGCAGCCCTAGCAAAATCAAACCCTCCTAAGGGTAGGCTTTGGCCAATGTGTATCAAGATTTTCTTGAAAGGAAACCTTGGCATAAGGAGGCATGCAGAGTTAGTTTTGGCAGCCTTAAGAAATCCATCATGTTATAAGTGATCATAAATTGTCTTTGACTGAGTTGCTTGAGAATTGCAATGGCCTCAGAGGCTCTCAGTCCTAACAATGGAGCAGGTGAGAGCCAGGACACATGATGCTTTACTCACAGTGTGTCTCACTAGCCCTGGCTGACACAATGCTTCAGAGTAGGCCCTGTTCCCCGCTAGTGTCCTGTCCAGCACAAAATTAGGATACGCATTCTCTCTCTGACTACAATCTCACAAATAAAATGCATGAAGGGAGAGAAAAAACAGATACATGAATTTGAAATAGTGACAGTAATAGCAAATGGGACAGTGACAATGCCAAGTGACCAATAAAACGATCTGTCATGCATTTAAAAGGTTCTAGGGACCTCACACTGATGACAACAAAACATTTCCAAGCTACGCCATTTTCCTTTTCAAAGTGTAGAGGTTAGCTTCCCAGTACTGTCTCAGGGCTCCTCCTAACATGTATAATGGAAGAAGGAAAACCCAGGGCTCACAGAATGGCAGTTCTGCTGCTCTATGTCTATGTTGCAGCTTCTGCTGAAGGCAGTGAGAACCTTGGTGGTTTGGATGATCAAGCGCTGATATTACTCTCAGCATAGTGGACAGCAAGAGCAACGTGTCAGTTGTCAATCTGTGAGAAACAGCCAAAATTCTCGTTGTTGTCCTCATATTACAGGATAGGAAGAGATCTTCAAGAAATGCAGATTAATACAAGCAGAGCTTTCCTAACTCCTCAAGAACTTAATAACAGTAGCTCATCTCAGCAGAATGGTGCAGTCAAAGACCTACAGATCCAAAGTCTGTGCTCTGCTCTTCCTGGCTGGCAAGGTTGTGGAGAAAGGGCTTGTTTCTCTGTTGTACTGGGTTGCTCATGCTCATTATTTGTTTTTTTTTTTTTTTTGGCAAGGTGGGGGAACATTACTTCCACCTCTGATCTACCAGAAAATAAAGCCTTCTTCCATGGACCTGGATACTTGCATGCGAATAAAACTTCTGTGATAGGTGGTTGACCATTGATAGTCATGTGTATTTAGCATCTATGAGAGGTCTTTGTTGAGACTCTGAACACCACAAGTGGTTACAATAATTCTGCATATTAGTATTTATGAGCAGGGGAAGAGGTCACCAGAGCTGCTGTTTACATGGCATGGAGGCTGGCAGCTGATTTCCTTGAAAGGTCAAATCTAATCTTGGTAGCAAGTAATGACAGACCTTTCCATTCACAAGACACATGCACACATTCTAGCCACCAAATTTAACCATCTTCTGGGCTTGTTTTTTTGCAAAAACCTTGTGTCTCACCTAGACCCATCTATTCCTCTGGGACACCTAGATGAACCCCGGACTCCAGACTGCAAGATTGGAAGGATGTTTGGGACAACAAACCTAAGCTTTTCATAAAGTTTTCTAGGAATGAGTGAGCGAGTTATACCAGTAATGGCTTGTCTTACTGTTCAAGTAATTTCCATTCCCTCATCTGTATCTCTTGTTAAACCACTCAAATTCACAGAAGAAAACAGGAACCATAAAGAAAATACCAACAATCTCTCTGCAAGTCTCTGCGGAGACCCACTCTCTCCTTTACTCTAACCTAAGCACATGTGTGTTCACTACAAACCTCACTTGCCGAGTTACTGCTGAAAGTAAATCTCTTCATGTATGTTAGTTTGGAAGTCTTCCAGAGAATTTTAATCTAAGTGGCTAATAGCTACCTCTTTGTAAAATGTTGTTTCCTAGTAATCTACCATGTGTAAATTGCCCTGTTGAATTTTTATAATGAATGTGTAATGCCATAGTGAGCAATGTGTGGATTTTGCCCTAATTGAAAGTAGAAATTTAGACTGTTACTTACAATCTAACCCTTTATAGTGTGGTAATTCCTGACAGTGATACCACTGTATCCAAGCACTACAGCTGTGATAATTAATCTGTAATAACTGGTGGAGCTAATCTTGTTTTTACTGAGCTACAAATTTCCTTGTATCTGCATCATTCATTACATCATTATATCTTCATTCACCATTACATCAGTGGTAAAAGTGGTCTAAAATGCAATGACACCTTCTGGTCACTTTTCTATTTACTATAGTGTAGGTGTGGTAACAGAAATATCAGTGTTGCAGTAGATATAATAGTTTAGAGTGCACAGGCAAAGCAAGATTTACCAACAGAGGTAATAACTCTAAGTAGACCAAACGGTGTATCTGTAGAAGTTAGCCAAAACCTCAGACTCACAAAGATTTCTTCACAGGCTGTCACAAGAGGAATTGCATGCCCCAAAGACTTCCTCTGTCTATTAGAGAATTTAACATGCCCCATTAAATACAAACCTTCCAGATCAACAGTGACATATTCTGATTTCAAATTCTTATCAGAATTTCTATGTATTATTAGCAGACGTGCTATAAAATTAGAACCAGTCCCAAGAAAAAAAGTATTATCAATTCAACACAGGCTCCTTTTTGTCAGGGAAGAAATTAAACCTACATGCAGCTGTAGCATGGGCTATTCTGCTGCCAAATGGGAACAAAATGCTTTAAATGTGTGTCTTGTCCATTTGATTTATAACAATCCACTCACAGGACTTTTCACACTTTATATGATTTATATAAAAACAGTTACATAATAAGAAAGTATAATATTTTTCTTGTTTCTTTGCCCACCCCATAAAATATTCACTTGCTTGAAATAATCTATAGGAATGTATGGTTACAAAAAAAGGACCAGTGGGAGTTTGCCTGGGGAAGGATCAAATGGAAAACTGAGAGAGAATTGGCCACAAATAAATATTAAATAACTATTTTTCTTTCCAGTATATACTGCAGCTAGAAGAAAAGAAAAATAACAAAAATCTCGATTTATAGAATCAAAAAAGTGTTGATGCAAAAAAGCATTGATCCAAGAGGGAAGAATGTGACATATGAGGTTGCGTTCATCAATGTAGATGAACCTCTCACAATTCTTATTGTAAATTATATTGTTATTAATGATAGCCATAAAGGTTATTTTGCAGGTGGTTAGGACTGTGAAAACTTTTTTCTCTGAAAAAAATAATAAAGACTATTATAGATACAGAGTCATTCAAAATATCTGCTTTAATTTTTCAGGCTATGCAAAAGATTATAATCTGACATAAATGTATGCAATCCTTTTGAAGTCTTTACCCTACAGCAGGGTAGTGTTCATCCCCAGCTTCTGGATGTGTTCAAGCTGCAGTGTCACCAAGATTAGATAATTGCATACTTACTCATTTTACAAGCACTTTTGCAAAGCCCTCTCAAAATTACAAACACTTTTGAAAAGACCTTTCACAGCTGTGCCTAAAAGGCTAAAATTATCTGTGCTACTATGTGAGATGCTAAATCATAGCTTCACAGTGTAGTAAAATGGCAAGGAAGTGTTCTGCTTTGCGCATGTTCGGTGGTGAACTTGGCATTCCTGGAGTGTGGGTCTTTCATCTAGCACTTGCTAGACCACAAGCCAAAGCTGTTTCATTTAATCCCATTATTCAGGTACTCTTAGAATAGCAGGAATGCTCTGCTATAGATTTTACTTCTCTGCTTTCTTACTTGATAACATTTACTGACATTCAGTAAGCTTTTTTTAAAATATTGCTGGTTTTATCTTGCTATCCATTATTGAAAGCAGAGCTAGTAAAATCATGTGTAATACTTCAGAAATGCAAGGTTTTTATTTAACATTAGCCATAGAAATCTGATTGTAAAAACAAACAATAATAACTTCTTCAGCATCTGGTACGGACAATGTGATATGCCAGTCGTCCTGATCTGCATAAAGAGAAGCATGGCCAGCAGGTTGAGGGAGGTGATTCTGCTCCTCTACTCAGCTCTGGTGAGACCCCACCTGGAGTCCTGCATCCAACTCTGGGGCTCTCAGTACAGGAAAGACATGGACCTATTGGAGAGGGGCCAGAGGAGGGCCACAAAAATGATCAGAGGGCTGGAACACCTCTCCTATGAGGACAGGCTGAGAGAGCTGGGACTGTTCATCCTGGAGAAGAGAAGGCGCCAGGGAGACCTTACTGAAGCCTTTCAATACTTTAAGGGGGCTTATAAGAAATGGAGAGAGACTTTTTGACCAGAGTCTGCAGTGACAGGATAAGAAACCATGGTTTTAAACTGAGAGTAGATTTAGATTAAATATAAGGAAGTAATCATTTATGATGAAGGAGGTGAGACCCTGGAGCAGGTTCATCAGAAGTTGTAGGTGTCCCGTCTTTGGAAGTGTTTAAGGTCAGGCTGGGTGGGACTTTGAGCAACCTGTTCTAGTGAAAGATGGCCCTGCCCATGGCAAAGGTTGGATGTGATGATCTTTAAAGGACCCTTCCAATCCAAACAATTCTATGATTCTTTGAAAGGTGCGAAGAACCTGACTTAATTCTTATGTGAACCATTATTGTTTTGTTACAGTGAGATTATTTTAAGAGTGCATCCTTTGAATAGTGATTGAAGAGGACAAACTCGTTTTCCAGAGATGCAGTGTGATCCGCTCTCTATATTGCATTATGGCTTGAGTATAAGTGTAATGGCATGTGTTGTCACTTCTTTCACTGCAAAAGCACCAAAGTCAATTTTCTTTTAATTTCAATTCCACAACATCTTAAACTGATCTATATCAGGGCAGATGTGCCGTTGTTACTCACCATCTCCTCTGAACTAAGTATTTTTACCACCTTCCTCTTACTACAGCTTATATCACCCGAGTCTGCACAAAGTTCAGAGAACTGCGGAGACAAAAAACATAGTCACTCATGCATTCCAGGGCTCAGTTTCTACCTGGGCCACGTCTTCACAACAAGAGCACAGGGGAGGGCTAGAAACATGCAGCTGAGGCACGGTACACAAAAAAGCAATAGGCATGTTATTTATTGCAGCAATAAATGCTTATTACTTATATTTAAAGATTAATTTTACAATATTTTTTTTTGCTTGTCTTTTTTTTTTCTTTCTATATTTTTAGACAAAAAATATTCTTCCTGGGATAAGTTCATTTCCAGCTTAAACCAGATGAACATTCCTAAGATTACAAAATAGGGTCATATATATTGTTCAGACAACTATTCTTGGGTAAAACAGAACGATTTTACCAATTTCAAAGAAGTGCAATGAGGTACAAGGAATCCTGTAGAGACTAAACTCCAGAAGTGTTTGGAATACTTCTTTTCAAATACTTCTGTTAATACTTTGAACTAAAATACTTCAAGTTTTACACCATCCTAGAGTACATTTGAAAAAGATAAAAACTAAAGCTTTTTGAATAAATTACACAATCCAGTCTTTGTAAGTATTTCAAAGTTCGGCTACCAGCAAATCCCCTGAAATACTTTGCTAGTCCCTTCCTGAAATTTTCTTCACTTTTACTTGTTTTAAAACATCATAAATCCCTTTGGCCACCAGAACTGGGATTAGACCACCAGATGGTCAGATAAGTACAGAAAAAGTAGTAATTTTCTTGGTTACTAATACATGGTAGGAATCGACTGCCAATAATAGCCATTAGAGGATGCAGATATACCATACTCAGATCTACATATAACACAAATGGGATTAATTTAACTTCAGGGACCTAAAAATTAGGTGCCAGCAATCAGCTGGCTGCCTCAGCTCCCCACCTAGGTAATGGAAACCTCCCCAGAGCCATTCATCCCAGGTGCCCCTGGCAAGTGGAAGGAATCAGCTCCCCTAACGCCATAAAAATTTACTGTCTTTTATTTCATAAAAGAAGTTTAACCTTTTCTGAAAACCTTCTCGACAATTTGGCTTGTATATTATTAGAGTCCTAGGTAAATAATTTTCATTCAAAGCACATTTTCTTGTATTTTTTGTTCTTTCAAAGTATATTTCTCACTCTCATATTACCCAGTCCAACAATAACCATCTTCAGTTTTGCCTGTAGTGTATATGATCACATTGGCTGCTCAAATATGTAGTGAGGGGGCTTTTCAAAACTTTGTGATTACCTTAAAAGTAAGCACAGACAAGTTTGTAGCTAGTTTCTGGTTTTTTTTCTATTCTTGTCCAGTTTCCTGGCAAGGATTTGGTTAATGGGAAGCCTAAGGTACAATATCCCTTTCTTGTTGACTGGTTTTCGATGGGAAAATGAAGCATCAAATATTGCAGCCCCCGTGTAATCCAAATGAATCGATAAAGTAGATTTATTTGATCACTGGGTCTGTGTAGGTCTGAAATTGCCTATTTCCAAAGGGTAATAGTTTCAATCTGTTAACAAGGTACGCACTGATCTCTAAAAGACACAGTTCACCATCTCCACCAGGCAAGTTAATGGAAATTAATGGTGATCTGCTTGCGTAATAACTGACTAGTCATCACACAACTGAGTATTTGGCTCCCTGATAGTGAAATTATCTCCAAGACTGCCAAAAGGGATGAGGTAAGATGCACCAAGTGACATAGATGCTCACAGTTTTCATGTAGCAATACCTTTAGGTACCTGACACCTGCATTTGAGAATTTGGATCCTGTATTTTTCAGGAGATTTTCATATGAAAACTTGAGGAGGGTTAGACAAAAGGTCAGGGATCTGTATAAAGGTAACCAATTGGGAATACAGCAATGCAAGACACTAGACATGCCTTCTGCCTCGTCTCATCTTCCTGGACACTTCACTAGAGATTGTAGGGAAGCACGTCTCTCTACCTGGGATTGACAGTCATCAGCTTTCTGGCATATTAGGAAGAACAGAGCAGAGCTTACCATTTCCCTTGGTTGCCCAAAGGTCCTGGTGCCGGCTAAACATTTTACTGACCACTGCAAGCTAATGGCTAGAGCATGTGCTTGGGAAATAGGAGAGACTGGCTCTGTTCCCTTCTCATGCATGGGGATCACACCCATGGCATTTACTCTGCCTGAAGGGACAAGAACTACAATGCTGGTCTGTGCAGGTCCTGGGATTATAGAAGTGTGATGTACAGCTCACTCCTGGCCCAAAGCATTAGCCCAAATTAGGAACCTAGGGGTAAAATGTCCAGCTGCAAATAAGGGCACAATTATAATACTTTCTTGCAGACTACCTGTGCATTTGGCAAAGCAAACAGACCTACACCCTCCTTGGATCAAAATTCCCTGAACACTCAGCAGGGAGGTCTGCTGGCTTGCTTCTGTCTTGCCCAGGAGTCTCTGCCATGTGTTTCTCCCTCCAGTGTTAACATGGGCAGAGTGGATTGGTGCCCTTCTGTGATGAGTGGCAAGGCACTCCCTAGGAGGGTCTGCAGGCCTCTCTGCTAGTTTAGAAATCCTAGAGACCTTGGGACTGGAGGTGGGTACCCAGCTATTTGTCCTGAAAAAGCTTAATGAGGTGGAAAGGAAGCTGTCTAAGGAACTTGCAGCCAAACAAGGAGGTGGCAAGTGAATTTTTAAAGTTTCTGTGGGTAATGTGTCAACTAAGAAAGAGACGTATTTGCATCACACTTCTGTACTTAGTCACAAACCTCTCAAGTCCTGTTTTGTGCCATTAAAACCACTTCTTCCTTCAAAGGTAAGTCAGCACTATTGTGAAAGATGACATTGCAGAGTTATCAGAGCAGAATAACTAAATGTGAAGTCTTTTCCAGTTCTTCCTCCAGAAAAGCCTTTCTTTCTTTCTTATAGTTTCTTCAGACCTCAACAAAGAAATGTTGCTCTATTGTCCTCTTTTGATTCTTCCTCCTTATACCCTCCATTCTGACTAAATCTGATTCCCCTTGTTGGCCTTGAGCAAATGTCAGTGCCGGGAGGGTTGTCCCATCTTCTTGGTAACACAACGGTAATTGTTATTGAAGCCCCGTTCACCATAGTACTACAGTTGTAGAAATCAGGACAGAGACAAAAGAGATGTCATTACTAGTAGAACATTGTGCTTATCTTCAGATGAGCTTCAGGACTAATCCCGAGGTGTCAATACTATTACTCTAATAGCTAAAGCTGGAAGAATATTTTAGCACATAATGAGCTATGCTACATTTAGGAAGAAAGAAAGAACAATATTATAGTTTAAAAAACAGGTGGGAATTTCATATGTAGCTATTATATGCAACAGAGGGTAAAGAATTAATAATAAAAAAAAAAAGTACTGGGCTTTAGCAATGTGCTTATGGCTAATTACTAAATACAGATATTCTAACACTGAAATGCATGAAGCACATTATCTTATCATCGAGTAAGGACATTGTTTTACTGACAGAAAAAGGATGAATAGTATAGAAACAGGAATCAGGACATCACCTAAAGCATGCTTGAGAACCTCAGTAAATGAAACAAATTTTGGGGTTATTGTAAACC
Source organism: Columba livia (assembly GCF_036013475.1). Classification (NCBI taxonomy): domain Eukaryota; kingdom Metazoa; phylum Chordata; class Aves; order Columbiformes; family Columbidae; genus Columba; species Columba livia. The sequence goes on along the minus strand of NC_088603.1, from coordinate 26,071,948 downwards.
GTATTAAATCTCTGTAATAATAATTGTTCCTATATTAGCTCCAGTGATGTGAGCACCTCTCAGTACGTTATCTATAATTTCTGTTGTTTTTTTGTAATAAGCATAATGTCAGGAAAACGTCATATATACCTTGAAACATCTGCAATGATGAGCCATCTAAAATACCTATTCATAAAACATCTTGAAAGACTAGAATTTATTGTTCCTCCATCTGTAATGGCAGAAAACATGTATTCTATTCTAAAAGTTTGTAGCTGAAAACTGATTTCCTGACCTGATTCATAGTGTGGTCCTATAGTTTGGCTGTGGGGGTAACACAAGTCAGGTGGTAATAAGCAGCCAGAAGGAGGCAAGGAGAAACACCTTTCAGGAGCACTGTCATGAAAACCAATGTGTGATTGAATCATGGTGTGAGTATGTGCCAGGGACTGGGCTCATCTCTGGTTTCTCCCCATCTTCCTGGTAGCACAGCTCCAGTGGAACTACACAGTCCATGAGGCTGCTCTGGGCTGTCCAACCTCCCCTGAGCTGCAAGCAGGCTCTCCAGGGGCAGTAGTGTCAATTGGTGTGAAAATGTGATAGTTCTAGCACAGAAGACCCAAAAGCCAAGGCACTTTACTTCTTTGCACATCCCAGCATGCCTGTCATGTCACACCTGGACCTGGATCGCTGGAGATGGGGGAAGAGCTACGGAACTGTTGCTCTGTTCCTCCATCTGGAGACTGATGGGGTCCATCTCTTGGGGCTCCCCTTGATGCTAGTCTTTCTGCCTCCCTTTTGTTTCTGTCCTGCCCATTGACCAACACTTTTTACCTGTATGTACCTTTTCACTTCAATGCAATCATCACCCTTGATCAAATACTGATGTCAATTCAAGTGTGCTGTAGTCCTATGAGCCATTATGGTTAGAGAAAAAACACTTCTTGGTTTTAGGGGCTTTATAAGAAGAATGTAAAAATATTGTTGTTTAACAATTATTAAAATTTTTGTAACTGGAAAATACTCCATTTGAAGAAGAAGGAAAAACAGGTACTGGATTTTGAGCAGCATGTCAGCCATTCCTGTGGTTAGAGCTGGCTAAAAAAAGAAAGACTACATAAAATTTAGTTGTGAGAAATAATTCTTACCCATTTACTCATATATAGTATCATATGGCACAGTAATCACAGTTAATATAGGGGGAAATCAAGTGTTAAGTATTTTACAGATTACTTATTTTTTTTAGTTGAAACAGGAGCAAGAGACATTTTCAATAACTCTTTCACTACATAATAACAAATGCTTACAAAATCTCACAAGGATAAGATTTACCTGCAGCTACAGCTATAACCCAACATAGTTCTGCAAGCACTCCCAGCACAAAGTACAGGAAAAGTAGATATATCACAAGTAACTTCAACTGCTGTTTATTTTGCTTGTGCTTTCTAGGTCAAAATATCTCTGTGCCATTTGTGGAAAATGGAAAATTCCTGACAGTTTGTAAGGCCTGCTTTTTACCAAATCCATATGTGACAGAAGTAATGAGGCTGGCAAGAAGATCAGAGGCACCTATCAGATTGGTTTTACACTACAGAATGCTTTACATTACAGTACATAACTATGAACACCTGTATTTGTGCTTGTATGTCTGGGCATTGCACAGCTGATCAAGCCCAGTTGTTTATTTGTCCATAAATATTTTGGCAGTTTTGGCCCAATACACACTGCAGTGAATAGTCTGAGGGAGATGTAGACAGTTGCAGGCATTTTCCTTTGATCTAGCTGTCCAATTTTTGCTTCAATTGAGTTGTCTGTCATCGCTGATCAAATACAAATACGTGGCTGACAGCATAATTACATATTATTTCTGTGTCATTTGCCTGTCCCATTACCTCTAGTACACCAGAATGATGCTGGAAAGGCTCAGATAATAATAAGGCTACTTCTTATTAGAGGTAAATCTGCTGAATCCTCTTTTCCATCACTTTGTGTTTTATGTAATCTTAGTGACACATGACAACACTCCTGTGTGGATCTGGTAAGAGATTACATCCACATGTGCTATGATGGTGGACAGCCGGATGACCATGGGCCAGCACTGTGCCCTTGTGGCCAAGAAGGCCAATGGTATGCTAGGGTGTATTAGAAGGGGGGTGGTTAGTAGGTCGAGAGACGTTCTCCTTCCCCTCTACTCTGCCCTGGTGAGACCACATCTGGAATATTGTGTCCAGTTCTGGGCTGCTCAGTTCAAGAAGACAGGGAACTGCTGGAGAGAGTCCAGCATAGGGCAACAATGATTAAGGGAGTGGAGCATCTCCCTTATGAGGAAAGGCTGAGAGAGCTGGGTCTTTTTAGCTTGGTGGAGAGTGAGGAGTGACCTCATTAATGTTTATAAATATGGAAAGGGGGAGTGTCACGAGGATGGAGCCAGGCTCTTCTCAGTGACAACCAATGATAGGACAAGGGGTAATGGGATCAAGCTGGAACACAAGAGGTTCCACTTAAATTTGAGAAGAAACTTCTCCTCAGCAAGGGTGACAGAGCACTGGAACAGGCTGCCCAGGGAGGTTGTGGAGTCTCCTTCTCTGCAGACATTCAAAACCCGCCTGGACACATTCCTGTGTAACCTCATCTAGGTGTTCCTACTTCAGTGGGGGGATTGGACTAGATGATCTTTTGAGGTCCCTTCCAATCCCTAACATATTTCTCCTTTAGATGAGGACAGCTATGACTGAGCTAATGTTTTTCTTCCCCTCTAAATACCAGTGACTTTCCAGACCATTTCAAGACAAGAAAAGCTATTACAGTGCTGTTGCAGAGAAAGATGTTATTTTGTGTCTCACTACACGTAGACTAAGCATTGAAGTTCATGTATCATTTTCCCACTAAATTCCTAGGTTTCAGATATGTAGAGTGCTCATGGGATTTTTGCCCAGGCAGAAAACACCTGCCTCTTAGTTTTTAAGCTCTCTGAAAAATAACAGTATGTGAGTGCTTTCTGGCTTACTGTGGCTGAAGGTTACCCATAGGCATGTTACTCAGCCTGTGGCATCTGTAACCACTAGTGGTCCATGAGACATCAGAAGGCAAAGAGTTTTGCTTGCTTGAGCTCCTACAACTGCAAAGAAATATGGTGGTAGAAGGCGACCTCTGGATATTTTTCCCAGAAAGGCCAGATGGGTATTGATAAGGAAAAAAATCAAAAAAACAAAACCCCAAATCTGCTGATCTGTTTCCCTCCAGGTCTGTGGAGTCATGGCCATCCTCTGTCCCTCCAGTACTTTGTGTGGCTGAAGTGGTCATTCTCAACAGCCTGAGGGTTGCTCTGCCATGTGTCTATTCACAGTACAGCAGAGCAAGCTGTATTAGGGAGCATGAAATCCGATGGCGTTGTTCCCACTTTCTCTTTTCCTGCCACACTTGCTAGGTATTACCCAACCTCTGGCTTTCTCTAGCCCCACAAATATGCCTTGTGAGCTACCAGTAGCCTATCTGCAAACTAAATCTTTATGGGTTTTTCAGATAATTTTTTAAATATCCAGATTCTTTATTGGTTTGCAGCTGTATGTGTAGGTTAGAAGCAGATGGATCAGGACAATCAAGGTAGCCTCAACAGGAAAAGACACAGAACTTGACCCAGATCTGATGATGATGACGTAGTATCATGGAGCTGTACTCCATATCAGCCAAATTTAGCACTAGAGATCCATGGAGGAGACCAAATTAAAAGCATACACAAGGCTAGTGGCACACACATATATGCAGAGTCCACTTTAAGTCTAAAACAATGCTTTTACATGAAGAGAAGGAATTTTTCTTAACAAATAAAGTCTAATACTGCTTTTGTTCTTGTTGTTTAATTCCCAGAAGGGTCAGCTACAACGTATCTCTCCAAGAAGACTCCAAAATGAAAAAAATAACCCACAGTTGTTTCTTACTGATCATACTTCTAATTGTAAGTACAAGAAAACTGAACTGCTCATGACACCTACAAAATTTATACTTGTGGTGATATCTAGAAAAATGAATATGAGTTGTATTTGTTTTACTGCACAGGTGAAGGAATGAGTTCCCTTACTGATAAATTTCAAAGTAAGGTTGATAAAGTTTTTAAATAAGATATCTCATAAAAGTTTGAACTTAAAACTCTTTTTTCTTGATGAGACAGAACTGCAAGTCTGAAGAAGGTAATGCATGTGATTTTTCATTTCTGTGTTTTACCGGCTACAATGTACCAGTGACACAGAAACTTAAGTGTTTGAAAACTTCCTTAACATTGTTGTGTGAAACATAGACTGAATTAAGTAATCATGGATTTTCACTGTTTATAATTACTCTACTATGAGGAAAGAAACTTAAATGGAAAATAACAATATAAAGTTTAGTTATTCAGTTATTATGCTATTTTCAACTGTTTAATATCAATATTAAAGTTATTTAAATGTATTGAACATGACTGAGTAACTGTTGTTCTAAATACGTAGTAAATGAATTGCTAACTGACTAAATACCTCTCATGTAAGTTGAGTGCTTTCTGTGATCTCTACTTGTGAAACCTCAAATTGTTAGCAATTATAATAAAGCCGTAGACATTAGAGGTAGTCAGAAATGAGATCACTGCCCAAAGCCTCAGTTACAGAACAGTCAGAGTACGCCTGAATGATGCCACTGGCAACAAGCACCTCTCTACCTTGGTGCAGTATGAGTCACTTGTGCGCCAGATCCCACCTTATTCCACAACTATTTATCTCTCTGTTCCTGAAGAAAGCCTTGATTCTTATTCTTCTTATATTTTGTTGTTTAGTTCCTCATGCCCCTCTGTTTCTCTTCTTTTCTTCCGACACCCTAATGTGGAACATTTGAGCATGTCTCCAAATCAACTCACATCTTTTCTGGCTGTAAGCTGTAGAAACAGGGCTAGAAGGCATGCTGTGGAACAGTAGAGACTGCTCTCCCAGGTTTGTTTGTTGGGCTGTGTCCCTCCTTTTGGCCTACCATAACTTGCCCACAGCACTGTTTGCCAGTTGATGTGGATAAAAAGGAGAGAAGGAAAGTAGAGAAGAGTAAACAAATGATGAGTAGAAGGAGGTAAAAAGAAAACAATTAAACGAGATCAGAGTGAATCCAGGAAAACATCAAAGAACACCTGATTTTGGTAAAATACTGAATTCATGGCTCAGGATTAGGACCCTCAACCAAAGAAGATCTGGACAGCAGGAGAAAGAATGGAGGAGAGCTAATACATTTCTGCTATCTTGGTCTCAAAAGAATTTGTCTAGAATTAGTTAATGACTTGAAGGATCATCCCTTTGTTGTGAGTGTTCCTAGAACAAGCCAATGCTGACTGATGGAACAGCTCCAGATTATTTTTCTTCCCCAGTCAAGTAACAGGACTGTAAATATTCTGATAAATAAAATTGTTAACAGCATTTCTGAGTGTCTGAGGTGCTCTGACTTAACAGCATGGATTTGTAGGTCAGCCCTGAAGGACTGGGGTGATCCTTGCTATTTTGTTTACAAATCTTTCAAATTTCTTACCCATGACAGTGTGTGTTCAAGGTTAGTTCTGTGCTCAATCCTGCAGTACTCCAGGGCCAGGATTTCTTTAAGAAACTCTGCAGTGAAATATGCATCCGCTTCCTTTTAGGTGTGTTTGCATGACAGGACTCTACAACTTCTGATTTCCATGGTTAATTTAAGCACAAATTTCCTTACATTTTCACTTTTCCAATCTCTACATTCCTTCCTTCCCTGCTGCAGTGGCCAGACTGATTTACTTAGACACCTCCTAGACTGATTTATCTTTCAGTAAGGGAGAAGCAACAGTCATAGAAGTAGACCACGAACAAGCTCTGTTTCCTTGGTGACACTTGCCAGAACACTGCTGTTAGATAAAATATGAAAAATATTTGGCATCAGTCATTTTTACAAAAATTTCCCCACCAGTAGCTAGTAGAAAACGTTCGGTTTTTTACATTTTATTTTTGATCTGTAACAAGAAAAGCATGTCTTACTTTCTCTTCCAAAAAGACTGTTCCTGCTCTGTTTGTTCGTCTAATCACTCCTGTGTTCCCAGAGCCATGAGCCCCTGGGACCTACGTGTCAGCTGCTGTCTGAGGTTCAGGAAGATACAGTAATTAAAGTGGTTTGTGACACAGGGGTGATCTCCCATTCTTGTTCTTTACCCACCCCAAAAACCACCTTTTCTCTTTGATGGCTTTGATAGTTTACTGTCATCCTCTTGTCTGTTTCCTACACTACCAGCTGGTAACTGCAAGTTGCTGCAAAGCAACACAACCTTTTGAGGTCCTTGCTTTCCCCTCTGGGCTCCAGGCTCTCTGTTTATGCCATTTGTCCCACACTTGGTGCCAGATTCATCCCCTATCTCTTGAATGTTTTGTCCTTAGACTCTAGCTACAATGTATCCATAGACCACCCCTCCCCACAGTCTCCAGCCTTTAGACCTGGCACCAAGGATTTTGGTACCTTCTGACAGAATCCAGCTCTCTTACATGTGTCATTCTTTGCAAGAATAAAGAGCACTTCACTCTTCTGTGTACAAGTCCATAATAACTTGCCCTTGCCAAACAAACACTAGAGCATCAGTTACTCCAAAACTTAATTTAGAAATGAAAGTAATTCCTTATTGTCTTCCTCTTTAATGGCTTCCCTTGCTTTTGCATACACAATAATGACAATGCTTACAGCATTACCAGATAGTTCTCTGCAATTCAAGGTGGATTCCATTGGAAAATTTAACTGTTCATTATTTCTTAGTTCACTTTATTCCTGTTACTCTCAAGTGGTTTGTAATTATTGAGAGTCACAGAATGTGATTGAGAATTATTTCCTCAAATACGTGAGCCCCTGTACACCAGAGCAATTAGTTTACCTCCTCAATGCACATTTCTCTCTGCAAGAGATGGAGCATCAGCACAACGTGTCCAGGGGCATCAAACTGCAGAGAATGAGGTGAAGGAAACAAGCTTGAGTCTCTTTCCCCTGTGACCGATCATTTTTGCGGGACATTGAAAAAAGAGAATTCTGTTCTTTGCATGATTTAGTCAAGTAAGAATTGTCATCTAGTACCTACAAATGGTAGTTTGGTCTTATCCTGTAAATGAGGATTGATGGAGTAGTTTTTCTCACATATTCCAATTTTGTTGTCCTAAGCCATCCACAAAGTGCTCAGTAAGGACAAAATGGATGCTACAGCTGGAGCCCACGCTATTATTCAATTAGGTCCATTAGGCCAATTTTGTATTTTAAAATAAACTTATTTTGAGTAAAAAACAAATTGTACAAGTTCATTACATCCAAATCTGTCAAGTTGTTACCAAGCCTCAGTCACTAACCTATGCACAGTCTGGAACATTATGTCTGCTCCTGGAACACTTGTGAATAATTCCCATTCACAACACGTGGAAAATCAGTTACATGAAAGCCTAAATGTAATTTTTGGTAACTGCACAAACTGGCATGTTTTGCAACACAGTTACAGTAGGTTCAAGTCGCCAAAAGCTGATTAGTAGACTGTTACGAGGGCACTGCTCATGGTGTACCCACTAGATCCTCACAGCTGGAAGTGCAAAATGCCTGGGTGAGGTGGTGCAACCACGAGCCCCCCTGGCCTCTGCCACCTGCCCACCTCAGCAGCTCTCACCACAAGTCTCTAAAACCCGTTTGTGCAGGCACCATAAGCACAAGCCTTTTCCTGCTTAGACAGCAGCTCTTCCAGCGTGTGGTCCAGAGCTGGTCCCAACCTTCAGTGAGCCAGAAGGGCTATTGAAGATCTGTGGCAGATTCCCTTGGCATGCTTTGTCATGCTGGCTGTCTGGGACTGCTGAGAGCACAGGGGCTTCCCCAGCCACTCGGATGTACCCCTTGGACTGTCCAGCTGGTCAGTGGAGCTGCATTGACCATGTGCATCAGACCATTGGCTCCGTGTGCCTGTGGGTGACACAAGTGCTCGTGGCCTCCATGCTCTCTCAGACTGGCAGAGATGGTTTCATCACCTGAGCCCGTGCCTTTGAAAGCTGTTGTTCTAAAGTGTGCACTTCTCTTTATAACTGTGGGTTGCTTCAAGCTGTAAGGAATTGGACTTGCAAGTTCTGGACCTCTTCTTGCACAAGAAAAACTCGGGAAAGCAAGTTGCTGGTGATTTAAGGTGGGGAGAATTAGTATGAGAATTTGAGACTCAAGATGCTCCTGGTTTCCCAAGAGGGAGAGGAATGGCATATTGTATTCTGTTCACCCCGGTTTCAGGAGTGATCAGGACTTCTTGTCTCCATCTTTGCTTTTTAAAAATATAAGAATGTTGCTATGCAGCTGATTGCTACAAAGAGGCCTCTCGCAAGATGATACTCAGAGCTACAAGCAAAAACCCATGAAGTATTCTGCAGTCTTCCTTTAAGCCCACAGTTTGCATCAGGCTACTCTGGGACTAAAGCTTCCTCACAAATCCTGCAGCAACGGAAGAGAACTGTAAGATTCATGAGTTGCTTTTCATTAGAAGTGCCTTATCTTCATCTGCTGTGGCTGATAATCTTGAGCTTGTTTAAACAGCTGCCAAAATCTGTGATCTAAGTCATATGGGATCTCACTGTGAGATAATTTCCACCCTACTTCAATAGCAATTGAGTATGGGAAAATTTTAACATTCAGTGGTTAAGTAAAACACATCATGTCAAGGTATTTCACCAAAGAAACTGCTGTTTCCTAGCAGATTTGTGATGGATAAGAAGTTGTTATGTTTACAGAGTACCATGCACTAATGGCGTTCCTGAGGTATTACAGTTGTTTTCTCATCTGTCCTAACACTATCAGCTGTGAAGAGTAGTTCAAACATAATCGAGGTATGAGAGAGGCTCTGCAACCTCTCTAAATCATGCTGAGTTCTCACTCAAAGTTGTGATGTATTGAAGGACAGAAGTTCAGTGACCCACAAAATGGTGACTACACATAGCAGTTTTAAAATAAATGTACCAAATGAATGCTTGAGTTATAGAAATCACTACCAAACAGTTGGAGCATACAGAATTTGAAATATATTTTGACTGACCTCAACAATAAATGTTGTGAAAGTACAGTATTTAGTAGAAGGAGGGAAAAAAAAAACAAATAATATTATGTTTGCTTTATCTGGATTCTCTCTTGTAGAAACTGACACAGTCTTGCACAGGTTAATAGCAGGTATCTCTTACAGAAACTGGGGCACTATTTGTTCATTTCTATGCAGTTTAATAATGAAGCCAAATTGATTTATGTAGATTCTTTTATTAATTCTAGGTATACAGTGAACTTCATCACTCCCAGCACCCTGTTTTTTCTCTGTGTAATAATAATTAATTTTCTTGTAACAGTCATTTGTCACGTGGTGGCTTGGTGGTCGTATGTATGACGTCATTTACTTGGACTTTTAGGAGTGACATCATATGTACGGCTGCTAAACTGCTGCATGGGACATCACTTAAACAGTTTTCTTCTGAAGAAATCATACCAACCATTTTCAGGCTATGAACACATCCTGATTATTAAGTTGTGAATTATTTATTTCTCTTTAATAAAGAATATTTATAAACAAATGAGGCATTGCTTTATTGTATCAACATCATTTGTATTTCCATCTGAAGTAACTGATGGATGGATGGGAAGAGTTCTAAACCTGCAGGACTCTGAACATTCAAAATTTGTTTAATATTGTAGGTAGTAAACACATGAAAATTTTTATGGTGAGAACATGTTTTAAAACTTAGTTCCTAAAAAACCTAGGTACAATCATGAAAACATGGTAGCAGAGGTTTCTAATCATGAATTCCATGACAGCACACACACTCACACAGACTTGTGGGGCATTCCCAGCCTTTCCCATGCTACACATTAAGCTTTCCCACACGTAGCCATGCCAAAGCTTCTGCTCCTCTAGTAAGAGAATAACGACCCAGTGATTTCTTCCTGCTCCATTTGCCCTTTCCTGACCCCTAACATAAGGAGTGTGAGAAGAATGAAACAAGAGTATCTGACATCACAAACTGTACCAAGATTTCTGTCTGACTGAGCCCCAAGAATTCAAGGCTGGATCATCAGCCCACTGAACTGACTTTGGGGAGATTGGGCTTTAGGGTCCAAGTCCCAGAGTGGTGGTGGATGCGTGATTCTCATAGGCATGGTAGAAAACACCAGCATTGCAAATAGAAGTGTGGCTGCTCAACATGAACAATCCAACAAATTTATTTTTCATTAGCCTGCTGAAATGGTCATCTGATTTTAAGGTAGAAGAAAATATTGTTCAAACTTCCATGGCCAGATTTTCAAATCTAGGCAAATAAAAACGAATAATAGGAGCCAAAGGGAAGAGCACTTTTAAAGGGCATATCACAGATGAACAATACCAGTAATGCACTTGCGTATAGCCCCATAATTGGATTTCATGCACAAGCTGTTCAATTACATTGCAAGTGCTTGCGTCTTTGTGTTTGGTAATAAGAAAAAAAAAAAAAAAAAAAAAAGATAATTTAAAAGATAGCTGCAATCTAACATTATTATGCCAGTCTTTATCCGAACTTGCTTTAGATTTACTGTAGACCATTAAGTGATTTCTACTGATGAAGTAATTTTCACTGAGCTTTACTGACACAGTCTCATCTATACTTTTAATCTCTCTGAGTTAATTCTTGTCCCAAATGTGGGCAATAGACATTTTTCTGGGAATTTCAGCTGGGCCATGTTTGCCTTGCTCAGAGGCTGTAGAATGGGCAGCCCACCTGGTTACACGGTTGAGCACGGTTGAGCACAAGTAATTTTGTGCACAATCCAAGTTGTTTATGCTACTCAAAACCACACAAACTCTCTGCTTCCAAATATTATTCATATTAACCTGTACAAAACAAGAGCAAACTTCTCCAGGAATTGTATTAATCCCTTACACACAGCAAGGTACAAAACCGACCTTTGGTTTCCAAATTGTATCTTACCCCTCAAAATCATAATTCCTAGTTAAAAACTGTTACATCTCCAGTAGTTAAAAGATGCAAATAGAACATTCCTTTTCTAAAGACAGATTGTACTTTTGATTTAAGCTTACATGTTTCTGTAGTGTGCAATCTTCTGAGAATGGTCTGTCCTTTTAAAAATGGTGAATAAAAGAGGATAGAAAGTTAGAAGGTGGAAAAAATATTCTGAAGCACTGAACAGTTTCTACATTTTCTATCTGTGTAACCAGCATTTGCCAATTGTTTCACATCTGTGTTGTGCTTTATTCTGTACAGATAAAGCAAATGAAATGGCAAGTATTTATGGCAAGCAACACCTGTCTTTCTGTCCCCTATAAGTGTGAAATGTTTTTGATCTTGTTTGGTAAAACAGATCTGAAGAACAGATCATCTCCTTCCTAGAAGAAAACAAAATAAAATAAAAACATTGTGGCAGGGGAAGGAAAATTGGTGATATTTTCCAAGCACAATCAGATGGTTATGCTTTCAAAACATGAGTTTGTTGCCAAACTGGCCCAGAATAACAGAAGAATCATCAAGAAGGGAGGTGATGCCATGGAAGCCTTCCTAACTTTCTTTGACAGTACCATTATTCCTCTCATCACTGCAAACAGCTTGGAGCTGAGGTATTATTCAAAAGAAAAAAATTATCATGGAGTGTCTATGAATCACATCAGAGAAGTACAGAAGCCTGTGGTGATACACAGATGCAAAGGGCTAAGAGAGACCTGAGAGCATCCCAAGAGCCTTATCTGCATTTTCCTATGCTATATGCTGGATTTAGGATATTGCTTGACTGGTTTTTAAATGATCCTCATAGATTCCAGCTACTCTTCTTAATCTTTTCACAAGTGGGGGTTCTGTGATAAGATTGGCTTTGCTTCTGTATTTCATGTTCTCGCTTTCTACTTGCTTCATTCTTCACTTGGATGGCCAGGAAACGTTCCAAATGGCTTCACTGTCCAAGTAAATCTGTGTGTGTGTACATAAAATTTATATAAAATTGTATCTACCAGAAAATATCTTCCCTCTTATTCCTCCCTTTTTATTTCAAGCACCTTTTTAAGTGCAATGAGATAACCTGCCTTCACTGTTCTCCAACCTTCAGACAGTATCTGTATACAGTTCAAAATGAAAATGTTAGTATCAAAAGATATTAGATTGAATGAGGAAAAACAGTTTGGTATATGAGCATAGAAAAATTAAACTGAGATGATCTACCACAGAAATATTAAGATAAAGTAATGCATTTTTTTTTCACCTCACTCAAATCTGCTGTGGTTTTGCTGTGTGTTTATCAAGGTATTCTAGTTGTGCAAATTGAACAGAAAGTGATGTATTAATGAGCCATAATTACTTGTGATGTTCAATCGGAAAAAAAAAGGAAACAACAATTTAAGAAGTAAGATGGTATTAGAATTTTCAAACCTGTCATGTTTTTCATTTGGACTACAAATGCTTTCTTAAAGATCTGTGTGTTAGTATTTGGTGCTAAAAATGCCAAGTCTTTGTGCTTACGAGACTTGTAAGTTTTGAAGCAGCTTGTAAATGACTCTGTAGGTGTTTCTGATGGCTTTGGTATGGTTTAGTATAGGAAAAAAAACAGAGGGTCATACAATGAAGGCAGCATTGCTTTCACTTGGGAAAGCAGAGGAACTAATCCTTTCCTATCACCTTCATGCAGAGAAGTGTCCTGATAGAGGATTAAGGCAAAACAGAATTAGCTAAAGCTCCTCACTTTCATTTCCACCCTGGCTCACAGACCTGGGCTGTGCAACAGAGGGATGGATGGATGGATGGATGAATGGGTGGGTGGATGAGAAAAAGGATATCTGACCTCTCTACCTGAGATTTTTGCTTTCCAGAGGCAATGATCCTTCCCCTTTGCCATGCAAGCAGCTCAGAGTCAAAAGTCAGAAGACACCACTTGATCAAAGAGGACGTTGTTTTTCAGACCTAAATTTAGGGACACTTTGCTTTGGTACTTAAGTAGGAGCTAAGGCCAGGTAGAAAGGTTTAAACTCTCTGCCTGGTGTTTCTATAATTTTAACAGTTGAAGGAGCTCAAAGCAGGTGGTATAAAACAGGAAATAATCAGTTTTTGACTGTGGCACTGAGGTATTTTGTCTGGGCACAAGTGAGTGGGAACACATGTGTGTAACTTTGGGAAAATACAAAATTTTTTTGCAGATCGCTAAGCTAAATGAAAAGATTTTAAAGACTTTATCAAGTTTTAATGGTCCTCTGTTTTGCCAAGAAAAAGAGCTTGATCTGAATCCTATGTTTATAACGAGGTAAACTAGTAAAAATTCAGCATTTATTTTGCAAGCGGTATAAGGCCTATCATAATGCTAAACACGTGCAAATAAAAGGCCTTTGAAGAATTCATAGTACAAATTTCCAATCCTCACTTTTTTATTTTATCATCTTGGTTTATTCACTTCTACTAACAGTTTTTCCTTTCTGCACAGAGAACGGTCCCAAGTCTTTCTTCTACTATAAATTATACTGATCCTACATTAGAGCCTGTAGTAACTGAAAATTCAGTCATACGACAGAAGATAATAGATTCACAGTTCAAATGCTATGAGAGGATGAACAGAGCTCCTCCATATAAGAAAAAAGGTAAAAAAGATTTTAAAATATTTCTTTGTATGTTGCTATGCTTACTTGTATGGCTATAAAGAAACATTTTCTTCTCTATACTAACCCATAGTCTTCCTCGGTGTTCAGTAGTCAAATTCATACTTACTTAGAATCCTCTTAAGTGCAAAGAAAGAAAAAAACCTGGAATGAGCCCAAGGAATGATCAGCTCTTCCTTCCTCCCCACACAGATGGTACCTTGGTCATCTATATTTCTGGCTCAGTGCTTTGCTGCTTGAATATCTCTTGTTCTTGCTTAGGGAATGGCATTCTCCAGAACCTTTTCAGCAAGCTTGCACAAAGACCTGCTTGTGAATGGTGATCTCTTAAATATAAATATCATTCTGTTTGTTTCACTCACTGTTTTGTTTTTCTGTCATTCGTGTATTGACTGATAGCTGTCATGCTCTGTAGCAAAACAGATGTGCCAGGTGTCTGTATTCAGCAATAACAGTAGCAAAAAGAGGTTTTTAAAACACTGGGGGACACATCTTTACTGAATACAAGGCTCACATTAAGATTAATAAAAAGGGAAATGACAAATAATAGTGGTGTTACAATGGCACCAATGAATAAGAAGCATTCCCGATTGGGACTTAGTGTTCTGGTAACTATTTCTCACAGAAGAATATGGATAATAATATAATATGGAAGTTATGGACAGGCTAGAGAAAAAGTGTTGGAGGCACTGTGGGGATTTATGCAAGTAAAAACAGAGATACTGAGGCCACAATTTGAAAAGAAAATGTATTAAAAATATTTTTTAAATCATTACTTAAAACCCAAACTAATAAATGGGGTGGAGATAATGTGGGATTTTTGTAATACAAGCCTTGATGGATTAAAACAACCTTCCTGTCTGCTCAGATTAGTCTTTTAGTCTCCAGCTCTATAAATATGTCATTTTTTGATGCATCTATTATTCTGCTGCATTTACCTTTCTTTTGCACCTTCAGCCCTTGCAAAGGACTGAAATGTTTTCCTAGCATGAGCAGGAAATTCATATGTCTCATGACTTGAATTCCTGGTAATGTTCTCAAGGGCAGCGTTCTCCCAGGAGGACAGTGGTGGCAGACCCACAGCCATCGGACACCACACAGCAGTTCCTGCATTCCTTTGACTGGCAGCTAGATTTGCCATTAGGGACTGTTATGATCATAGCAACACACACTTAATTCATTTAAAACCCAGACTGAAGATAATGGGTGACTAAAGAATTATGCCAATACAACCAAAGTTGCGTTTTCAACTGAATTACAAGATCCTCACTGGCCATCCAACATTTAAATTTCAAAAAGGGCTGAAAGGGAACAAGGATCTAAGTCTCTTGGCTGCAAATATGAAAGGAAAGATGGGATCAAACAGGAAATTCCTTTAAGGTAAAGGACAACCATAGGAGTGTCTTCTGAGAGGAAAAGCCCAACACATGAGGAAAACCCAGTGTCTGGTACAACTTTACAGAGCCAGCTAAGATGTGTTTAATTTTTCCCTGGCATCTCTGCAGTCCCTGGTGTTGCTCATTTATAGACTGGTGCAAAGGTGGTTTAAATTCTTCGTAATCCTGTGTCTCAAAGCTGGTGGCAATGAACTGCAGAGAACTGCACAGTATCTCACACTCAGAAGCCAGAGAGGTGATACAATAGAGGTGAGCTGTGGCAGCATTACAAATGGCCATGTGTCAGCAGGGCTGGAGTAACAGACTGTGCACACACTTATCTTGCCCATTTCATGATAGAATTGATAGAATTGATTATTTTGAATCCCAAAGAAATATCAAAATGCGGTGCCCAGTCACGTGGGAACACCTGACCATCCCGACAGGATGGCGTAGTGCTCCTGCACTCCCTGTCCATCCAAAAATGTAATATTTTTAGCTGATGATAAAAGAGTTCAGTGTTCAACCCTTCTGTTTTATTACTTCCACTGTTTTTTTCCCAAAGCACTTAAAAACACATACGTATTTCTATGTCTATATATGTGTGTGTGTGTGTAAATATATGTATTTATGGATGTATGCGTGCATATAGATCTGTTACTTACCTTGAATGACACATTCTACAAGGTATATATCAACATCAGTGATTTTTTTCCTTTATCAGGCAAGGCAAAGGATTTAAAGCTAGAAATTCCTAACAAACCCATTCTTCAGTCTTTCAGATGCAAGCTTAAGTTGCAAAAATTGCAAACATTTTTCACTTTTCTGTTTCTTTGATATTACAAAATGATTCCTAAAAGTCTTTCAGATACATCTCAAGGCTGGAGAAGAACATGAGAATGCCTGAAGGAAAGATAACAAACTGCTGATATGATGGTTGGTTAATTAAGTGAGCAAGTAGCATATTTAACTTGACAGTGGAAAAATATAGCTGCATAAACTCTTAGCTAATGAAAAAAAGGAGTGTTCATAAAAATATCTTTTTTGCTCTACATATCTGGGAAAAAAATTGGAAGTTTTATGCTTTCAATTTTTAATCCATAAAACCAATTATTGGTGCAAATTTGAACAATTCAGACATCTTTTTACAGCTTTCCTGCTTCAGTAAGAAAGCTTATCTGTGGATAATTTAAAAAGCACTATAAGCAATTAACTGCCCATATTTTATTAACTTTCAATAGTTATTAGGCCCCTTCCATATGATTCTTTCAAAAACAACCTTCATGGTCATAGTAGCAATTTTGAAACTTTCTCAAGACCAGAGCAAAAAAATCAAGATGTACCTTCTCCCTGTATTTCATTTTAACCTGATGGTCATCACGATAAATACCCTTCCTCAACGCGAACTGATTTTAAATGGAAAATAACTAAGTATAGGGGTGTTGTTTCTTTCTCTTTTCTTTTTTTTTTTTTTTCCCACTTGAATAAATCCACAATCAGTCAGGAAATTGTGTCATAGCCAGCAGTCTTCTAGTGTGATTTCTGTGGACTGTAGTTTGTAATATTTCTGTAAGACAAATCAAGAATGAGCTGTGTTCTGCCTCTCTAGTGTGGCCATTGTTTCTGGGGCTGGTAACAGTCCTTGTAGGGGACACAGCCTCGAGAGTGCCACCTTCCCAGGGAGGTGTGATGAGGACAGGATCACAGCATGCCTGCTCAGTCAGCATCAGCAGGCAGAGTTTGCCTGTTACAAATTGGTCTTGCACCTCACTTCACTGCACCTGTAGTTATCTGACTGATCTCTAGCGCTAAACAGCGCAACAGCCTCACAGGGACCTGTCTCTGCAAACGTTATCTTTTGCAAAGATGTCCCTGAAAGCCCTTTCTACCTTTACATATCACAGACTCGATTTTCAGACCTGCTAAACAGCAGGAAGTGAAATGAAAATTGGGTGTCTGTAAAGTCTTTGGATAACTGAGGCCCCCCCTGCCACTAGTGTTCAAATTTACAGCAAAGGATGGAAGGAGGATCAGGAAGATTAGACCCTACATTCAAAATTCAGTTCAACAGGCTTAAAAGCATTCACTTTCCAGTAAAATTAACACCACTAACATCAGGTCAGCAAAAACAAGTACCTTGCAGCACCTGAATGCCACACAAAGTGTAGAAATAACAGGGGGGTTTATTGCAAAAAGAAGATTGTCTGCAGACAGCAATATTCCTTGGGAGGCTAGAACAGAGCAGATTCAGGAGTGACTGTGTGTGAATTAATTAATGCATTCCTCTTCAATGTCCAGGTCTGTTCTGCAACAGAACATGGGACGGGTGGTTGTGCTGGGATGACACACCTGCTGGAAGAATCACTGCTCAGAATTGTCCAGATTATTTTCCAGACTTTGATCCAACTGGTACAGTATTGCTTTTTATCATTTTGTCTTGTGAAGGGAATATCCAAAACATTTGTGCCATTGAGCAGAAGCATGTTTCCAGTGGCATTTCTGCAGCACTGTGACATCTCAAAGTTTGGCTGAAATTAAAATATAACAAGCTTTCAGATTGTCTAATTTATATATTTTCAGTTTTAAAATAGTTATTATAAATTTACATTTTTGTAAATATAACCAATGGATTTATGAAACCTAGTTTATGAAAATATTAACTATTTAATTATGATATCAAAACATTTATAACACCTCATTCTAAGTTTTCATAATTAAGAGGAAATTCTAACGTGCATGAAATATATATCAGCATGTTCTTTATTCATTTTTTTGTTGGAAAATACCCTTTTGTAGAAGAAGTTGAGCAGAAATAATGTTCTTTCAGTCTCCAAGTTTCGGTTGTTTATTGAATTCTTCTTACAAATATTAGCAGCCATACAAACCAAGAGAAACAATTCCAGAAAGTTTAGAAGGACAAAGTAAAGGTAAAATCAAGTACATAAATATTGCTAAATAGATACAAGGAAATACTAGACACAAGTATAACCCCACAAAGAGCATTGTTTGAAGAAAGACACAGTTATGTATTCCACACTCAGGGCATATTGCTTATAGATGATGCTTGATGCCACAGTGTGCTACCAGTTGCAATTAAAACCCATGAAACTAAACATTTGGAAAGGAGGTTATATAAATCTAAATATTTTCCACAAGTTTAAACCAAAATATATATGCCCAACTGGAAAATAAAGAAACAGACTATTGCATAGATGTGAATTAATTACCCAGTACAGCAGCTAAAACTTGAATTTTTTTGTGCTTGCTGCCTACTTAGAAACAGAAGAGGTTCCAGATTGGATCAGACCTGGTATGCAGTTTGCTGAATTCCATTTGCAGTAGCAGTCAGATTGATCAATATTTCTGTTTGTTATAAATCAAGCTACCCATGGTTAGAGAATTCACCCAGCAAGTGGGAAACTTACAGTGTCAGCCCCAGTCTGAGGGGGATTCAAACCTGCATCCCAACTTTGATGGAGGAACCTCCCCCTTTCCAGTGGAAGCAGGCATTGGACAGGATGGACTGAAGGATTTGTGTGCCTGGGAAGTGGGCTCGTGTGGTGATGTGACTGTCCACCTCTTGTGGGAATACTCTGAGACCTACCCAACAAATCTTACAGGAGTTTGCATCCCTGAGACACATAAAAGGCAACATATTGCAGTCTTGTCCTTTGTGACCTCTTTTTGCTTTCTGACACAGTCTTGAGCTCTTTTCTGTACAGTGTCATAGTTTTCTAGGAGGAGTCTGACAGCAGGGCCATGCTCACAACTAATCATTGGAGCACCAGGGGGAAACAGGCTGAGGAGCTGAGACCCTCAACTGGAGGAGTGCCTTTGACCTAGGTCTCCCTTTCTATATACAAGTGCTTCAACCATTAGGCTATTTGGACAAAAGATGTCAGAAGGGCAGTTTAAAAGAGCTGGCCAAACTTGGTTCAGTTCCCATAAAGAAGTCCTCATGTTCAGGAGAGCCCTTGAGTCTCTGAATCATGAGGTTACATGAGCCCATTCCTACATGCATGTTAGAGGTGCCTCTTGGACAGGGTCTGTACCTCCTGCTTCAGCCCCCAATTTGTTTGTGATATCATCCCCATGTGGCAACAGCCCCTCTGAGGAATAGCACAATTTACTACAAGGCTTCTGCTTTTGCTGCTTCCATGGTTTCCATAGAAAAAAATGGGGCACTAACAGTCCCGTATACTTCATGTGCTCTTCAGCTGTTACCTGCAAAAGTGGGTGTTGGGCAGCTCTGTGATCACAGAAATCTCCCCATGAATCACAGTCCTCATCCCTCAGTGCATGGGGCTGATGACGGAGCCACTCTCCTGCTCACTCCCAGCCCACCTATTTCCAGCTTTTCCACTTGCGCACTTGTCTCCAGTGACTTGTTCTGAACTAATTGCTCCACTACAACAGCACTCTTCAAAGTAATAATTCAACCCATCCATGGAGAAGCTACTCACTTCACTTGTTAATGCTTCTTAACACCAAGGTCTGTGGCTTGTACAGCTGATTGCAAATCACCCTTTAATGTGCAGATGCACGCAGCAGAGTCTGGCCCACAGTGTGTGAGTATCATGGTTACTCTTTCTGCCATGTTTTAAAACTTGCAGATTTGGGAATTTTTTAGTATTCCTGTTCTCTTTACACAGCCATGGTGGGGGGGAAGCCTGCTTCCATAATTGATTTCCTGCTGTTCTCTCTGCTATCATGCTTAGAAACAAAACCTATGGTCTCCTGGACTCAGCATTTTCCTCTGGCACATCTCTCTTGTCAGCACCTCTGTCAGCCTCTTTGCCTGCATTCTGCTCAGTTGACACTGTTTCACTGGCTCAGTGGCAGCTCAGCATCTCCTCGCTGAGTGAGACCCACTTTCCTAAAGTAGCTGTTGGGTTCCCCAGCATCTATTACAGCTGCGGCATCAAAACAGCAGGCAGGCAGACTTTGCTTCGCAGGTGGCTGATTGTCACACTGGGACTTAATAAAGTAGGAGGGAGACAAGAAATCATGGGGGTGACTAGAAGTCTTTCAGCTGCTAATGCAAGTGGCTGCCACTTACAGGTGGCCAAAAGCACAGGTTCAGCTGTCTTGAGAAATCTGTCAGGTTTTGTGTCACAAGTCATTATTTCCTTTGGTAACTTCTGCCTGATAAACAAAATACAGATGGATTTTCTGCTGAGAAACAGAAAATTCATCTTAAAGAACAACAGTTTTACGAGATGAAAACTGCAATGACTGTCAGATTTTCTTCCGATTAAGTCTCCATGATATGAAACCACCTCAGCATGTATTTTAGGCATGCAAGTAGCCCAATGGACTGTTGAAATTAGTATTTCATGCTGTGCTGCTTTGGACTGCACTGAGATTTGCAAAATCATTTTATATCAGTTCACTGGTGGCTTAAGTCGGTTTTGTTTGAGGTCATCTATAACTTCGAGTCCTGGAATAAAGTTAGGTCATACAGCCTTGTTTTTGTGCTTTGATACTCATCACTTGTAACTGGAAAATTGGAATATTATCTGACAGCACAGGATCAGATCCTCCTCCCGTATCCAGCTGTGGGTGCTTTATAGCAGCTCGATATCTGAACCCCAAACAAGATTCAGCATTGATGCCAATGAGAAATTGCTGGAGTATGATAGAAGGTAAATAAGATGAAATAATATTCTGGAGAAAAGGGCCCAGAAGCAAAATGATGGAGTACACACTCACTACTCCATTCATTTTGTGTCAGACAACTTCAGTACTACTTGATGTAGTCCTGTTTATTTTACTGAACCTATATGAGTTCATACTAGATAGAAGTCTGTGTTCTGAAAGTAGGAAGGACCATCTAGTCTGTTCAGTTAGCCTGGGCTCCCATGCTGCTTTTCCCACCTGAGGAAGCTCTACCTTGTGAAAGGAAATGAGGATCTTAAAGTTAAGAGACAAACAGAAAACCCTCTCTACAAGCTTTAACAACTTTACCCTTTTCAACAAACAACTGTTGCCTCTTGTAGCAATCTTCCTTATAATGATGATCACATGCAGTGTGATAATGCATAAAAACAAATCAATTTGTCTGGAAAACATACCAAGACCTACTGCTTTAACTCCAGTGACAGCAGGAAATTCGTTGTCTCATCCACTCCTGACTGTGAAGTTCTGAGCAGGGCTGAGTTTTATACTCCTCTATTCAGGCAACTGCCTGGTTTCTCTTGAATTGTACTTTATATTCATATTTTATCTAGATTAATCTTTGGTGTAATCTTCGAGGGCATGCTGAAATTGCTAAGAATTGAATTTGATAGGAATGTAGTATCTAATTAATGCAAGTAATATTCTTGCTAATAAAAAAAGGGGGAAATATATTGTGGTTGTAACAGCCTTCTAGCAAGGCCAATTTACTGAGGGCGGCAGGAGGAGCAGAAAGTTGCCCTGTGCTGTCCATAGGCTGTTGGGTTTATGGCAGGTGAGTGTGACATTATCCACCTTACTCTCCCTGCATGGTTCATTTGATCAAGATTAGTTTGGTTCAGTCACATACAGAAATGGAACTGAAAGTGCAAGTTGCACTGTGGCAGCCATACTTTTTTGTTTCACTTTCACTCCCTTTCCTCTTTGGCAAAGAGCAGTGGTTAAGAGGATCAACCACCCCAGCAGGGGGCAAGCCCAGCCTAACTTCGTGATCCAAGGCTGCTTTTAGCAAAACTTCACTCTGTTCTCCACTTTATTGGGTTTCTGTCTTTGGTTCAATTTTGTAAACCAGTTATTCATAACTCTTCATATGGCTCCAAGAGCAAAGTTTCTAGAAGTGCAATTTGCAAACAGATCCATGTGTATCCATAAGCAGTTACCTCAGAGGATGATTAATATGTTGCTACCTCTCACAACTGAGGAACATGAAAGCCTTGCCCTCCTGCTCTGACACTGACTAGAGGGGCCGATGTCCACTTGCTTTGGAGCGTGGATTATGGCAGGGGGAGGCAGCAGATGCACTGTGGTATTTGTGTTCTCTGCAGCTCTCTTCTTGTGCCATACTGTGGTCTCTGGATTGCTTTGTCTTTCTTACAAAATGCCTTTAAATAAATAAGGATAAATGCTCCATGCAGAAGGAGGAGGAGCAGATTGGATGGTTCTTGCCGATCTTTTTGGATTTACCAGCTGTGTTGCTTATGACCACAAGGGACTGTATTTGGGGGACACAAGCACACCCTCCACACAGCTGGCAAAATGCACAAAGCATTCAGCTGAGTATGTTGTCAAGCTGACAAGAGCAGTCATTGCAGATGAGAAATCATGGCCTTGCACACACTGGAGATGGAGAGAGACCTCTGGGTCATGGCAGCAGCTGCAGCTCCTTCCACCTTCCCGGGTTCTGGAAGGCAGGAAGGTCACTTCCTCAAGCATCCCCTAATTCAAGCACCTTCCCAACTGTGGTGTCAACTCCTGTGACCCAGTCCATCATGTGCTCCTTCCCACCCAGCCCGGTGCCTCGGCAGGGTGACGTGCCTGCACTCGCTGCAGGCTGCAGGCAGGAGCAGCATCCTTGGTGGGCAGGAGCCCCAGGGATGTGCTGGAGCACCCTGAGCAGCTGAGACTGGCAGAGCCCTTCTCTTCCTGCCACAATATGCAAATTTTCTGACTCTGACTGAAAAAAACAGCTCTGGATTTCTGCTGGTCCTATTTTCCTGTCTAAAGATAGTGATATATAAAACAAACCTGAACTCTTTGTCCAGCTGCTTCTTTTCCCCCTACATTTCTGTGTATTTCTGTCCCACTTCTTAGCAAACTTGACAGCTGTATTTTAAAAATCAATTCTTATTCCCACAATGCACAATATGACTCTATTATACACATTGCCATTCTGATGACTGATGGAGTCTGATGATAGTGATGATTCTTCATTATTAGGACACTGGAATTAAAGATTTCTAGGGTCTCCATTGTATTATATCAGATGTTCTTTCCATTTCCAAAAAAATTTCTTCTAGAATATTTTTACTGAAGATGTAAGTCGGTCAAATGTGCTACATGAGCTATTTCCTCATCTGCAAAACAAAGCACTGCACAGGTCTATCCAAACAGTGGCAAAGAATCCAAAGTCTAGTATGTGCTGAGCATACACCGCAAGAGAGGAAAACTTCTATTTCCAGTTTATAACTCAACAATAAATGAAAAACTGATGTTGACTCTTTTAACACATACTAGTTATAGAGTTGGCCTAATTGTAAAAACCTGGTTGAAAGAGCTATCATGTTTGTTCCACAGTTATTGGGTTAAAATATTTGTTATATACAAATGACCAAGCTGTTTTTATGAAAATACAAGCACTATTGGTAGCACAATCCATACCACATGCAAAATTATTACTACTGGTTAATCTTCTTAGACACTTCACTACTCCCATGAAACTGCCCTTGTAGATGAGATTTCTCTCATCCATTTTTCCCAGACAGCTCTCGAAGAGTCTGTCTTTCTAAGGTAACTAGAGAGCCTGCACAGTTGCCTATGAATTGCATAACTTTATGGTTGCTGAAGTCAGGTAGACAAATCCAAGGCAATGTCACCATTTCTCCACTTTTAATAATATGATGCCCAAGTGGTGCCCTATCCAAGATAATAGGGTACAGACAGGGCCTATAATTAGTGTTTACATAGTATCTGAATTGTATTAAAGCCTACCCTTGCATTTTGCTTTGCTCGTGTTGCCTTACCCATTCTTACACATTGTGTATTTCTTCAGAGCTTACTAGATTCTTCTGGTTGGCATAAAAACCAACACATGCCCAGGTTCATAATCCAACACCTGCTACTGGGCCACTGTAGAGTGACTTGCAGTAGAACAGTGGTTGGGTTACAGACTCACAGCTTTATTTCTGTATAAATCATAGATTTAGAAAAGGTGTTTGACCTGTCTGAGTCACTGGACAGCAGGGAGTCTTATCCCCCAGTCACATCTTCTGACAACATCACAGCAAGAAATCAGTGGGACGTGGCCGTGTCCATGTTGGGATCAGTCATGTTTGTCTGGCTTCAAGGAAAAGTACAGAGGCCACATTAAACTTTGGCAGACTGCCTACCTAGGCACTAAAGCATAAACATGATAGATGATATTAGCATTAAACCCTATAGCATGTTAAGAAAAGCCATGTACTTTGCAGAGTGCATAGGATAGTAGGTACATTTGTACACTGTGTTCCATGGTAGCATAATCATTAATCTTATATCTATGACTGAAAACTTTTTTCCAGCTTTAGATAATATCTGGCAATGAGTACAACGGGAACATTGCTACACAGGCCGTCTGAGTTTATCTACAAGCTGCAGTGATGCAAGGCTGAGATAACATGTACTGTCCCTCTTGGTGGTGTTGATGCACTTATTGATTTCAGCAACTCCCCCAAATCTATTATATGAAACTCACAATAATTTTGAAAGTATAATGTGTTCTGGAAGATTGTGGGTTGTTTGTTTTTTTTCTTTTTTTTTTTGTAACAGCACTATATAAAGTGTATTTCTAGTCAGAGGAAGATAGCTCCGTCTATACAATCCTTACCTTGCCATATGATTGATTGCTTTCCTTAGGGTATATGGAGGCAATATGAATTTTCCAAATTAATAGAATCATTAACCATCGGAGCTGCTTAAAAAAAAATAAATGGAAATGTTGAACAGAACAGATAAAGTTACGTTCAAATTATAATTTGCTCTGTAAAAGTGTATTGACTGGAAATGTTGATAATCTGTGTATAAATGTAATAAAATTATAAAGCTAGAATAGGTAAAAGGAAGTTAATATAGGCTTTTTAGACTACATAAAAAATCAGCCTTGAAATATCATGATTTTCATAAAGAAACAGCTGTGTCACTACCTAAGGAAACATCAAATAATTTAAGTTTCTGATCTTATCCTGCCTTTGTTACTCGAGCAAACTTTTCCTTGACTCCCATGTGGCTAACGCTTGAGGGAGGGCCAAAGGAACTAATCCAAAACTCAACAGGTGATTAGGAGTGACTGTCTGCAGCTCAGCATCCGGGGTTTCCCAGGCAGAAACGTGAGCATGGCCAGGATGGCACAGGCACAGCACACACCTGCAGTTCCAGCCAGCACTCAGTGCTGTATGATGCTGAGGCCCCGACCGTCCCCCTGCAACAGCAACAGGACACATGTGAGGGAGCACAAGCCTGCAGAGCCATGGGTGCAGCAGGCATTGGGGAAGGACACCAGAGCCACCTGTGGCGCAGGAACCAGCACCAGAGAGACACAAGGAGAAGCCAAGCACATATCCAATCATTTAAACGGAGTACTCTGTGGCCAGCCTAAATTAAACTGGACACTTGGGACATGTGCTAAAATGTTCGTGAGGCTGCTCCTTCCAGCACCCACATGCTTTGCAGCCTCTGAGGAAGGCGAGCAGAGAGGCTGGGCAGGACCCTTCCCCCTCTGTGCAAGGGCAGGACTCGCACTGGGGCTGTCACCATCTCCAGCACCCAGGCTCCTGTTTGTACACTGCTTGCTGCCCTTTCCCTGCGCAGTACTTTTAACTAAGTATTTCCCTTGATACCTGAAACTCTGCTGCAAGATTCAGTTCAGTAGCATCTATGTGTGGATACCAACAGGTGTCTGATTTGAAAAAAAAAAGTCAGATTTGCATGCTAGCCTGTGGGCCCATCCATTTTCTAATATCAATATTGCAAGTTGGGACAAGAACTAGCAATATGCAGACACCACTGTGTTTGCCTGCCCGTGCACACTTCCACCAGGTTTGGTGTCAGGACCTAACATTTTCTCTTCCATAAACAGATTTCAGCAGCCTCTTTAAATGAATTATTATTAATTCATGCAATAAATACCTGCATCTAAATGAAGGCTAGGTATATATAATTTACTGCATTCTTTCAAGAAAAAAAGGAGACAGATAAATGACATCAGATAAATCTCTGAGAAAAACAAAACAAATCAAACCAGACAACTCTATATTAATTGCACTGTATATTAATTGCACAAGTTGAAAATCCTTTTAGTTTTGTTACACAGGTATTTTATTTCCAAACATAGAAATTATTCTTGTATGGATTTTTAAATGTGTAATATGCATATGCTAAAATAACTCTTATTGCAATTTTTCATCAGAAAGGGCTTCAAAATACTGTGATGAAACAGGAAACTGGTTCCGGCACCCTGAGAGCAACCGAACATGGTCCAACTATACCCTGTGCAACTCTTTTACCTCTGAAAAACTGAAGGTATGCTACAGTTAAAAAGGCAGTGTTTGCTTGGGAATGGTTTTGGGCTGAGCTATCAGTAAGACACATGTAAGAGAGGTTCAGAATAGTCCCATCTTTTAGATTTATTTGTTGCACAAGAATTCAATAACATTGTCTTCCTGATTTTATCTCATTAAAATGGTTTGATGAGTGCTCAAAACTAAATATAGGTTTGCTATGGGGTAGATATTTTAGTACCAATTCATGCAACAAGTTTTGCACTATTTTTCAAATGCATTTTTTTAATTCGTATGATTTTCCCTGATTGTCCAACAGTTATAAAATGATCCTTTAGAATTTCAATTTTGCCCTCCACAACAAGTATCTTCCAAGTTGTTGATGTCTTCAGGGCTAGAAATATTAACATAAGTCAAAATTATGTTTCTTAAGCAAAAAATATCACTCACTTCCTTTGAAAAGATATATATAGGAAAGTACCATTAATCCAGAAAATCCTACAAGCCTGAACACATTTAACAGTTTGACTAGGTCATTGAGACTATTTACAATAATGAATTAAGCATTTGCCTCAATATTTCCAAAATCAGGTTGCTAAACTGAAAGAGAACTAAATATTCAAGCACCAAAAGAAACAAAGAGAAAGAAATCTGAGGAAAGCTTAAAAAAACAAAAAATAATTAAAGGGGGGAAACTCATGAAAATAAGCATTTTTCAGATGAGTCGAGCTCCAGGAAAATCTGATTGCAGATTTGTGACAGAAAAATTTGTGACTATTTGGAATTGTGGAAAGAAAAGAGTCAAAAACTTATTTGATTTGAGGTTTGTGTTGGAGGATCTTTTTTTATGTAGCCAAAAAGCAGTATGTGGTTATATTAAATGATGATCCAGCCCAAGGGGCCTTGGAAAAGTCTACTGGACTAGGCAGGAGGTGAATTCTAAACGTTTTTGCAGCATGAGGAACCGTCATGGTAAAATAGGGCTCACCTGTGTGACGAAGAGATAATAATAGTAACAATCTGAGCTCGCAGAGGCATTAAATGGAAGCACCATAAAATACAATCTTTCCAGTTGTTGGCCCATGTAAGGAGACAAAAAATGTAGTTCTGTTACCTATTATCTATGCCTTCCAGAAGAACCGTTCTGAACATCATTCACTTAAAGTGCAGATAGAACACAAAGGAAAATTATATGTACATTGAGATTCTTTTGAAACAAAAAATAATGGAAAATGCAGAAAGAATCTTTATTTACAGAAATGCCAAGTTAGATCCTGACCTTGAATCCAAGTATTCAAAAATAGTAGTATGCTTCATTTGTAGACCGTTTCCATGTACCTATGGATAATATATTAATATTAAATGAGTAGGAGATATTCCTATTAGGGAATTTTCTCTCCTCAAAGCAAGAATCCTAGGAGGACAAGAAAAAAAAAATTAAGTGTTTCTTTTAGAAGTATCCTAAGCCCAGGATGAAAAAAATCTGTATAGGCTAAAAATTTGGTGAGTCAGCATGTTAGAAGTCTTATCTGTCAGAAGGAATGTGACAGATTATCGTTTCATGGAGTAAACAAATTAATAAAATAGTTCATTATTTATTTAACTGGAAATGCCAATGTGCTATATTTCTGAGACAGATAACTTAAAAAACATAACATTGCAGCCAGTTCTTAAAAATACAGTGACGGATCATATGCTTTGTTAGCTGACAGTTCATTCTGGTCTGTCTTTGTTGTTATATTTGGAAAGCTTTTTTGAGTGGTTACGATAGCAAGTTTACACGGAGTGATCAAAAGTGCTGTTGCCAAGTCCCATATATACAGTTAACCTGATTGATTGTTTTAAGCTGAAAGGCAGATAACTTGAATAACCAAGAGTCCTTTGAGCTGCCCATAGATTTGCATGTACCTATCTGGAAGACTTTCCTACTTCTACCTATTTCAGGGTAAGGGGTATGCATACAGCAAAATAACTTATTTTTGAACAGCTCATCTGCAAATTAAACTCAGGCTTAAAAATTATATCAATCTCATACTGTGAAAAAAATATTACCACTGAGTATGAAGTGGAAGAAATGTTACATGCACAGAGTTCAAAACCTCTCCCGCTACTCTGTATTCAGAAAGTTGTCTCACAATATCTGCACTCTGGTTTTCCCTCTCTGGAGTTTCTTGTGCTCTCAGAACAAATTGTCAAGTATTTGCACTCACTAGCAATGCTGTGGTTCATCCTTGTGAAGAAAAAATAGGAGATCTAGGATATTTGCAGTTAATATGCATAGTCCTGTAACTTGGTGAATGATATTTACATTCAGAATGTGTCTGTTCTACATTGGTCAAGATGGTGTAAATGTGACTTTGGTTCAAATCTGAGTCAGACCACCACTGCTTAATGTAAGCAGGAGCTGATTCCAAATTGAACAAAAGAAATAAGAAGATGTGCACCTTTGCTAAGAGGAATAGTTTTGTTTTCTAGATTTTATTCATATTTGTTTTCAAATGAAAGTTTAAAATTACTTGCAAACACCAAAAAAAAAAAAGTGGCAAAACTTGGGGCTACAGAAAGCAATTCATTTAATCACTGAAAAAGAGAAAATTGTTCATGTATAACAAAAGAAAAAGGAATGAAGTGGAGCTGGAAAGAAAATAAATGCAGCAGAGGAACTAAAGCCTGCTATCTAGTCTTTTTTTCAGGACAGGCTGATACTATTATTAGTGCTTTCAGAAAAGAAAGCAATGGTGAAACCTGGCATCCCATTTAGCTTCCTACAGTCTTCTGACAGCTGGTTGATGCCTAAGAGCTTGTCTGAGACCAAAGTATGACATTTAATATTGCAACATTCTACAACCCAGGTGCTGTCCTGTGATTTTATTTCACTATTGGCACACAAAATATGGATAGGGCTATCTCAGATTTCACTGATATTATAATAGTCAAAGTGAAAGCCCAATTTTCTCTTCATGCATACTGGTTTCACAGCACTGTAAGACCATCTAGTTGCCCAAGAGCGAGGTTCATACCAGTGTGAACCAGAATTTGTTTCAGGGTGTGCTTTTCTAGTGTGGTAGGGGTTGAGGATAATTTTTATCTCATCTGCTGCTTTCATAACTTTGTAGGCCTTAATCATAAGACTTATCTCCAAAGGGCAGAATCCCAACATTTGAACCCACTTGTCATAACACAGCTACTCTACCTCAGTTATTTTTGTTGCCTTCTTTGCACCTTTTCTAGCTCTTCCACGTCCATAAGGTGTGCACATGAGAAACACACATGCATTTGACATGTGCGATGTAAATTTTAAACAGAGGTACAAGGTTGTTCTACCCTCAGTGCCCATCCTGATGATATCCAACATTTTGGTGACTTTTTCGATATCATTACTTACTAAGTCAATGATTCAGAGAACTGGCCAGGAGGACTCCAAAGTCTCCTTCCTGAGTTTGGTTTCCATTTGAGTTCAGCATTGTGTAGGCAGAGTTTAGATTGTTTGTCCCTACGTGTATCACCCCACTTTTTTCTTTATGAAAGCTTATATGGCATCTTCTTATCTCTTCAGTTATGTGAGGCCCTTCTGGAGTCCCTCACTATTAACTGCAAGACCTGAGTATTACCCAGAAACTTCGAGATTTCTCTACAGCAGGTCACTGGTGAAGAGGGTGAACAAAAGGCCAGCCCTGATTCCAGTCCCAAGGCCACCTAACCACTGACTCATCTCCAAAAGTGACCATTAAGCTTTTGCTCTCTGCTATTTAAGCTGCTTTCCAACCATAAAAGCTTTATATCAATCCTGCAGCAACCTATTTGAAAATCCAAATGTGTTACATATGCTGTGCTGTCCCAGAGCTCGGGAAAGTTAGTGACGCATAGCGTGAGCCAGTTACTTCAGTGCTGCAGAAACAGATTAACTCATGTAAGAAACACTTATCTCACATTTACACCATGAGTCATGCTATTTAATAGATTGCTGATATTAAAAGTATATTTAAAAAGAAACTTTGAAAGAAAATAAATACAAAATAGGAGGTTGATTTTATAGATTCTTCATCAATAAGAAACAAAAAGACATATTGCCTGCAAATTGTTCATGTTTGCCTTTTGTTTTTGTTAAATTGCAGATGGCGTTCATACTTTATTATATGGCGATCGTTGGCCATGCTTTGTCTATAACATCCCTATTAATTTCCTTGGCAATTTTCTTCTATTTCAAGTAAGTGCTTCTTACAGACACACCCTCTCTTCTTTGCCTGAGGGATTTCAAATGGTAACCAAAGAAAAGCTCAGAAGGGGACATGGCAGGGAGAAACAGCTCTTCCAAAATCCTTTTTATATATTCCTGGTAAAAAAGACTCAGTACAGGGTCCTCTCACCAATGGAACATCTCCCAGTGGTGTGTAGCCAAGATCACGCTCTTACATTTATCAAGAGTGGTATAAAAGTGTAGCCCATAGGGAAATGGTGTAATGAGGGGTGCAGTAAGGCCCTTCATTTACCAGTTGCCTGAAAAACAGGAAAACCTTCATCTGATGCTGAAGGGCTGAGCTATTGACTTTAGTAGGTGCTTACAGCACTCAGTAATAAGTGTGAATCTGTATAGCCTTTCATCATCATTAAAAGGAAAGGCAGTGATGGGCTGTGACAGAACTTTAAAGGAAACTAAACTGATAATCACAGAAAGCATTGAAGCTACTGTATGGCAACTTAAGTGGAGGATTAAAATCTTATCCCTTAGTGAACCTGCCTGCACACTATTTATTATAATGTGTCTGCAGTGAAGGAGCAGAGTGAGCACAGATTTGCTGTCAGGCATGTATATGAAGCTTCAGTCACAATCAGTAGCAAGGGGCTGTCTGGGAACAGCCTGTGGTTTTCAGCTCAGGGAAATGGTAAGCACTGGAAGACACCAAAGGCAATGGGGAAAATATTCAAGAATAAACATCCAGAGCTATAATGATTTGTATAAGCTAGCTCTTAAGCAAACACTTTAAGTTATTTCACTTTTGTAATATTATCACAAGCTACAAACTACCCAGGCTGATAGCACACTCATAAATCAGGGTTGCAATGTCTGTTCACAGACACTTTGATGAAACAGAATGATACATCCGGTATAATGACCCAAATGGGTAGCATCTTATTGATTTCAGCAAAGGTGCGTCAGTTACTTGCAATCAGATAGCCAGAACACCAGTTCATAACCAGAGGTAGGGAAATGCTCCCCATCAGTATAGTACACATAGAGATAACTGGATTGTGAGATGCTGGACTGTGGGATATCATCATCTTCATTATTTGAATTTCTGAGTTGTGTGGTTTTGGCCACAAATACACACATGAAGATTTGTAGAATCCATCAGTACATTGCAAACACAAAATTCCAGCCTACACATGCACAGTAATTGAATAAATATGGGGATAAAAAGAACCCCTTGCTGAACATCAGTCTCTAGTGCACAAGGAATGGGTACCTTGCTTCAAAAATCTGTACTGAAAGGTGCTCCACAAAACCCCAGATACCTTGTGCCAGTGCTTTAATCAGTTCTAGTGCCAGAGTCCCTGTATTTTTTAATCTAAATCTTACATGAGGCACCTCAGCCTATTTCTGGTCCCAATT
The DNA here is from genome assembly GCF_036013475.1 of Columba livia. Lineage (NCBI taxonomy): Eukaryota > Metazoa > Chordata > Aves > Columbiformes > Columbidae > Columba > Columba livia. The sequence continues at coordinate 26,040,142 of NC_088603.1, read as the reverse complement.
TTGATCTATATGTACTACATATCTATGGGTATGTACTACATATCTATGGATATGTTCAGGTTGTGTGCCTTTTCGTAATATTCTTAGTAACATTATGCAAAGCTTCTCCCTGGTTACTTCATATGCTCCCGGTCCCTGGAAAGGTACACCATGGAGGAAGGTGTCCATGTAGGCTGGACAAGGGTATACCTAGTAAACTGAGAGGCCAGAAGAAGGTGGCATAAATCTTAGGGTTATACAGTTAGATGTCTGTGCCTCAACTGTCAGACAGTAATGGTAGTAAAAGAACAAGCCCACAACATCATCACCACCAAGAGTGAGTCTAGCAAACATATGAAAATGAAAAAGTTGGACTTTGCAGAGACTGTGTCTGTAAGATTACAAGCTTAAAATAAGTGGATCCAAAATACAGGTTGTGAATTCTGCTGATTTCCAGAGAGGCAGTTTGGTGAGTGACTGTGATAACATGCAGTAATCAGACACAGAGATAGCTAGAAACGGATGTGTACCCTTCCCATCTAGGTAAAGATAAAGAGCATAAAACCACAGACACAGTAATGCTTTGAGAAAACTGGGAAGAGCACAATTTAATCTGATTTGGAATCTTATACTCAGGCTTCAGAGTTCTTTGGAATAGTAAAGACAGGATCTGGTTAAACTGGCTGCCCAAAATGAACCAAGAAGGTGATACCTTGCATCAAGCAAGGCAGGATGAGCCTGGCTGACTCACTCCTATCTCTGACTCATGGATAACGCGCGATCCTGACCAGTCCCAAGACGCGCTGGAACACTCATCTTTGCAGCAGCCTTCCAGACAGCAATACGTCTCTTCCTCTCTTTCCTTCTCTGCTTTCCCTTCATGACTAATCCATGACACAAAGGTTACAGGAGGAAGTAGAGAAAGGAATTAAAATGAAGTACTGCAAAATGAGGAGAAAGTGGAAACCAAACCACGATCATAAAAAAGTGAGAATAAAGCTGTAATGGGAGCAGGGTTCATGTTGCCTTCAGTTGTTTTCTATCATCTGGCTATGACAGTGATAGATTATTTGACCTTCAGTAGAAGGCAAGCTGTCAATCAGACAGTCAAATCAGACAGCAAAAGATGGTTTCAGGGCCATATAATAACCTTTGACTATAGAGGCGGCAACAAATAGCTTGCGGAGGTTGCTGTTTCCCACATGTAGGTCTTTCCTGACAGAGGTTCGTTTTCCTTTCAGTTTTGGGTATCAGGGTTCATAATGGTGAGAAATGTTGCAGTACTTTTGGAAGGGAATACAGAACCAGTAGTGATGAGCATCGCTAAACAATAATAACTCATAACAGCAGACAGAGTATTCATAAAATAGAGTCTCTAACAGTTACATGTATCATCACATTACTGCAATATTTTTGTAATTGCAAACTGAGACCCCATTATCTTATAAGATAAAATACAAAATAAAAAGGGGACTTCTAGCTCCAAATCACTTCCAACTAAAACAAAGACATTTGTATAAATAGATAAGGAGTAAAATACATCTAGATTTGCCAGAATAGCAGATGTTGTGAATGCACCTGCAGTCTCCAAGGCTTTTAAAAGGAGTTGAAGGACAATGAGTGGAAGGATTATTGGGGGCTTTCCTCATGGGTAAGGGAGAGCATGGTAGAAAGCATGAAAATAATTTGAAAACTAAACAACTGGGTAGGAGGTAGAAATAGCTGTCTGAGGGTGAAAATCTGTGTTCTCATTATTCATGAATGAAAAGAAAAGATGTATCAAAAGTGTAGATCTATGAAGAAAATAATGCTAAAACCTCCTTGGAAGTCAAAATATCCTAGATGCAGTAGAGAAGTAGAGATAGGAACTCAAAAGTAATGGTGACCCTGTGAGTATATAGCACTTATCTGTGTCAAAGGAAATGTAGAAGACATAGGATAAATGTGAAGCATAGAGGGACCATGAGAAACACAGGAGATTGAAACTCTGAGACACAACTGATAAAGACTCAAGAACCTCACAAGTTTTAAACCCTGATAACTGTCTTAGTGATGCCTTCTTCCATATTGATTAATAAAGTAGATTAAGGAGCATTAAGAAAGATGGGTGGTGTGTGAAAAGAAGCCTTCAAAAACACCACAAAGGAATAATTAGGAAATCAGGAGAAGGGCCAGGAGAGACCTAAGAGAGATTGGAGAAGGAGATTACACAAAGAGGATGAATCAAGGGGTTTGAATTTACTAGAATGCTCTCCTCTTGGTGTCGACTGAGTCAAGCAGGTGCTAATGTCATTTTGATGGCAAACACTGAAGATCAAATTAAAAAGTGAGGAGTAAAACTAAGAGAGGAAGGCAGGTAGGGAAAGGAGCTTGGACAGCAGATGAAGACAACATGCAGTGAAGGACGTCCAATTTAATAGAGGAATAAGATTGGCAAAAGTCAAGTGGAGGAGTGAAGAAGGACAAGAATGTGAGTGAAGGCACATGAGAAGGCAGAGATTATCATAAAAGACTGTCTCTCTGTATTGGTTGCCATGTAGAGAGGCAGCTGGAGAGACAAGGGTCTGCATCTCTGTGTCCAGAAGCTGAAGAAACTGCTCTAAGTAACAGGGAAATTTTTATTTATTGGGAACAAGAGCTGGCATCACACCAGTCCTGTTCCCAGGACTGCAAGAGGAAGACAGAGGCAGATGGGCACGTGAGAGCATCCCAAGAAAAGTGGAATCAGTAGCATAGGCAAAGTATAGTGATGGAGAATGGGTAGGAAGGAAGAATGAGGACTGGATAAATACCACCAGAGCTTAGGAGCAGAAAAGGAAAGATAACCTGGATTTGTGATGGGGGCAAATATAGATGGAATAATCACAAGAACACAGTGTAGGAAAAATAGCTCCAAAGCATGGTCTGTTTTGTCCAATAACCTTTCCTACAGTGGATCACACTGCAAGTGTGCCTAGCCCCATATCTGGTACTCAACAGTTGCCAATAGCTGATGCTAAAGTAAGAACATAAAATCAGGGCAAGTGTAAAAATATATTCTCGTTCCTAGACCCATGAACCTGCATCTCATGGTTATCCTGAACCAAAGAAGGTGTCTTGGAAAATAAGGAGGTCAACAAAAGTGATGAGCATTGTAGGATGCTGATGACCATAACCAGAAACAACAGCCTCAAGCTGAAGGAAGAATTCCATCTCATGACTCAGAAAATGGGCATATGGAGAGCTAGAAACAAGTGGCAGGTGCTAAGCAATGAAATAAATAAATAAACAAACAAGCAAAATAATCAGAAAATAGTTCAACTGATTAAATTAGCTCTCTGTTTTTAAAGAATGTGCATTCTGTGTTAGCCTCCATACGCAAAGCATCAGAAAGTCACAGCCTTTGTTCCAGACTGAAAAAGACTCCTAGTGCAGAGGGGAAGCCTTGCCTTGCTGAGACAGTGATACTTGCTCTTGGCTGTTTTTTACCTACTGGTTTTGCCTGCTTGCTCTCAGTGATCACTGGATACAGACATCACAGCATTACCTAACAACACCATGATTGCCTTTCTGCAATCACCTCCTGTCAGCCCCAGGCTGTGCTCTGGGGCTTGGGTGCTGTGCGGGTGTTGTTCTCTGCGTTCAGGGTAACTGAGGAGGGGGAATGAGGATTTGGGCATTAATTAGAAAAGGGAGATGCTTCAGGTCTGAAACTGCAGGCATGATTTGGTTGCACAAGAATCCTGTGAAATTCCCTTGGGAAATTCTGCTACTCACAATAGCAGATATCCTACCCCACCCAAAATCAGCCATTCCGAAAATATTAGTGCTCCTTCTGAGCAAGAAAACAACTTCTTCTGATTTGAGATCTAAGCTGGAGTTAGAAACGTGCAGGATGACAACTCAAATCCCCCTGTAATTTAAGGGGACTCGTACCCAAACTTCCCATCCTGTCTCACCACTAATTTGCAAAGTAACAAATAATTTTAATCTGAATATCTGAGAAACTGAGTCTCCAGGAAAGAGTTACTTATAAACCACTATTCCTGGTGTTGATTACTTATATCTTGTGCAGCTTAATTCTCAGAGTTCTGCTTCAACACTTAATATCTTGATTACCATGAAATAAAGAAAGGCATCGAGGGCTGAGAAACTAGCCGGATAGCTCTTTACACCACGGTCTAAAAAACATGTGGTACTAAACAGGTGTAAAAACAAGCCCAAAAATTTGTCAGAGGTTATGGCTGCAATGTAAGGCATGTATTTTCCAATTACGCCTTGCCAAAAGGCATTTTTGAGAGGATGTTGCCAGAAAGAGCTTGTTAAAGTGACATCAGAAAAGAAACACTAATTTACAATCTGTGCTACATATTTTTCAGGAGCCTCAGCTGTCAAAGGATAACACTGCATAAGAATTTGTTTTTTTCTTATGTGCTGAACTCCATGTTTACAATTGCCCACCTCATTGCTGTTGTGCCTAACCCAGACCTTGTAAAAAGGGATCCTGTAAGTACTGCATGACTCCTCTCCATCTCAACACCCAAGTAAAATTACTATGGCCACTCCAAAACCAGACATTCCCATTCACCTGTTAATGATAGCTGTCTGGTAAAACATGTACAGAGGCTGCAGATTCTGAGAATTTCACTCAATCCTGTTCAGATCTTTCCTCAAGCAATAAAAACATTTGAATTTGATACAAGTGAGAGAAGCCCCAGACTTGCTTCAGCCAGCCCATCCATACAAATGTGTCAGACACCCACTGCTCTTGTGTCAGATCCCCATCACTCTCAGCACTAACTTCCTGATGTTTCCCACCAAAGCCCCAGAAAGAACAAATGCTCTTGGTGGTCACCTGTCCTTCCTCACAGTCACATACATTGCGGGGGCCAGGGGGCAGGAGTGCAGAGAGATATGACTGTTTTCAAAATGCCTCCCCAAAATATCTTTTTGCTGTATTATTTTTCTTGGGAGGTGGTATATCAGGGCAATAGCTTGCTTCACTGCTCTTAGATAGTGATACAAATTGTACTGATCCCTCAGCTGATAAATATGTATAGCAGATCTCAGTTACCCATCTCTGATCTTGCTCTCTAACAGAGCCATCACATTGTGTTTGCCGTTGTTAACAGCAGCCTTGGCTGATGTGAAATTAAAACAAGCCTGGGAATCTCTCAAGTTATGTCACAACACTGATCACCTTGTCTTCTCATAAAATTGTTCAATTACAGTTCAACCATTTATCCGCTTCTAATTTTATGAAAGCAATTAAACATTAGCACCCAAGATTATCTGATCAGGTGTGTGTCTCTCAAATGTGGCTGATTAAGTAAGCTAATTAAAGCTTACCTGTTAAGTAAGCTAATTAAAGCGGGAAATACATAGACTAAAAAAAATCACCAGTTCCAAGGACCATCTGGAGACTAAAAAAATAGAAGAGCAGAAAAATAATTAAAAAATCACACGTTTTGTTTCTCCTTACTGCATAAGCACCATACAGAGGTAGCCTGTGCAAGAGATGCAATGAAAATACACTTTACATTTGAAGATAGGAAGCTGGCACATGATATCAGGCACCTAAATTGAAGTAAGATCATTACCTCAGGGTTAAGAATGATGCTTCCTGACAGCACAAGTAAATTATTAGAAGTGCTTTAAACTAAAAGTTGAAGCTGCAGCAAGGACTCTTGTGCTCTAAGATTTCATTAAAAAGCTGTACCTAGTGCCTTTGGGCTGAATCTTTATTTTGAATGAAATCTTGACCCCAGTGAAGCCAATGACAAAACTCTCAGAGACTTCGGTAAAGCCACGTAGCCAGTATGCTGAACGTCACCCGATGAAGACCCCAACCTACCTTGCTAAGGCAACAGACACTATAGAAATGACGTAAATGGTTACCTTTGAAGACTGGGGAGCTCCAGAGCAGTGGAGAGGTTCATGTATGCAGTAATCTTTCAGGTCCAGGCCAGGCTATGAAGAGGACCCTTAGTGCTGAGTACAGCCACAGAAATCACCCGGGCTGGTGCCCTTCCACTGATATTACTGAATATGTCCATGTTACTAAACCTGGCCTCAGCTACTTAGCTAAGCACATGCTTGGATGAACAAAGCCCTTGTTTCTACTTTCTTCTTCAGAACAGAATTTGCATGTCTTTGACTTGGCAGTGAACTGCTGTCTAGAGGCAAGGTACAAAGCTCAGGGCTAGAAGACCTGGGGCCTCCTGTTTTTGTTCTGCTGTCAAGTATGGGATGAGGGTACACTCACTGCTTGATCTTGCCTCACTTTCTAAATTTTCCTTCCTTAAAAAAAAAAAAAAATAGAAAAAAAGAAGGTGAGGTGACCTGTTAATATGTTCGAAGTGTCTCAATATTACTAGAAAGTGTATTCTGTTATTTTAGTACCATAATAGACCTGTAGTACATGATTGGGAAAAGAAAATGAACTGCCAGGGACAGGCTTTTAACACATGATGAAAATACATAGGGGGTCCATATGAGTATATGACGACTTAGAGGATTTATGTTAAAACTTTACTTATTCCATCAGGTAAATTCCCATAATATTTTTATTTTAATGCTGACTAGGGGAGCAAATGAATGCTTTATAGCTTGTTTTGTTTTGTTTTGTTTTGTTTTCTGGCTCTACTACACCCTCTGTTTTATTAAGTCCGTTTTAAGATGACTACCTCTACCTTCCTTCCTATAGTTTTCTGCATTTATCCCCTTTCCTTCTGTGCAACTCCTGAGCTTTACAGGCTCATGTATGTGTGTGGCTCCTACCTGTGACCTATACAGAAACACTGAAGTGTGTAGAAGGAATTTTATATACTCACAGACACCCTGTATGTAATGATCATATACAGAGATGCACTTGGTAGCATTTATTCTGCAAAATAATAGATGTGTTTCAACCCCAATAGATCCTGCACTTTTTTTTCCTGCCTAAAGTTTCACAATGGATTTTAAATATGCAACACCATGGGAAAAATACTTACAGTGAATACATATTTATGAAGATATCAACAAATCCATATAATTTTGAAACAAGAAAGAAAGTTCTGTTAAATAACAAAGAGAAAAGACAGGAGGATCAAGAGAGGAAATTCATCCCTAACACCAAGACACGTACATTCTCCCTGTATCCAGATAAAAAAGATCTGAGACAATCCAAAGCATCATTTACATGAGGAGAGGTTGTACTGCATCCTTACTTGCATATAGTTTGCTGCACAGAGATAAACCCTTTGATCATCATTCTGATCATGTAAAATGGTAAGTCAAGCCACTTTATCAATAGATCTTAATTTTCTTCTTTTACCTCATTTTTTTCCTGGTTATATAATTTTATCTCTTTCTCTTTTTCTTTCTGATTTGTCTGGATCTCAAATGATGGAAGCAAAAGATGTGAACTCATGACCATACAAGAACCAAAGAAGCAATGAAAAAGGTTCAGGATCACCTGAACAAAATAAACAGGACACATGTATGAACACTTATTTACATACAATGAAAAATGTAATGTGAGCAAATTTTTTAAATGTTGTATCTAAAGTAGCAACGGCATTAATTACACTGTTACTGGAACATATTTTATAGGAAGGCGTATCTTCTATCACCTTATTAAATGAGACTGACCCATAGAAGAAGGGTAATCTGTGAACAGCATATTATATTCTCCATTAAAAACCCTGGAAATATAAATAAAACCTTTGCTGCCTGATCTTTTAATATAGTCTTTCACATCAGATCTGTATTTCTCATTTTTCTTATTCCACAAGCCTAGTAATTTTAAGAGTAAATAGCAATGGGGGTAAAGGAAGATACAGCTAATGACTGGAGGGACAATTCTTACTAATGAGAAACTGAATAATTGATCAGCTCCATGGCCACTAATATAAATACATTTGTAGATACGACTATTTGGTCACAAATCAGTAGTGGCTCAGTAACTGGAAACTCATCCAGAAAAGCTTTAAGAGATCGTGCTGCATTTTTTATCACTTTCTTGTTCTGGTGGAGATATCTGTTTTCTTCTTTCTCCAGGCTGTTTTGTAGCATCTTCACTTTTCATGTAGAAGATTCACCCTTGCTTCTGGCACTATGTGGAGCAAAAGTTGTGGGCTCTCATGCTTAGCCATGGCATATCAGAGAGTAAGGACCCAGCATCTGTTCAGGCATGCTCCAATTTAATTGTGAAGTCCCAGCTTTCTGCCACACAGCTTATTTATGCCTAAATATGTAAATAATCTGTTCCCCTCTTGTATGGGTACAGCAGCAGAGCCAGTAAGGGACAACCCAAAGCAACCCGTGTTTCATTACTGTGCTAGTGGTTTCATTTTCTCAGCAAGGAGGTACTGAATGTGGGCTAGGCTGAGCCTGGAGCAGTTCTTTCCACCAGCAGTATCTGTAACTCAGCTCTTTTTGAGGTGGAAAGTATCTTGGACATGGGGTGTGATATGCTGAAGCCTGTTCTGGCCTCCTTTTATAGATGTAAATATTCTTTAAAGATCCTGAGCTAGTTTACCACTCTAGCTGATGGTGCAGCATGCCTCCCCTGTCTCTAACAGGACAGGCAGCATGTAGTCCCTTCCTCTTCCCAAGCATTTTGCTGAAGTTGCTATCACTGTGAGTATGAGGTGGGATGACAAAATGCTCTCAGTTTATCTGTACTGCCCAAATCCCAGCAAGCCTTCAGGAGAAACCACTAAGCTGCTTCCCACTCAGCATTATTAGTGAGACCAAAAGAAAGTGAGAAGGAAAGCACAAAAGCTGGTGTCCACTAGAATTGCAATCTTTAAAGCAATGCCATGATAGTAGTGATATTAAAAAAATTCTTGTCCTCATAAACACTAGAACACTATAAATAATCTCACCATTGACTAATTCAAGTGAAAATCATGCCTGCCCAAGCATATTAGGTGTTCCTCCCTACCAGAGGAAAAAAGTAGAAATAAAATGTTGAGTTGTGTGGAAAGATGAGGAGTGTATAAACGGTAGTTACTGTGATTTATGGGATTATGATACTGGTGACTTCCCCTGTTCTCAAAGGAATAAGAAGGGAATGGGAGCCTGGAAAACAAAGGGGGTTCATGGTATTTCAAGAACAGTGTTAATTTTAGGTCTTTTTACCATATCAATGTTACCTTCCTCGTCTCTTATTTTTTCTTCCTTCTGATGTATCCTGGCAGAGACTGGTAGGGATTAAAACATATTTTTCTCAAATGAGAGGCCAATAGCTGATAACAGTGAAGATAAATGGCAAAAGTGCTGCCCCATGTGACTTGTGTTTGCCTCAGCAGTCCCAGCAGCTCCCACAGTGCTGCCTCCGCTGGAAACAGCAAAGGTGGAGCTCCACAAAGAAGTGCACTTTGATCATCTGAGTTGTTTCATGTATTATGCTTGGAATAGAGCTTCAGAGCCTCCATTCTTGTTAAATTAATCAGATTCTTTGTTAATGTAACTATTTCCAGAGCTTGCCTTTCACTCTCAAAGCATCTCCAAAGTTATTCATCTTAGCACATCTGTTCCTCCGTCCTGTTTCCACTAGATTACTTACAAGGGCCTCCACAGTGAGTTTAGCCACCAAGAGATGACACAAAGCTATTCTAGAGTTTTGTCTAGATGCAAAAGTAATCAAAGACCAAACTTCTAACAGGGAATTACTTGCCAATACTTAGCAGTCATGCCTCCTGAGAGTATCTCCTATCCTAGAAGACGGTTGATATTCTCCTAAAAGCTGTTAGCATCTTGCCTAGGAGTCCTTAGTCTAATCAAGAGTCCAACTGGCTGTTTAAAACATTGAACTTCTGCTGCCTCAGGTGTAGGAATGAGGCTTGGTGAGACTGGGTCTAGTGTGCATCTGTGAATTTACAAGTTTTGTGATTTTGTGCATTTGCAGATTGTATTTGTACATTGACTTCACTAGTACAAACGGACTCAGCAAAGTTAACCCGAGAGAGTGAAATGTAATACTTGCTTTTGTGTAAGTCAAAGAGGGCCAAAGTCAGCCTCCAGTTGCATCCATGCCAAGCTCTATTGAAGTCAAAGGTTTTCCATTAATTTTGTGTCTCACCACAACACATTGAGTGATGAAGTTCTGACATTTTTGTTCACCTCCAGAGTAAAACATGGAGTAAAAGTTATTGGTTTGGGTGAGCGAACTGAACCTTTTAATTCATAATTTACAAGCAAAGGACTGAGGTTGTGCTTTATATTTTGCAGATGCCCCAGAATACTTTTTGCCATCTACAAAGGGATACCCAGATCCCATTAGTTTTCCTTTACCTGAGGAAGTTCATGAAGACAAGCTCACATCTCCCAGCCCTCCCATTTCCCCTGTGACAGCTACCCATCTTGTCATTAGTTATCAACAGTAAAGCAGAGAAGGGTGCATGTCTGAGTGGCACAAGTTCTTTTCTGACATAGTAAATGGTATACCAGGATAGGGGAGTCACAAACTATCTTTTGAAATAGGAATGGGTGGTCACTAACATTCTTCTAAGTTTCATTTAATTTTGGTGTTGTTTTTTGTTTGGTTGGTTGGGTTTTTTTTTAAGCGCAAAAAGAACATCACTGGTAATTGGGAAATCAATAAAAAAAGAGGGAGGACAGTAAGGTTTGGCTCTAATGCTCACATTTGGAGAGAATCTGTCCCAGCTAAGGAGCATTTCTGAACTGGACTACAAAGTACCATATGTCATTTTCTGAGGTTCATAGGTGCTATGGCAGAGCCTGAGATGTGCAAGTAAGTACAGGGGGTTCACCTCAGGAGGTGTCAGGGAAAGGAAATTTCTGCTCTGTCTGCCTCTTCCCTCATTGACAAAACAGAACTGACACATGGAGAGGACAGTCACTCCTCCTGCATTTCTGTTTCTCCAGTCTCAGAAGAATTGCACTTCTGAGTGTATAATTCTTTGCTTCCTAACAGCATTTGCTGTCCAGCCTTGCTAAGCTGCGGGGACACAGAAAATGGAGCAGTAATGTGCAGGATACACAGGGGCAGGATCTCCTGACTGACAGCTCTGGCACCCAGACATGGCCAGCGTGAGATCATTGACAGTGTCCAGTGCCTGGGAGCAAATCCAGGTTTCCCTGGGAGCAAATCCAGGGGAGTGTGACCCTCCTTGACTGTGACTTTGGTTCAGGAACATGTGTTCACCTTCAAGAGGATGAAGTGTTTTTATGCTTTATGCTGGTGAATCATTTATGAATGAAGTTTCTGACAGCAGTAAGCTCATGGGCAGTGACAGGACTGTTCTGCACCAGCGTCACCCTCATTGAAATCACTGGGTTCAACTGGTGCAACACTGCAGTAATGCGGATGTAAATCAGAATCTCTCCTTCCGTCCTAGGAAATATCAAGTCTTCCCTCTCCCATGAAGTTCCCCGAGATTAATGCAGACTAAGGGACATTGTGAATTCAGAACCAGCCAATATTCAAAGAATTATCACAAATTTTCAGTCTTGAATAATATCTGCATTCATTTAAAGACACGTCTGTCAGAGTACTCCATCATTTTCCCCAACGTCTTTATATTCTTGTTTATATTCTCAAAAATCTCAGAGTAATGAGAGAAAGAAGCACCATATAAACCTGGTGATGTCAGATGCACTGATCTGATGTGGCATGCCATGCTCAGGATATGAAGTATGGATGATTAAAGGACACTTCTGTGAAGAGTATTTATGGTTTATGTGGAACAACTGAATCTAGGCTGCAAAGAAGTCAGTCAGTCATCATCTCGGAGAAAGATCTGTGCTTTCTCAACAATGTTATTATGCTTCCTTTCTCAATGGGAAGGCACCATCCAGATAACAGTTGCCATCAGGAGGTGAAAAAAGACATTTAAGAATCTCAGAGTAAGTATTTATTTCGGGACAGACTCCTTCATCTTACTTTCCTCAGGAATTATTATTCTGTCTACATTTCAGTTGCTTGCTCTTCTTTTAAAGCAGTATCTATTAGTAGGCTCAGGTTTCTCAAAACTGTTGCAGCATCACAAAGGGAGGGATGATAGCTTTTGTGTAGCCCAATCCCAAGGAATTCCAGGTCAAAATAACCCAGGCTCTATTGGATCCTGTGGATCGTACTTCAGCAGTGTAATCCTTATACACTGCCTCTTATTTAGAAGGCCATTTTCTTCAGAAATGTGATTCCAGAAAGGACCTCATACTGACAAATGCATTTTGGTCCTGAAGCTAAAAGTATTGGGCCCTGGGGCTTGTTACCAGGTTTTCAGGCTGCATTTTTTCTGCTCAGGTGAGCATCATACCTGCATTCTCAGCCACAGCAAGGATGGAGGCACACAGCACACAGTCCAAACTGCAGTCTCTATGAAAAGTCTGATTTAACCTGTCAGGCTGCTTAATCATTGTGCACCTGCACCACCTCTGGGCCCTGAAGCTCTGCCATTGTGGCAGTGAGAAGTGAGCACGCGTGGGACAGTTGTTTTCAAAATCAGCAAAACCTTAGCTTCCCTGGTCTTGCTGTCATCAACTGCAGTTCTCCTGTCTGGCCACAGAGGCCATTTGCAACCACTGGGGCTTTTATATGAGGTTGTCTTAGCAAAGCGCTGTCTCTGTGTGCAAAATGAGTGAATCCTGATTTGCTAAAATTCATGACGTGCCATCAGAACTGCTGCTAAAGAAAGGTGTACTGCTGCAGCAGCCCCTGAAAGACTGTTAGTCATTCATGGTGTGGAGTGGGGCTTGACTGAGTCCTGATACTAATTCAATTCTCCATGCTTTACTGAGGCTTTTTATCACTTTTCCCATTGCTTTTCCTCAAGAGATGGGACAGGTTTGTAATTACAAAGTGCAGATGACCTAAAAATGTAGGGTGGGATCCAGGTGACCATAAATTTCTGTCAATTGCATCTGAGAGACTGAAAGGTGAATAGATGATGCATCATATAGATCCTAAAAATGCAGGCAATGTCAAGTAATGTCATCTTCTTAAATGTCGGATCAACAAGTACAAATGCTAACCTTTGCCTTTTTGGTGGGTTCTGTGCTACACTGGATGGAACTGCTCCTGTACTTTCCATACGAGGCCTCGCGCATGAACAGTACATTTAAAGCAGCTTAAGTTTTGATATTTTTTAGGTAACATAAAGCAATTATGTTTAGAAACTTTGCTGCTCTAGACACAACTACCAGTTCAGGAAAATTCAAATTAAACTTGAGGCTCCTCTCCAAGTTTTCTTTAGCTTGTCTTTAAAAGGATCTGCCTGGAAAGTAGATTTTTCAAAATCCCTCAAAAGATGTACATCTCCAAAAGGAATTCCCCTCATAAGGGCAGTACCATAACATTTCCAAAACACAATATTCTCCCTAGTACCATGCTGCTATAGCTACTTTCCTCACTGGGATTTTTCTGATTAAATGGCAGTGCTGCCAGTGCAGGCAGCTGTGTCTGAATACAGGAGACCATTCCCCTTCCTCTGATGCAGGTAGCTAAAACAGGCCAGGTAAATAAAATGCAGTGCTCATTCCTCTCCAGAGACTCCTTTAGTCTATGCATCTATACCATGAAGTCAGACATCCAGGTTAGGCGAGATGAATGACATCTGTGTTATTTCATTGCCCTTTGGTAACGGCTGTGCAGATCTGTATTATTGCCTATTTTCAGTCATGACCCAACCACTCTGCTTCTCTTTAAGGTATTTAAGACCAAACAAAAGTAGCCTGAAACAGAAGATAAATAAATGAAAAGGTATCAAAGTGTCTTTACAGATGACAGCCAAGCACATGGGGTAGCAGTATGGGAGAAAAAACAGTAATGATTCTGAGCAGGAGAAGAAGGCAAGAGGCTTGGGCTAGTCATGTACATAGCCTTTAGCTTTAGTGGGCAGAATGAGCTATCAACCAATAATAGATCAATTATCTGTATAATTAAGCTCCTTTTCTTATAATTTCACCTCTGAACAGCCTATGGTTGCATACACCAAACTGACTGTTTTCCAAATTTTCTGGTGCCCTCTTGCCCCAGCACCCCAAAATGTTGGGCACTCCTCCTGGCAGCAGGTCACCCCAGAAAAGGCACTGGAGAAGTCTGAGTGCATCTAGAGAGTTAAAACACCCATGAGCATTTGAGGTCAGGTATGTCTTACATTTGGACACCCATATTGTACATACACACAGCTGAACTAGTCACCCCCCACACCTTTTATAGCTAAAGATAGACAGAGGCACATTCAGGGCACAATCCATCTGACTTATTTTAGATATCTCATTCAGGCTGAGGTAATTTTTGCTGTAATCTCCATCACCTATATTGATTCATTATCTTTTGACTACAGAAGAAACAGCTTAGGTGACTATATTTAGTCTCACAAATCCCAGTCGTATCATTAGAAAATCCATGGAGTATTTAACTGAATTATGTAGTAGTTATATCCATGCCATCAGTTATATGTGTATCTAGTCCCTAGAAAAAACTTTTGCAGGTCTAGATCTTACACCTGAAACCTGAGCATAAGTACAGTCAGCTGTTAGATGTACTCCATGTAGTCTTAAATTAGCCTGGCTCACTGTGCAACAACAACATGCCCAGAGCTCAGGTATGACTGCAAAATCAGCCAAGGCACCTCATAATATCTAATTAACCTCTGCCTAACCTATCCTCCTGTGCCCAGTGACTCTTGCTCAGTTGTGATGAAGGAAGAGAGGTGCCTGAACTAACTCGTATCCAAGGGAATGGCAGGAAGATACGACCTGAGAGAATGGCAGGAAGATGTGCCAGGGGAGGTTTAGGTTGGACATTAGGAAAAAGTTCTGCATGCAGAGGGTGGTGGAACACTGGAACAGTCTCCCTAGGGAGGTAGTCATGGCCCCAAGCCTGGCAGTGTTCAAGAACCAGTTAGACAATGCCCCCAGACACATGGTATGAATTTTGGGGGTATCCTATGCATGGATAGGAGTTGGACTTGGTGATCCTTCTGCGTCCTTTCCAACTCAGGACATTCTATGATTCTGTGAACTGGAGCTCTTACTGTTTTCATTGGGGATTACCTCCCATCACTGGGAGAAGATGGCAGCAGACCTTGTGAGCACTCTGACTCCAGGTCAGGTAGTTCCTGGACTATTTTGTGGGGCTACACTGGCTGCCCCGGTTTTCTTCTTCTTGGGGCCCCTCTCTGACAGCCTCTTTGCCTCCATCCATCACTCAGACTCATACTTAAAATGCCTCCCTCCAGCAACCCCAGCTCAGAAACCCAGCTAATAAGCCCCATCGGGGGTGGTAAGTCTGCATTTTTCTCTCCCTTGCACACTGCATGACACGTACCGGGGTGCACCCGGCCGGCACTGGCAATGCTGGATGTGCCATGGGAAGCCCACGGGAGCCCAGGCCAGCGCGGTGCCCGGTGGAGAGCAAAGCTACAGCCCTGGGAGAGCCATCGCTGCAGCAGCTGGAACTCAGGAACGTGCAGATATAGCCAGATTAATTTCTGTCCTGAATGCCTAATTCTGGGCTGGCTGTTTTGCTATAGAGTAGATATAGACACAGATGCTGTTCTAAAAATATCCCCCATTGTTTAATTTCATATTTTGCTTTCTTGTAACACAAAACCTAGGATCCCTCTGAGCAACTGTGTACATTTTGTCCTGTAAATGGTTTAAAAGTATATTAAAACATTAATCTCTTAGCCCAGACCCCTGCGTGCCAGGTTTCTGACTGGAACACAATTTAATGGGTGACTCAGAGTAGATATATTGTATAATGGTATGGCATTCTGATAACCAGTGATTTACAGCTACAATAGTTAGCACTGTCTTGCTTTGGAAAGTCGTTTTATTGCTTATTTGTGTAATATATGGATACTTGGAATTTAATAATTTTTTCATAGAATAGTGTTCAACTAACCAGAAAAAAACCCAAACTAACCAACCAAATAAGCATGTAAGGCAGATCAGTAATCAGACTTCAAGCCACTCCTTTAAAATCCTAAGTTAAGAATATCTGAGTATACATTTTCTTGCCTTCAAACTGAATTTTAATACACCACATCTGACCTCTGTGGAAAGCAGTACAAACTCTCCTTGAGGAATGTCCTTTGCTGCTGTGCACAGGAGAGGTTCAGAGAGGTGAAGAGGAACCACATTGACAGATCCTCAGTAAGGTCAGATGTGTTTATTTCCCTTTAAACAAATAAATGCACATCTGTAGTGCTGGACCATGTAGCTGGCTTGCTTCGAAATCAATAACCTTGGTTGGCCTATTCTTAAGGATTTATTTCTTTGAAATGTCATTTGACAGCATTTCAATGGACAGTTAGCATTTGCAAAGAGAGGTTTCATCATACATACCCATGGGCTATCCTGCCCTCGCTTTACACAGGGCAGGTCTCCAGAGCTGGCAAGGACTAGTGTAAAACATGGACCTCTTTACTTACCGGCCTGGGTTCCTTCACTCAGGAAATCATCGCATGAATCAGGACACACAGGGATCTGGACAACTTTCCTGTGCCAGAACTGAGTCAGTGCTTTTGCTCTGACTGAATTACTGTGAAGACCTGCTCCAAAAAGCAGTTTATTTCACATTATATTTTGTTACTATTGTTGAAGACAGTATTCTGGGTTATATGTAGTCTGAGTGTTTTGGTTTGATTTGCCCTAATGGGTAGTGATAATAATTAATGCTGCAGCTTTCTATCCAAAAGCTATTAACCAATAACCAAGGAGAGTCTTAACAGAGAAACGACAAGTAAATGTGATGAGGGACTGCTGGATTAGCCAAAGAGAGTGGCATGACAATTACATCACTGCGCAATTGCAGAGTCCTGCGTAGGCAGACAGACCTTTGGGACTCCTTTGACAACTGAAACATTATCAGCATTTATAATACACCAATATATCCCACCAAACATCATAAACACCAGTTCTAGCTCCTTCTTGTAAAAGAAGTATAAATTATTTTATTTCTTCTCTGTGAAACGGTTCCAGCATCTTTTTGAAGTACCTTCATTACATGTTGCAGCTGAGATGTTTACAAGAGTTACATGACTCAGCAAGTTTTGCAAGAGAGAATGACTGACTGAATTCATGTTGACCCTTTTTGCCCCCGAGCAGTTAGCCAGAATTTAAGGCCATTGCAGGTTGCTTTCATGAGGAAGGAAAATTAACAGTAAAAGATATTTCTTTTTGGGTGTTCTCCTGCAAATCTATAAATAACTTTCCCGAGCTTTTATGTTCATCAGTGCAGTGAGAACAAGTAGCAGAAGGCAGCCTCCTTGCTTGCAGACTGAGTTTCTTGCCAGTCTGTATTCTGCCAAAAAATGGTTTACTCTTGGCCGTCCTCCCGGAGGCACAAAGGAGCTGGTTTCTTAGGTGGCCACCTGGCTTTGCGGGCTCTCCTGATAATTGTATCACACTTTACTTCATAGCCACCAACCTGTGCAGTGCAATGCTGTCTCCAGGCTGTCGAAAAGAGGAGCATCTGCTTATTCCTTTGTTTAGGACACAAGTACGTAAAGCAACAGAGTTACTGGGCTGCACTAGAAAGGACCAGCAGTTTCCTCTCAGCCCACCCTGCTCACAAATTAATACCCAATAGCTAAGTCACCTACACACCCATAAACTGAAAGCTCATGACATCTTACGCTCCTTTGTAGTGTGAAGGCGCAGTGAAAATCCTTTGAGTCCTAGATTTGACTGTGCTGCATATGGTATGACAAGGTCAGAGCCACTGCTTCAAAGAACTTACAACAAAACACATTTGACTTCAGCAGAAGACAAAACCCCTAGACATGTTTTTTTTTTATCTTAAAGTTAACAATCAGTCAGCATGGAAGTCATGGAAGATTTGTTTCTCTATCATCTTGCAATTTTAGTTATTTATATGAGAATAAACACTTAATAAAACTTATTGGTTCTGCAGTTTTCCCAGCTAATGTACACCAAGATGCTGGTTACCTTTATCATGTTTTATTTGTACCATGCATTAATCCAGTTCTCATCAGTAACAGGTTCTTCTCTTTTACCTGTTCTGACTTAAGAAAAACACTCTCTTTTTAGTGTAGGAGAATATTTTGACTGTATCACTTAGCCACAGACAAAATATACAGCATTTGTTACCTCATTAAAAAAATACATATATATTCTCGCTGTAGTTTGATTAATCTAAATTTAGCATAATTCACCTCAATGCATTGTTGTGTTTAAACTCTTCATTCTAACTTTTTCAGATTAATTCTCATATTAATGTGATGTGGATCCAAGTACTAATCACACTCATCCTTCATGCCTTGCCAATGGTATTCTTCTTTAACTAACTGCATAGAAAATGGTAAATTCTTCAAGTCATGAGCTGTCTCCATGGCCATTACTCTAAAAGATAGGTATATATTTTCATTTTAAAAGCCACAAGTACTAGTTCACTTGGAGATTATAGGAAAGAAAGAAATGTTGAGGAAATGAAGTGAATGAAGTTTAGATCTGTAGTTCTCAGGCTGCTTTCTATGGGTGTATTTGAACTAGAGATGAAAGTTTTAGCAAAGAGGGATTTAGTTCAAATGAAAGTTATGTTCAGTCAGTCTCTGCTCAGAGCAGCAGTGAACAGTGCAAACAGCTGGCAAAGAGAGGCAAGGGTACTCCATAATCATCTCCCTTTCAGTTCAGCAACATGAAATGCTGAAAGCATTAAGTTAAAATGACAGGTTTGAGAACATACCATGGATTTTGTTGCAGACCTCACCAGCCATTCTCTGCTCCCCTCCAGCTGCCAGAGTGCAGCATGAGACAGTTCCTAGAGCCCCGCTGGGTGGATGGAAATCTGGGGATGCTTTGGCACCAGCGTGAGCAGGACCAGCCTGTGTGCAATGTGCAGGCACCCCCAGTCCCTCCTGCCACAGCCACTGGGGAAATAACCCCCTGACCTGCAACTTCTCCAAGGAGATCCCCACAGGGGAGCTGGGGCTGGCCCAGGCCAAATTTGGGACACAGCAGATTTTATCAAGCCTGTCTGGAAAACTGCTGTGATGGCTCAGAAAGTTTGCTGAATTTTTAGAGGCTGGGTTAGCTGGCTGATGTCAGGAAGGGTTACACCTGCACATGTGTGCAGCCTTTGAGAAGCATCTGTCAGTCAAGGCAGCCCTTTTGGGGATGGGTGATCCATAAGGGAAAGCTGTCAGCTGGGAGGCTGCATCAGGCACAGGCATGGGAACAAGGCATGAAATATATTGACCCAGACTGTGAAACACATTCCAAGGATAATTTAAGAACCTTGATGAACGCATTTGCCAACAGAAAAAGGAGCAAACACTTCTTATTTGGGGGTTTGGTTTTTTGTTTTTTTTTTTCTTCTGTTAAACCTTTTTAAACCACTCTACAACCCTTTTTGGCACACTTTGTAAGAACTGCTCAGACGCAGTGTGGAAAAAAGATGTGACTGTCTGCTCTGCCATGTGTGGTGAGCAGAGAAAATGAATCACCCAAAATAAAAATCAGTCCTTCAAGTCAATCCTGTCAGAATCCTATATCCTAACCTATCAATAATCATATATTTTCATGAGCACTAAGCTGCACTGCAAATATTGAAAGAGAACTAAATGCACATGTTTGGGCAATTGCTTTGGGAATGTTTCTCAGCAAGAGAAGGTGGTGCACTGGATGGCTAACAATCTTTTCTGGTCTGTAGTGTCAATCTGAGTCCCTCAGGTGGGCACAGAACATGCAGTCCTCTACCTGCTGAACTGCCAAAATGCCTGCTTAAAAAGACAAGTAAATCTTCAAAATATCTCTTACAGCCTAGGTAATTAGCTTGGAAGACTTTTGCAGAAGTTAAGAGGAAGGAGTATTTTCTTGTGGCCACAGATGATGACTGTCACTTTGCCATCATTCCTGTGACCTCGGATTTCCAAGGAGCACATGGTGCTCCCCAAGGAGCAGTGGATCTCTGCCGGCACAGCTATGCCCTCCCACGCCTCCTGGCCCTCCTGGGTGCTGGTGACATGGAGGCCATGTGGAGGACCCCATTGCCTTCTCTGAGGAAGCAGATGGACATGAGGTCCTCTCAGAAAAGGAACAGCATTGTCCCAAACCAGATGGCTCTCTGTTAGTGGACACGAAGCACTTCCTTCCACCACTTCCCAGCATCTTGAAGCCACAGTCTCTTGCCAAGGTATATGTCTGCAACCCCATCTGAACCACAGGTGGGAACCACATCCCAGCTTCACCAGCTCTGTTTAGCTCCACGTGTTGCTTTGTTATTTCAACAAAATAAAGTTACTCCATCTTCTCACACAGGGGTGAAGCCAGTGTCCCTGACACACTACAAAAACAATCTCCACTGCCAACAGCACTTGCCATTCCTGAAGAATTGAATTCAGAGCTGATTGCAGTTTAAAGATTGAGTGACTCTGGCTCAGATGGGCAAGCTGACAAGCCTTGGAAGAGTTTGATTAAAAGTAAAAAAATTCACCCAGGCTGGAGCTCTAAGTTACTGTCTTCTTCACAGCCTTTCTTGTACATCTAGAACAAGATGCTTGTTTCAGTTCTAAAAATAGTCAGATTACCAAATTTTGAAGGAGGTTTTTTTATGTGGTACTTTTTGGAGCGCTGTTATAATATTTTTTCCCCTTTTGTCAGGGCTGTTTGTTCCATTAATCTCCTTTATAAAAGTTTAAAATCCCTGCCACTGATAGGTGGTGAAGAATCACAGCAAGAGCTGAGGATTTTTGTTCCACTTTGCTTTCATACAGCCTAGCAGTAACATTTATCTTTGCCTACTTAAATGCAAAATGCTGATCAGTTGTGTGACATTATCTCATTTGTCTAACAGGTAAGCTGCAAAGTGCTGCAGTTCTTTCACCAGTACATGTTGGGCTGCAACTATTTCTGGATGCTCTGCGAAGGCATTTATCTTCACACGTTGATAGTGGTGGCAGTGTTTGCTGAAGAGCAGCGTTTGCATTGGTATTACCTCTTGGGCTGGGGTATGTATGTAATAATTTGTAGCAAGATGGTAAAATCTTTCAGAGGTTTGAATTCTTCTGGCACTTGTACACCTGAATTGTCGCATTTATGCCAGTAGATCATGTCTTAAGATTGAGTTCTTGGGTCCTAAAATGGAATGCATTTATTTGGATACACCTAGAGACTAAGAAAATTCAGCAGGGGTCAGTTTCCATTGTTTGCTGCATCTTGGGATTTGACAAAAGTAATGCTTAAGTTTTGTTGAGCAAATCTTTGGGAGATAAATAGATTTCTGGTTTTTATCCAAGCACATCTCTCATCTGAACAAAACCTGTCTATTTTCATCACTTTTATGCAAAAATATTAATCTGTGAGATTACCTATAAGGATATATTTAGTCTGTAATGAAAAGGAGGAGGATCAGTATCTATGTCTCCCAAAATGAAAAAACACAGCACATAAAATGAGGAACCAGAATTTCCCTGGAACTAAATGCAGTATCAGATATACTTTGGTAGATGTAGTTTTAAAGGAGAAGATACAATTTTACCTACACAGGAGTAGATAATGTTCTTCTCTCAGAGCTGAGATAAATCTAACCAATGTGTTACAGTGGAGTGCAGTCTCTTTCACAGTTAAATCCCTGTTGTAAATCCAGTCCACATCAATATTGACAGAAAATCACTATCAAGAGATTTTTCCTATTTTGTGAACCATGAATCTCTGGCCTCATTCCTGTTTCTGGTGAGCTGCTCCCCATATTTTGAAACCACTGGTGCAGCTAAGCAGCAGATTATGGACCTTTATCTTCACTTAAGGTTGTTTGCTTGCATTCATATCTTGCAATTCCAGTCTGAAGCACATAGAATTTATCTTCTCCTTCTTGGGAGATGTTATACTTGTTCAACATGATTTCATTTATAGCATGAAAATAAATAAATATTCCTACTTCTTAAAAAAATTAGGAAATAACTAGATCAGAGAAAAATGAGCCAGTTCTGAATGTTCTGAGGAACTTTAAAATTCTGACTTTGACCACTAGTTAGACATCCAATATCAGATTCTAAATAGGCAGTAACCTCAAAGTGGAAGGTTGTTCTTCCCCTATTTATATTTTCATTTAAGATTCTAGTAACTTACTTTATTCTTTTGGTATACAACTTAGTGCTCTTTAGTTACCTACATTAGATACCTAGAAAACTAGCATGACTTTCTAGTTTATATGGATTATTGTGCCAGGTAAAATTTTCCAGGCATTTAAGAACTTTTTTATTATTATTATTTTTGAGAATGCCAGCATGCACTCTTTTTTTCTTGTGAGAATGGCATCTTTTCTGAGAAGACAGGGACCTGTCATGCTCTTGGAATTAAATTACGTGCAACATCATCAGCTCTGAAGTGAAGACAACATTGCTGAAGAACCCTAAATTGAGTCAAGGTTTCTGGACTGTCTGTCAATCCAAATAGCTGAGCCCTCTTGGAACAAGCAACTGTGTTATCACAAAGTTTTCATAATTCAGAATATTTGAATATACAAAGTGTGGTAGGGCTCTGCTTTTGAAATGGCAGCCCTATGTGAAGAGTCATTGTAAATGTTTCCTTGCCATTTTCATGTCTTGCAGCATAAGCCTTCCCAAAATAGAGTAATTCCATATCCAATTATGCGGAAGTAAAATGGTCATAAACATATTTTTTCAGATGGCATTCAATTAATGCAGAGAAATTTAATGCAACTGGGACAGGTAGCCTGCAGTGAAAGCTTATGAGCTAGCTGTAATATTGCTGAGAACAGCAGTAGCATCACGGTGGGTAATTCAGTGAAGTTATCTGTTAAGATACTCATCGGTATCTGCAGCACTGCCCAAAAAATAATCAGGGTGGTGGCTGTGGTAATAGGGTGATGATATCTTGAGAAGAAAAAGATTAATAAAAATAGACACAACTCTTTGACTATGAAGTCCACAGCCTTTTTAATGAAACTACATGAATACTTCCACAGAAAAAGTAATCATTAGCATCTCCTAACTAAGACAGAAATCATTAATAGCAAAATGATCTAATTAGGACTATTTGGCCACCCTTAATTTTGCATAATCAATGTAATTCAAGTGGTTCCAGAAGCAGTAGTCACACAGTCTAACTTTAAACATCCAGCTCTGTTTATCAAGGAAGAGTGATACATTTCTCCAAAGGGCAATGCAGAGCAACCAGAGCAGGCTGCGCTCTAAATTGCAATTCAAAAGATCAAGGTAAATGTACAACACAAAATGAATAGACTCATTATTCATTGTTATAACTAATCCCTGTGCAAGAAGATCTAGATTATTTTATTTGGAAAAATCACTAATGATATTTGTAAAATAACTATAAGAAAAATTAAAATCTGAGCAAATATAAAACACTTCTGCAAAATATTTGAGATGATGGAACGGAATCTGACATGGACAGATGTATTTTAAGGCCGATGCCTTCAGGTGACCCCTACTCTGGAACTGCTGCTGAGTATGTCATTTTTAATTTGTTATTGTTTCACTGGGTCAGGAAATCACCCTTACACAGAGCAAGAAAGCAGTATCAAATATGTGTATCCAGCTACAGTCCACTCTGACTGCTTCAGGCAGCTCCATCCACATAAAAGTGAAAAGCGAATCATTTATTCAGACAGTGCTGAAACAGATTGCCTTCCAAATTGAACTGGAAATACAATTAAGCATAATTGTCAGTTTGTGCCATTAAGGACGTGACATGACCGAAAGGGATATGTCATACCTTCTCTGGGATGTCTGGAATGAGACCTTTTCTATGTTGCTCAGTGCTGACCACATGTAGATGATACTCCTGGAGTGACACATGTTGTGCCACTGAGACCTAACAGGCCTCTTAGTGCTCTACTTCCCATCACCTCTCTGCTTTTTGGCCCTTTACAAGGGAGGAACAACATCTAGCCCTGTGGACCAGCCTGGAGCTGGAAATTTGAGCCATAGACACTCATGAGCTTCTTACTCTGTAACGAAATCTTTCCATCACATTCTCAAGATTTGCTTGTGAGTTTGTTGAGCCAAACTATTCTAGGCTAACAGAAGAAAAAGATCCCTTGGCATTGTGTGGAGCACTCCACTTGCTGTACTCCAGGCCAGAGCTTTCAGATTTAGACTTTTTGCTATTGCAGAAAGGCCCCTTAAAAATTCCACTTCAATCTATTTGTCAACAAAATTGGCTCAGACTTGCCCTATTTCCAAATAAAAAGGATTTTTTCAAGCTGTCAATCCCATAAGCTCATCCTGAAGTTGGGAACTCCTTTCTTTTCTGAGCTTTTTGTTGTTCTACTATGCATCATCACCTGATAAAAAGGCATTCTGAAGCCAGAGGCCAAGTAATAATTTTCTAACAATATATAAAGGAAAAGGAAATCCCTTTTGTTCACCCACAGCTGCATTGTCCTCCCAGTGTACACTGCAGTACGAACTTTTTTTGGCAGTAGAGTAAGTAGCTGTTGCTTAAAGATACCTAGTGACAGCAGTGTCCTATTTACATACTTTTTTGACCTTGTTCTCACTCCAACCTTGACTGGCCTGTGCTCTGAGGTAAGGTTTCCTGAAAATTTGGCTAGGGCTCTGTCTTTTCTAAAAGTGTTCATGAATTCACTAACACACAAAGAAACAAGGAGCCACATTCATCTCTCTGTGACTAATCATAGCATCAGCAGGACATTTTCACACATTTTTATTTATAATTGTAGAACATCCAAAGCTCAGAAGAAATGTGCAGTTTATAGGAAACAGGCAGCAGTAACTCTAAAGGTGTCCACAAAGCTCTCTGCACAGGAGAGACAAGGCAGTAGATCATCTCCCCACTGACCAACTATCTGTATGTGCAAGGTTGTACAAACTGGGGTCAGTATTACAGTGTGGACTCCCCAATTCCAGGTTTCCAGCCTACTGGAGGGAGGCAGAGCATATAAACAAGTTGAAGAAAGATGGACGAGAGTGGACCAGATTGTCACTTCTAATGTCAGGCTGGAAATAAGAATTTGAGGCTTCCAGTTTGCTAAGCGTGTTCCCAAGTTTTTGGCCCAGTGCGAATTTCCTCACAGAATCTCCCTGTCAGAGCAGTGGTCTCCCATGAGGCTTCATGAATAAGTGAGATGTGGATTTATGGTATCCACAGCTCCACTACTTGCTGAGATAAAGCTGCATGGGGTGGGCTTGGCTGCACAGAGGCTGGGAATGTGCAGAAGACATCCCAAATCCCCATCCCAAAAATCCTTACTCTTAACATTTTCTCTTGCCATAGGCTCTAAAAGAGCAACTCCTCACTCTGTTGTTTATTATGTTATCTGTCATGCAAGTTAATGTGCCTCTCTCTTGCTCAACAGTGATTTACATGGTTTTAACAAGTGTCCCTGGTTTCCCAAGGGAATACTCTGCTGAGAACCGACTGATCCCTGCCTCCTTCCCACGCTGCCTGCTCACACCCTTCCCTGCACAAGCTGCAGCAGTGCAGGGGAGCCTGGCAGCAGCCCCAGGAGAGCATGGCCCATGGTCTTTGGTTCTCCTTTCAGCCTGCCTTAAACATTATTCCCTTTTGCATCTCACCATTGAGGTAATGCTAGGGTGAAATGGGATTGCAGTTCTTTCCCAAAATCTGTAATTTCAAATACATGTATTTTATGGACAAGAGATCTTATAATTGTGTGTGACACATGAAATTCAAGCTAAAAAAATACCAAGACTGATATATCTATTTAATTGTTTCAGGGTTCCCTTTAGTGCCAGCATCTATTCATGCGGTTGCAAGAGCCAAGTACTTCAATGACAAGTGAGTAGTGTGCCTGTTTTTGAAGGATCTTAGCATTATTTAACTGCGAAGCATATAATAATACATTTTAATGGTGTATTTCTCCTCCAGTTGCTGGATGAGTGTTGACACACACTTGCTCTATATTGTTCATGGACCTATAATGGCAGCTTTATTGGTAAGAATATTATTTGCTATTGACAGTTTAATAATTATTTTAGAAATGCTGCTAACCTGCATAGAGTAGAGGTTTCTGTACTTTAAGTGTTCTGGTCAAAACTCAGAAGTAACTAGAGGTTTTCAGTGCTAAGTTTTCAGATTCACAATACTTTTCAAAAACACACCCTGAAAAACAATCAGATTTTGAGGCAAACCGAATCACCCACTGCTTTTGAGAATCAGGGTGTGATTACTCTTCCTCCAGTGTAACTTTTTTGACACAAAAGCACTGCATTTATGTGACATCAATGAGGTATTTGTTTATGCCCTAGCTGGGGTGAGCTGAGTGCAGGCTGGTCATTCAGCACAAGTTCTACTGGTCACTGAACTGGTATGGTCCAAAGGTAGGGAGATGATAAACTAGTCCAGGGCAGGGACTGGACTGTCTGAGTAGGATGACAAGATTCAAAATGCACCTTGGCAATGTGTATACATATAGCATGTTATATGCCAGTGGTGCTATTGGGCATGGTAAAGCTGACCTTCCCAAAAGGTGCAGAAAGGGCTTTTTCAACCCAAGCCCCAAACTCACCTCAATGTGTCACCCAAAATGCACTTTCAGTTTTTGAGCTGTCTTTTGCTTGCAAACATCTGCATGGATGTATCTGCAATAGTTACCTTGGAAATTAAACAGTAGAGCAGTGAACAATGGGGACACCTTTGAATAAAGAAACAACCTTCCATCTAATAGCTGAAAAATATGGAAATCTTTCCACCCTTTCTTGAGAAGCAGTCTTGCACATCAACAATGTGAAGAAGCCCATTCCTCTGTGCCATAGAATCCCATCATAACATCATGTCTATGTGGCTTTGCTGGTTCAATCTTTATTGTTTATCGTTTAATTGTTTATTGTTGTAATACCAAATAAATTCTAGGAAAGGCCATTCAACCTTTATTTTTATCACCATGCTCTAAGTCTGTACATCTTAGCTACAAAGTAAAAAGGAGGGACTTGGGTTTTTAATGGAAAAAAAGCAATCTTCAACTGTTTTCAGAATAAGGCATTATAATTTTTGCCTTGCACTTATGCCATTTCCAGTCTTATTTTTCTTGTGAAGATGTCAGTGTCTACAGAATGTCCTGCATGATTTGCTACAAAAGTCTGATAGTCACAGACTGACTCGGAAGAGCTGAGGATTTTTACATTTGTAAAGTCTTTTTTCCACTTTTCATAGTTACTTCCAGAAATTCTAAGTGAAGGTTAAGCAGAGTGAATGAAGTCAGAGGAGGATGGAGAATAAGGTTTATATTTAATGCTGAATGGGATCTCAGAAATCATTTATTATTCCCTTTTTCCAGTAGAGCACAAATGTAAAACAGTTGGAAGGTCTCTCAGTAGTTAAGAAGTGATGAAATGTTTTACTAAAGCTTACTGATTAATATTTTATTGTTCTGAAAGCTTCCACTGAAATTTCTCATGTATCTATTGAATTTAGGCGATTAAAATATCTGTGTAAGTTACGCAACTTACATGCTTATTTAACAAAAATCATCTGAAAATAAAGTCTGTTGAAGTCCAGAAGCATAGGTGCCTGATATTAACTGTAACAGAGTGGGAAAGAGTGATCTGAATACACTGAAGAGAGAGGAGGTCTGTGATACATAGAGCATCCATAGGGTACCCTCTGGGCTCATTATCAGCCTGTCTGCCCTCCCTATTCCTTCAGCAGCTCTCAGCACATTACACCAGAAGGTCTCTGTGAATCAAGAGCAGGTTTCCATATGTTAAGTACCCACAGATGGAATCAGATTTCCAGAAATGACTGAGGTGCAATGCTGAGCTGCTCGACATAGCTGACCATAAGGGGCAGCGGTAAAACTTTCTGAAGTGTCTGGCATTCTTGCCCTGAGCCAGTACATGGTAAATTTAGTTGTGGGTAATATACCACGGAGTCTGTGCAGTTGGGTGGAGGCGAGGGATAGTCTAGGTAGCCTTGCCTGCCTGCTCATACACAAGCCTGAAGTATTGGCCCATGTAAGGTGGAGTATGTTCCTGGGAGAACTCTGTTGCCTCCATAGGTCCCATATGCCCAGGGACACACTGGGGTTTCTCTCACCTGGCTACAGACATCTTCAGTGCAGACTGAAGCAAGATACTTAGGTGACCTTTAGACTCAGAAAAGAGACATTGTTACTCTTAAGGGACAAGTCATCCATCCTATTTGAACTTTAGACATAAAAATGAGATTAATTGTTCCATGGAAATCTTAAATTTGCTCACATCAGTATCAAAATAGCAAGTGCTTCCTGGAACTGATCCCTGCCTGCCTGAAACGTCCATGAAGGCTTCCTAAGGGAAGCATGTAGAGCAGCTTAATATCTCTTTTCTGAAGACGTTCAAGGTACTTTCCAAGGCTTGACTACCAAGGAGTTGCCCATTATCATAGAATCATAGAATCATTTAAGTCAGAAAAGACTTTCAAGATCATAAAGTCCAAGCATTAACATAGCACTGCTGTGAGCTACAATAAAGCTAGAAAGTTACATTTACTGCCATTTATATGTTTTAGGTATTTCTATTTTGAATGGCTGTTTAATTTGAATGCTTTCACCTATAATGGCTTTGCTTTTGCAGGTCAATTTTTTCTTTTTGCTTAACATTGTCCGAGTTTTGGTGACAAAGCTAAGAGATACCCACCGTGCTGAGTCCAACATGTATATGAAAGCTGTCAGAGCCACTTTAATCCTGGTGCCCTTACTGGGAATTCAGTTTGTGATTATTCCCTGGAGACCAGAAAACCGACTTGCTGGAGAAATATATGATTACATCATGCATATATTGATGCATTACCAGGTATGTTATATAGTATCAACTTCAGTTTAGGTGAGGTGCTTGCTGATAATTTAGCAAAAGGTGCTGTTTCCAGTTGTTTTGCCCTGAAATTGAGCACAACTGTGGTTTTGCAGTTCTTTTCCAAGTACTTTCACATTATTGGATTATCTGCCTTGGCACATGTAGCCTCTCTGCATAAAGAACAACAAAAAGATAGGGGAAATAATAAAAAAATGTAGCAAAAATGATCAGATGGCACTACTGCTAGACTAAGCAGAGACTTAAACTGAGCCTGTAAACTGAGATTACTGAGGGGTCTTATGTTCAAAGCATGATTTCTGTTGAAGTGCTCAAATTTATTTATTTATTGTGAGGTTGATATTAAAAATAGCTCTGTATGCAAGCTGTTGTACAGAGGGAATGCCATTATACAGAAGAAAAAACTGAGACAATGAGGCTTCATTTAGGAGTTAAAATTCTGGTTTTAGGCAGTTTAAATTAAAATGTAGCACTAACATTTTCATGTCAGAAATGCTTCAAAAATACAGCCTCATTCAGTAAGACAGGTTTATTTTCTTGTAAAAGTAAACCAAAACAAACCTAAGTGACTTTAAATGCTTCATTACTGGTTGTAATATATCCTGTCCTATATTGACTAGGAATGGCAGATTTCTATTGCATTTGTGAGTAGCAGTCAACATGGGCAAGTACAGTGATACACTTCTTGTTTCATTTCATACAGAAGCTAAATGCAGAAGTTATTTTAATGTTGGAGTATGAAAACAGTTAAAACCAAACCAAAAATACACAAACAAAAAAACCGAAACTGTGGTGCTTTGTTCCTTAAATGAAGTGATAAAGTTACCAAAATCTATGCATCCTGTCATCTTAGATTATATTTTCTGTTTATCACCTTTGTCCCTTCAAAACTGTAGATGTGCATGCTACTGTGTGCCAGAATAACTGAAGTTATAGGTCTGTTTCTTCTATTGTTACCTGTGTTGTGACATCTTCAGTCTCAAGAGATATAAAGGAGCATCTTTTCAGTGGTGTCTTTTTGGTCACAAGTTGCTTTAAGTTTTAGCAAGTTAGGATAAGATAGTGGTAAATTAATCATTTTACTCTTAAAACTTCTTCAAAATCCTATGAAGTTGTTGGAGAATTTAAAAAAAAATAATTAACTTAATTAACAATCCTAATTATAATAATTATGCAATAGAAAGTCACCAAGCGGGTTAAAAGGAAACTGGAAACAAACTCAAAGTATAGAGAAACTGTTGTACTGATGGGTGGGATTAGATGAGGGAGGGATCCAAGGAGGCATAGTTTCATCTCCAGTGGGTTCTTCCTGCCATTGTCTCCATGATCAGGAATGGGTGTGTCTTCACGGCTTGTTGACCTCGATCACCCCCTGCCAATAAATTTTGTCCTGTTTCAGCAGTGGGGACAATGCTGGGGACACCAGCAAGGGCACATGGTGGAGGCTGCCTCTCTCCCACTGCCGCTGTGTCCAGAGAAGGCCACGGGGCATGCCAAGGTGTGACAGGCCACCCAGAGTTGTCCCCCAGCCAGGGCAGCAATCCGGACCTCACAGAAGAGCTCTTGACACTTCTGCAATATAATCTCAGTGTGCTTCCCACAAGCACAGAAAATTTATTCTTTTGGGAGGGCTAAGCAGTTGTCCTGCAGCTGACTGTGATGCTCCCTTTCTTACTTAGGGTGGATTTTAATTGTATTCTAAGGTAAAATTTCTTTACCATTTGCCAGACATTTCTTGTGTCCATATTTAAGAAAACCAGCTATATAATTACTCCTCTGGTGCCATTTTATTCTAGGACTGGTTATATAATTAGCAAATACTGTATCAGCTTGTGTAATGGCTATGTTTCCCCAGTACCTATTGCTCTCTCATAAACCATAGCGCAGCCTGCCTCTCCATAAACTAGCAGCAGTCTATTCGTTTTCACATCCCATGGTATATCATATACAAGCAGGCACTATGGGGGCAATTATGATTTTTTTTTTAGTGGTAGATACAATACATTTTCCATTTCTGCACTGGTTAAATAATTAATTTTTTATACCTTTTCTAGAACAAAAAGAGAGACTGTTTTTCAACAGCACATCACTGCTTTAAGTGAGCACACTGGTTTGACATATTAGTTACATTGTCCGTGTACACAAAAATAGTGCAAACAAGCACTGCAGTCTATTGTAAAAATCAGAGGATTGAAGATGATGAATAAGAAAGAATTTGTTCCCACAAGAAACTGTGTAATGGTATTTGTTTCAGAGAATGGTTTTCCCAGTTGAAAAATAATGCATCAAGAGGTCACGTGCTGGGTTTCCTCTGCTGAAGGCACTTTTGAACTACAGAAGCCAGTCTGGTTTTTAATTGACCTGCTCTTTTTGAATTACTGTCATCAATGCTCACATTTTTAGCAGAAACGTTTTCTCAAATATGTCTATATGAGCAATTTGTAAATACTGTATACGAACAATTCACAAAAACACTGTATGTCTATCTCCCCTATATCAGCTTGTGTCTGTTTCATCACATAGACCAGATTCTTCTGAACAGATCTGTACAGTAAATGTATAAATGATAAAAAAATGAAGGTTGGCTTTTGTGCTGCAAATATGAACGCTTGTACTTTTCTAGCCCAGCAAGCCAACTTCCCATGGATCCTGTAAAAGTAAAGATTAGTATCTCCCCTCACCATCACCAGTATCAGTTCTTCAGTCTCCAGACTGCTGAAATGAAGACTGCACCAAGCCAAACCAAGACCTTAAGTGGAATAACTTATGCAAAGAGGGGGGTGCTATAGGTGCATTGCTGAACACACAGCTTATTAAACAGAGTTCCTGAAGCAGGAACCACAAAGCAAACATTTGCACTCCAGAAGAGCCAGTGAGATGCAGATTTTCCTAGAGGACCTGACTTGCAAAAGCCTGTTAGATGATGCTGGAAGCACATGAAAGATGTGATCTTCCTCAGGGTGTAAAACATTATGGTGCAGGATGCACTGGCTCCTTGCACACCTCTGCTGTGAAAACTGTCACTTCAAAGCCTGTAAAGACCCATCGTGCCACCCAACAAAGAAGAAATGGTTACACCTGGGCAAAGAGGGTGCCTTCTAGGAAGGAGTGAGGCAGCAGCAGCCCTGTGTCCTGCCTGTAGCTGCACTCAGGTCTCTGCAGCGAGAGGGCAGGAGGGATGTGGCTCATGCCTCACAACACGCCAGAGCTGCCTGCACCTCCATTGGCCCTGGGGCTGCTGCTGCCAGTTCCCCCACCCCAGGAATCACTGGGCATCTTTTGAGGAGTCCCAGGCTGCAAAGAGATCAGGGTGCTGAGCTCCTGTCAGAGGGTCTGCTATGAGTGAGGACAGCCCATTATCCCAGCTTCTGATCCCCGACATTGGTTCATAGCAGAGGCCTCACAAGAAAAAAGGGAGAGTAGAAAAATGTAATAATCCCATGATACAACAGTTAATCCCACATATAGACACCCCCCACTGCCCCTTTCCACACCAGATGTTCTCAAACAGGCCCAGCAATTAACACACTCCTACTAGAAAGCTTCTCACAGAATTCTCTCTCCGGCATCTTGTATCTGGGTTTGTAGAGGCCATCACATTACCTGACATGGCACTGTCACTATGCCAGAGAAGATTTAGCTGTGGAGGTCCCCTTGGTATGGTGGAGAAATAGTCCCTGAATCAACAGCATTATGCAAGCAATTTAAATTACTCTTCTTAATACCTTGCTGATTGTGGCCCTAAATATGCAAGTCTGCCTCTAATGATAAATTAAAATGTTATTCAGTATAAGAGTCTTAGCTCTTATTGGAAAATAAGGGTTGTTTTTTTTAATTAAATGGAGAATAATCAGTTTTCTTGATCCCCAAGTACAATTACTTCTGTTTCAGTCAGCAGCTTCCAAGCAGCACACTCAGGCCTGCAACACCCACCCTGCCAGGCAGGAAGATACAGATCCTAGGGGCGACCTTTGCATAGAGGTTATTTTGTATTTTTTAGGCATGGGTTTAGGTCACATGTATATCCACCCTGCCTCCAAGATGTCAATTTAACTTTCTATGCAGCTTTATGCAGAATAAAATTAAAAATGTAAAAGTAATGTCTTAAAAACAGTAAGATATTTCAATGCATTTTAGAAGGTATTCATTCCATCTGTTTCTCCATTTAAAGGGAAATAAATATGCCCTGTGATGCCAAACCACACAGAAACATTTTCTGCTTCTGTGCAAAGTTAAGGTCATCAGATTGCTTTTGGTAACATAAGTGATTTTTTTGTTTCCCGTTCTTTTTTTTTCTTTGCATTGTTAGTAATTTCAAAACTTTCTAATGTTTTGAACCAATAGAAGTTGGGAAATATTAGTTTTTTGAAAGCTGGATAGTATAAAGTGCCATTTTTGTATGAAGAAATCATGTACAAAATTACAGAAATGAAACTTCCAGCAGAAAGAAGGAGAAGAAGCAAAGCGTGAGCTTTGGCTGATGGGATGCCTCATTTTGCAGCGTGACAACCTCCTACCTCAGTAGCAGCAGAAACCACACAGATGCATTCTTTGCTTTGCTTATTTTTTTTAACCTAATATAAATGAACACTTTATGACATAGCCATTTACGTCACGGCTGCTGTATGAATGTGCTGTAAATTAAGATGATGAGGGACATAGTATTGTTTTTCTCGAAGTTCTTTATCTTTGCTGAAAGGAAAGAGATGGGCATGGGGATCACTTGAATGAAGGACTTGGACCAGAAGTGAGAAGTGAACAGATATGGACGAAAACGCACACAGCAAATCAGAAACTGTTTATGTTATGGCCATCTGTACACTTACATGTGCCATCATCTTCTACCATCAACAATGAATATATCACCCCACTAAAGCCTGGATGGCAACACAGTGTGTAATTAGGGCAGAGAGTAAGGCCAGGGACATGGTCATGAACAAAAGAAATAGCGCTTCTATATATACTTTATTTGTTTTATGGAGACATAAGCTAGAAGAAAAACAACTGAGGTATCAGAAACAGGTAAATTTGCAGTATCTGCATAGGTATTTTTGTTTGCTTCTTTTTAACCTAAGCAAATTATTGGAACTTCTCTTGAAGACATTTATGTCCTCAGAGAGTGAGATACAGATTAAATACCTGCCAAGCAAAGAATGTCCTTGAACCAGTATAGACACATAAACACAGGGAAAAACTCACTACAGCATCAGTATGGTACATGAAGATCTGAGAGCTGCTGAGTCTGGGCAATCCCTAAGGCATGATTCAGTTGAAATTTGCATTCACCTAGTCTTCACATGGTCCAGAAATAAAGAATTTCAGAAGCAGTCATTAGAGGCCTTAATCTCAAAATAAATGTATTCTTCATCTCTACTTTCAGTACCACAGCCAATTTGATCCTGTTGGCAGCAGACAATATATCACAGGTCAGTTTTACAACTCCACACAGTGGCAGAAGGAAAAAAATGACCTGGAGATATCATCCTCAACAAGAATTGCACTCTAAGCAAAAACCAGCAGCCGTTAGAGAAGCTATGGAAGTTATATGTCAAAGAGATATGAGAAATAAGCCGTGGGCCTTACATTAAATTATTAACTTACTTCCAGTCTGTCATATTTTGTAATAGATTCACTATAAAATTATCAAAATCCCAAGACCTCATGGCTCTGAAG
Organism: Columba livia; assembly: GCF_036013475.1. Classification (NCBI taxonomy): domain Eukaryota; kingdom Metazoa; phylum Chordata; class Aves; order Columbiformes; family Columbidae; genus Columba; species Columba livia. The sequence continues at coordinate 26,005,769 of NC_088603.1, read as the reverse complement.
AGACCAAGCTGGTGTCTGCTACTGATATCTCTGTAGGTTTACAGCTGAAGATAACAATAGTACCCTGAACTACGGGAAAAACTTTATCTATAATTGGAAGAACAAAATAGAAATGGAAATAGAAATAGAAATAGAAATAGAAATAGAAATAGAAATAGAAATAGAAATAGAAATAGAAATAGAAATAGAAATAGAAATAGAAATAGAAATAGAAATAGAAATAGAAATAGAGAAATACAGAAATACAGAAATAGAGATGGCAAAGCCCAGAGAGCTGTTGCTGATAGAAGAACAGCATTGAGACTTATATGGGACAAACTAGAGAAAATATTTTCTTCAGCCAGATGTACAGCATCCATGGTCTCAAAATAACAAGAAGCCAGATCTGCTCTCAGTACACTCTGAACCAGAAAGGCAACTGAAGGGATACGAGGCATCACTGCAGCTTCCTTTTGAGCTTTTCTGTCAGAAGTTGTCTGGAGAAAACACCAGTTAAGGGAACTACAATCTCCAACAGAAGAAAAGTAGAAAAATTGCAGGATGTAACGGAGGAATCTGAATACCATACAGGAACTGAAATGGAAAATGGCTTCACTTCGACAGTTCAGGTTCAATTTCTGCCTTAAGGTACTACAATTCCAAGATTACCCATAAACACTCTCACTGAAGAACAGACTTAGAAAATGTCTCTGCTTCTTTCTCTTCTCCTGCTGTCTTTCATACCTGCTGTGCGTCACGTGGACTGTCCATTGAGCATCTGTACTCTCAGAGGAGATCAAGATCCATCTCACTTCCCTGACTGCTGTTGATAAAAACACACTTTAGCACAGTAGCAGGACCTGTGCTGCAACCACGTACCATGCAGTTCAATATCGGATGTTTTGCAGGGGTATGCAAATTCATGTAAAGCACACGGCACAGGAGAAAATCAACATAGGCCACCAGGAAGTGACACATTTGCTCCCCTTGCATAAATTTTCGATTCAGGAATCTTTGGTCTGGCAAAGTCCTGCTTTAGAGGTGTATGGTTTTAGTTGACTTTGGGGTGTTTCTCAGACCAGAGCTTATGGACAAACTACTGTGCATTGCGTATCATATACTGGGATTTTATTTTTTTGAGAATACTCACTGTTTTTCAAAAACATGAAAAGAAACTTTCCTTTTCTCACTATGTCTACCCTTCTTCCTCCTCACACATGCTCTTCTGTGTTTATATTTGAAGTCACATCAAACTACACGTTGTGCATTTATTGGAGTAAAATAGTTGCCAAAATTCAGGTGGTCATCACCTTTTCAAACCAGCCTGTGTGTTCCTGATGCATAAAACAGTTATTACTTACCTGATATTTGTGGTCCAATGTATACACTTGAGAGTCCAAGACATTTTACAAAATGTTAGCTACAATTTAACTGGTAATCAATTAAACAAGGGTTTATAAAAAAGATACAGCTGTAAAGCTTTTCAAAGCAACCCTTGGGAACACAAACTTTTGTATTGCCATTTTCCCCATAATTTCGTAAACTGCCATGCTTTTAGTTTATAATAACTGCTTTAAGTAATTTAAAATGAAGGCATTTGGCTCCCAGTGATGCTGTGTAATGCTGTTTTAATAAGAGCAGGTGCAGTTTAGAACATGGAATAGTGTAACTACATGAATCTGAATGGCAGGTTCTGTGTGTGAGAGTTTTCTCTCATTAATTTCATACTTTTTCTCCTCGTGTTCCTGCCTTGGCCCTGCTTAATCTTGTAGCAGTAGTGAAATACGGTCTGAGCATCTGTGGTAATAATTAACTTTAAGCCATTTAGGACCAAGGTATGGTCTGCAATTGCTCTTATTTTTTCTGCCCCCCTATTTTCTAATTCACCTGTTCTGTTTGGGGGTTTGTTCTTTTTCTTACCACTTATACTTCTTTTCCTATACTCTCCATCCATTATGATTCTCCATGTACAAGTTCAGTTATCCTGGCACGCACTTCAGTTTAAAGCCTTCCTGGGTCAACTGGATTCTCCTTGGCCAACACTTTAAAATGAGTGGCAGCATGTAGGACACAATTACTCTGCCATCTTTTCAGCAACGTCAGTAACAGTGTGGTACCGTACTCCACTGTAAGCATTTAGTTTTTGTTCTCTAGGCCCTTTGCAGAAAAATAACTTAATAGGCAAAATGGAGAATTTATAAATGCTAGTAGTATAGAAGAAAATGGCAAAACATGTTGAAAAGATGAAAATCAGTGTAAAAGCATAACTGTGAAATGGCAGGGAAGTTATATGAAGTGTCTGTGATGCAGAGGAAGTGGACTTGAGTTTTTATCTTGTATCCATCAAGCCCAAATTTCCAAACAACAACAAGAAAATTATATATTCTGATATTTAACTATTTTATTTTCCTTTCTCTTAGGGCTTACTTGTGGCAACTATATTCTGCTTCTTCAATGGTGAGGTAAGTTTGTAAAATACAGCAAATGAAAAGAACTTGAAAAATAGTCACTTTGTTGGTCATTGATGCAGAAATGAAGCAGGTCATGCTACAAAATTTGAAACCACACAGAGTCACTCTTTACTGTCTGTACATAAGCAGCAGTGTGCATTTTTGAAAGTTCTGTGCAGAGTGTGACTTCAATATCTCTGAGCAGATGAATTAGGAGTGTTAACATTACAAAGCAGAGGGCACCAAATGAGGTACAGGCATGAGCCTCTCCCCACACCTTCTGCGATTTTGAGACAGAGATCTAAGTAGAAGAGACAAGTGTTCTACCTCCCTTCCCTCTCTGGAATAGCAGGAAGAACCACAATGCCTCATAAGAGGTAGTGGCCATCTTGGGGGGTCTGTCCTGTAAACAGAACCGTGGCAGATGCCATCCCCGATAGCACTGACAGAGCAGAGGAGCCTGGAGGAGTGTGATTACTTGAACTTCTTTGAGGATTGGTGCTGGCCTTTCTAAGGTCCATGTTTCTCATGTAGTAACTGAGAAAAAAAAAGCCCCTTGAGTCAAAGATGTCTTCCATTCTCTTAGAGCTGGATTAATATTTTATAAGCCTACAGCTGATTTTAGGTCCATTTCACTACATCTTTTTTTACAAAAAAATTGCAGGTTAAAATATGTCAAGAATCATTTAAATTCCTTCAGCAAGCCATTTACCAAAAATCATTAGCAGAAAAATGCTATTTCAATACATCAGGAGCATTGAACTGTAGCAACATAAAACACTACATCTTAGAAAAGCTAGAAAGTCTGTTTAAAGGTTATTTTTTAATCCAGCACAAATGAATTAGATACAGAGGAAGCTTTGTGATGCTAACATTCAGTATGTTGCCCCAAAGAGATATTAGTGCTTCTGTTTATCCTTGTATCTTATTAGAAAGCAGTAAATTCCCAGTAATGATGTGACCATGCTGAAGTTTTGATAGTGACTTGCTCAAAGTTATGTTATTGATAAGGTGGTACTGACTGTTTTACTAACTCTTGGGATGGAAGAGAGTATTAAATTCTGCTACTAGTCGTCAACATCTCTATTAATTTGCTTCTGGTTAGCCTACTGCATAAATGTACATAAATGTACATAAATGTCTCACTGTAATTCTGCAGCGTGACTTCTCAGTAGAATAAAAGAGAAAGGCAAAATACGGGCAGTTAATGACACCAGAACCTAATGTGAAACGACATCTATAAAGATCAACGCTAAGAAATTCATGCTTTCATGGGTCCAACTAAACAAAGTTGGAGAGATGTACAATGCTTTTTCCTACCACATTTCTATCCCTGGCATCTTCAGGCTACTACTGCATTTCTCCTTCTCCCTTAGTGTCATCGCATCCTGGTACAGTCCAGTCTCCATGCCCTGGAAACACAGAAATGCTTCTGATTCTCTCTGGTAGGGAGGACCTGGCATGGAGATAGAAGGGACCAGCCATGCAATTTTTGAACTCACATAGCAATGACTGCATAGCTATGTACAGGCAGAGCTCCAATGTCTTTCACTTGCCTCCAAACAATGTGTTACCTGCAAAATCCTGGTCTTGAACATTGCCTTCTTCATTCTCCCCAGTGTCATCTTCATTTTTTTTCAGATTAGATTTTGCAAAATATATTTGCTCAACATTTTATAGCTTTAGGGCAAAAGGTCAGTTACTCTGTAATTCTCCAGCTCTAACGAGAACATATGGATTTGTGCTGTAGCAATGCTAAAAATGAGGAAAGGCGGCAAGAAAATGCGCTAAAAATGCGAAGTATCTTAAAGGTTGTTTTTCTTTAGATGTGTTTCATCAGATTGCTCTAATTCCAAAGCACTTTTGGCAACGCCACAATGTCAGAAAAGTATACCCATCTTTACAAGTCCAGTAATACAATTTGCAAGTTACCCAATAATTAATATATCTGGAGCGTCTGCTTGCCAATGACATGGCAGACCACATAATTTAATTCAAAATTAGATTGTAGGGTATGAATGGGTTTATCTGTCACATGAACGAAACTACAGTGTGCAAGGCAGAATACTAAAAGCCACATTCCAGAAATGAAAATTAGTCTAAAATAAATGCACATCTCTTTTTGCTGTTGTTGTTCATTAAGTATTATATTACATTTAGAATCCAGAATAAATATAATTGAACTAACAAAATATACCACATTCCTACATGATATTCAGATGTCCAATCTCAGAGACATACTACACCTTGTGGACTTCTGCACTGTTTGGGCTGCTGTTAGGAAGTGGCAATAGCAGCCATTCATTCCTTACATGGACTGGAGATGCATGGTCTAGATCCACATCTTGAATAACAGCAGTAGTGACCAAGCCCCTGGTCGCCTTGGAAAAACACCTCTTCCTTGTGAAAGGCTCTCACCGGGATATCTACTTTTGATACTTGAATTGTCAGCAAGCCATCACTGAGGGTACACATCTAGAAAGGATGGTGTCTAAAATGAGACAAAAATTAATTGGATATTGAAATGTGGTTTCCATTTTTTTACTCTGTTGTTCCCATAAGTAATCACATGGATGGTTTAACTACCTCTGGGTGGCTCCAGACTGCATGTAGGATTAATGACTCCTCAGTTCAGTGGCTGATCAGAAACCTTCATCAGTGTCAGCAAGAACAACCTTGGGGACTTAGGCTTTTCAGACAGGTTGAGTGTGATTTTTGTTGGTGCTTTGGTAACTTTATAACATGACACCCATTTTTAAAATTATATCTACTGCAGACTTGCAGACTGCCTAGCATGCACAATGGCTGGGATGCTGAGAAACACTCTCATTATTTTCTCATACAAAATTTTATTTACCAAACAATAAGAGAAGGGTTTGTGGTTTTTTTTTTTTAATTTCCCATTAAGGTGAGCAGAAAGCCAAGGATTACACCTCTCATATAGACTCAAGACAGTTTGGTGCTACTCACATCACCACATTACCAAGAAAAATCAAGCAAGTTTATGTACTAGAGTAGTTGTGCTGGGCTGCACCAGAAAAGAAGATGAAAGGATTATGATCCCTTTCCTCCAAATCCCATTTATTCCTGAAGTTACACAAGGTGCAGATGTATAACACAAAATATATAGAGGAGCAGCAACAGACTGATGCCAAGATGGCATTAAGTGCTTTCAAAGGAAGCAGTGATCTGAGTTTGGCAGCCCAAGAGAATTAAGTTGAGATAATCTCCCCTAGTCTTTTGCTGTGTGTAGTAGGACACAGACCAAAGCCACAGTTTGGTCTCCAGTCATGGTAGGAGATTGTTTCCAAGCTGCTGTGTACATCTGCTGCCATAGAGCTCAAAATTATTTCTCATGAGAAAATTCAGTGTGGGGTGAGGAAATTAATTTTATTACCATAGGAGCCTGGATGTACTAGGATTTATTTTTTCCTACTGGAATATTTAACTTCAAGGCTGAAATACATGACATTTAGCCAGGACAAATAATGCTAAACTCAGTACCTCCTGACTGTTTTGTATTGCATTCATCGCCTACTACCTCACCAACCTCACTTTAGTATCATGAGCCCATCTACAGAAAGAAATGTAAAAATAGTAATAAGAAGCTGTAGCACTGCCTGCATTCACATGGAAGAACACAAAAACAATGGATTTGGTTTGGACTTTCAAAATGACAGATCTGGTGCATTTTCATATGAAATCTCAGTGTCCAGCAACACTGTAGTTTTTCTGTCCAAAAACAACAGTGTTGTACAGATGATACAAGGTCTCTGCAATAGTCTGCTCACCAGACCATATTTCCAGGCCTGAAATTGCTTCTAGACTGCAAGGCTGGCCAACAAAATGGAAAGTCTGCTAGAAGAAAACCAGCCATATATCTTGTGTGCCAGAAAGGCGTGAAGGGATAACAGAGAACAGAAAATCTTCTAAGTCCTGAAGAACAGAGTAAATAAACTCAGGCTCTTCATTTCTTTAGACTTTACTTTCTTTCATCTGCTACCACAGAGGAAAACGTGGCAGGTATCGCCCTGACCAGCCCTGTCCCCAGGAGCCTCCCTGGTCATTAATATATTATGCCTGTTCATGTGATTTTCAGTAATGTTGCTTACACATTTAAACCCCATGCATGAACAGTTTTATTTGGCACTGAATTATCATCATCTGAGATCCCTGGAATCATAGCAAAAATCTAGATTAACGCATTGTTTTACTGAAGTGCAGCAGCTTGTACTATCCATCATCTATTTGTGGTCAGATTCCTGTACCGGCCAGCAGTTCAGTGGAGAATAAAAACACAGCTGCTTTGACCTCGTGCTCTCACTGCTCTGTGGAACCTTTTAAACCTGGCTATACCTGGCACTTCTAATCATGGGCTGAACTGGAAGGGACGTGCCTGTTCTCTCCCGTATATAAAATATAAGTGTCACTCCCTTCTGAGAACAAGCCTGTAAGCTCCTCACAGCAGGATTTATATAACTCAATGACACTGTTCTTCCCTCTTCTAACTGAAGATAACCATGTTATCTCTAGACCTGTGGTTGCCCTGGTGGCCCATCAGTTTACAATTCAACCGAGGGCAGTTTGACAGCTCAGCAGGAGCTCATCACCTTCACAGTGACTCTTCTCCCCATGCAAAAGTGATCAAAGTCCTGGTGGCTGCAGGGGACAGGGGTCTAGGAAAGGAACAGTAAGGCTGTAAGAGCATGTTCTTGCTACTTTCACTAAATACACTGAGATTATTCTGAATGGATGAACTGATGTGAAGTGCAAACACTCTCAATACTTAGGGGCAGAGGTGATGGCCAGAGTTGCACAGTGGCTACAGTTGCTAATGACCACGGTGGCAATGTCGGAGACACAGCTGCAGGCACACAGAGCTGCTGTGCCCACTGAAGGTTTCTGCATTGTCCTTGTTGTGTCTGGCCATAGGTCACAGGAACTGCTGCCCCAGCGTGACACTGGGGAAAGTCACTGACTTAATCCTTCTGAAGATTACTTCTTTCAGTCCCTCCTATAGTTTCTAGGGTTGCTAAGCTAAAATATTCATACTGTAATATCAAAAGGCAATCTTAAAGTGACTAAAATCTTTACAGGGTTTACCTTATGTGTAATATTTCTGTATCATGTGTTACAACTGCGTTGTTCTTTCATGCAGTAATTCTTTCTCACTAGTAAACTTTGGTGATGGTGTCATACGAAACATCCTTCCATGCAGACATTTCGCTTTAAATCTCAATATTAGCATAGTAAGATTTGCTCACAGCCCCAGTAATTAAAGTTCCATTGTAACCATATGCCTTTTCTGTGCTTGATACCTAATTATCATGCACTCAGACATTTGTTTTCTTTATGTCTTAGGAGAAGGTGAACAGGAATACATATCATCAGATGAAAAGAACTCTTAACTACTTTGTCTTAAGCAAAACAATTGCAAAGAAGAGTTAGTATTGGAAACTGAGCATGGATATAGTTTTCAGTTAGTTTTAAAGGACTAGTCCAGCAAACGTTTGTTTACTCAAGAAAGGAGTCAGACCAAAGTCAGTGCAACTACTTGCATGAGTAAGGATTTATGGCATCAACCCTCATAGCTTGGCTTGCATCTTGGGTTAAAAATAAAAAGCCAAAGCAATTGAAATATCCACTCTTGGCATGCTGCAGTCATGCTGTACACTCAGTAAGCATCTCAGGTTCACAGTAATTCCTTATGAAGCCTTGTCCTTACGTGACATGAAACTGCTTTCTTTCAGGCAGCTGTGGGTGGTGAGTAGAGAACTTTTTGCTATATACATATTAATAGAGTGATTAGATTTGTGGAGACTTGGGAAATATTAAAGTCATTTAGATTTATCTAAGTGAATAAAAGATATTGTTCTGCAGAGAGTGACTTCAAACTGCTCTCTGAGCAAAAATGACATACAACATCCACCTGAACAGGAGCACAGAATTTCCAGGACACTCCAGTGGTCACAGTGCCTCACCTGCACCTGCCATCCTCTGGAAGAGTGGTCATTAACAGCAGATTATTACAGGAAACTGCTCCAGTTTTCACATTTTGATGGCTGGAATAGTTGAGCTCAAGGGTCAGAGCCAGGGTTTGCCCACACCATACCATTGGGAAGGAGCTAGAGTGAGCCAGCATGCCTGAACATGTAGCTGGAGAAGGGCTTCTTACTCTCTGGCAGGACTCAATAGTTTAAAAGCATATCCTAGAGACGTATATAACATCACTCTTAATGCAAATGCTGAATAAAATATTTTATTCCTAGAAGATGAATGTTGAAAGGTTGAAGTTCTCTAGTACACAGAGTCCAGTGCTAGGGTGTTTTGCCAGCACAGAACCTCTTCTTAAATTACCAGAGCAAAATCTGTTTTGCTCTACTAATCCTCCAACTCTTTTTCTCTACAAAATTAGGCCTGGCAAGCTCTTGAAGTGTGCTTACACTTTGCCAATCATGGACAGTTTTACTCAAGGTTAAGTTTCTTCAGGATCACAATGCATTAGCCATTCCAGGGGCAATGATCCAGCTGTAGCATCAGATGGGTTTTAAACCCCATCCTTCTTCTCTCTTCTATCACAGCACCCTACTGTGTTCCTGTGCAGCATCTGTTCCACATTTACCTTTTACGGGAACAGCTAACCCATACCTGCTCTTCATAAGCAACAACAACTGCAGAAACTCTAATTGCTGCCATAGGGTAGGCAGGGACAGAGTTAAGGCCAAGAGATGAGCAACTGCTTCTGCTTCTGGAGCTGGGAGCAGAGGGGAGAAGAGAGGCAGACTAAACCTGATGGAACTAGACCTGGAGCTTGCTCTTGCTCTTGCTCTTTCTCTCTCTTTCTTCTTTTTTTCTTTTTCTTCTTTTTCTTCTTTTTCTTCTTTTTCTTCTTTTTCTTCTCTTTCTTCTTTTTCTTCTTTTTCTACTTTTCCTTCTCCTTAATTTTCCTTTTTTTCCTTTTTTCTTCTTTTTGTCTTTCTTCTTTTTTGTTTTCTTCTTATTTTCCTTCTTTTTCTTTTTCTATCTTTTTCTTTTTCTTTTTTTCTTTCTTTTCCTTTTTCTTTTTATTTCGTTTTTCTTTCTTTTCCTTTTTTCTCTTTTTCTTTTTTCCTCTTCCTCTTCTTCTTTTTTTATTTCTTTTTTAATTTCCTGTAGCAAATTTTAAAATTGCTACAATTATAGGGGTTTAGATTATGCTTCACCCTAAGCATGTGTTTCTTTAACAGGTACAAGGAGCTTTGAAGAGGCAATGGACACAGTACAAAACTCAGTGGGGCCAAAGGCGCCGAGAGCACTGTTCCACACGATCTACCTCCTACACTGCAACATCAATCACAGAGGTCCCTGTTTACTTGTACCATCATGATTCCAACAACGAACAGCTGAATGGAAGATACTTAGAGGACTCTGAACTCGTTGCATTAAAATCTGGAGAGACATCTGCCTAGCTCAGCACCAGCCATTGCTAACTCATCATTTACATTCTGCTTGTGAACAAAGTGGGGAAAAGGGTGGGAGCCACAATGAGAGGGCAAGACCAGGTGAAAGGACACATCATATTCAAACCACATCATCCTCTGACAGTGATGGCATAAAGAGAGTCTGACACAGACCTGGGAACAGCATTTCTCCCTGTGTGCTGCAGCAGTGAGTGAACATGGACCTGCCCACCAGGCTCTGTCGTCTCCACCTCTCCTGATACCAGCTGTATGAAGTGACCATGCAACAGGTAGTAACGGTATCAGGTATTCCATAGCAAATAGGAAAGAAAGAACCAGTACCTGGCAATTGGAAACTTTCAGCAGTTTTTGCTTTCAGAACTTTTCTTTAACTCTAGCTTTTGAACTTTCAGCATTCAAAAGATTTAACTGGCTTGGAGTCTTTTATTTTCCCCTTTTAATGAGCTCGATGACTGCTTGAAAGATTTTGCACATTGCAAGAAAAATCAGAAAAATAGAAAAAGAATCACTCCAAAGTATTCCAATTCTGATGATCTCCAAAGGATATTATCAAACCATTATCAGGAGCATAAAGCAAATGACGGTGAAATAGTAATTGCATGCCAAGATCTCAAACACCCTCAAAGAAACAGATCAGTATTGTAAGCAGCATCACACAAGTCCTGAAGTCAAACTAGTTTTGGTTCAACAATGCTAGTAGTAAAAGAATATTTATTTATAGGCAAAAATGTCACCCTATTACTTTGCCCAGAAACTCATCATGAAGGCACAATTCCTTCACTCTGAATAAACTGTGCAGTTTGTTTGGAAATTATGTTTTTCTTTAATAGCTATTCTGAGATGAACGCTAGATGAATGCTTGTCTCTGTTATAAAAGTATGATCATGGCAGTAAAGGATCCCAGGTAAGAAATAAGAAACTAATGTCTTAGCACAGGAAGCATCTATTTTTAGAATCTGGTTGCTGCTCTGAGTCCCTAATTGTTGAAAGTGATGGTTTCATATGTCAGTCTGTCATCAGGATAACATGATGAATATACAGTTTTGTGAGTAACAAGGACTTCTTATCACACGTTCAAATCAGCATTAGAGTCTCTGATTAATGAGGCAGAAATCAGGTCAGGGAGAAGCTGATTTGCAGTTAGAAGTTACAGTACTGTCACTGCAAAAGTTCTGCAAACCACAAAAGAAATAAAATAGATTAATTTCCCATATGAATAGTACATTCTACATTCTAACAGTAAAGAATCTGCAAGCAGCAAGACTGGTGCCAAGGAATTTTTGCAGGCCTGTGACTCTTATGGAGTTTTATGCATAAAATGTCTAATGAATATAATGTAATTCCTTCTTGTGTATCTCTGAAAAAGTGTCCTACACATTTTCCACTCCTTTGCCTTCAGATGAGATGTGCATGGAGTATTGCAAATGCTAACAACTTCAAGGTATTCATCACAGTCTTTAACTTTGAAGGAAGCTGGAAAGGTACCAGTCCCCTTTGTTTTCTCTGCTAAATACCCTTGCATTTGATGCTTCAACTCCAGACCAAGCAGGAAGACATGGCCAGAGGGGGAGGCAGCTGCAAGTGCCAGTGGTGATGTTTGCTCATCTCAAATGTCTGAATACCTGTCCTGGGAGCTGTAAAAATACTGCCCTGCATGGCAGGTGAATGGGGAGAGGCAGAATACCATCTTCTATACTGCAGTTGCATTCATCTGAGAGTTCTGCTGGTGTAAAATTTCTTCCTTTCCTTCATTTGCTTGCTGCAGTTCCATCCATAATGATTTTTTTCCTTAGCACTGAAAAAGGTACTTAAAATATCATGGGTTAGAATAGTCTTAAATCTAGATCTTGTCAGGTGGTAAAGGAGAAGAGAAAAATTAAAATAAGGCACTTGAGCTAAATGTCACGTTTTTTGAGGCGACTTTGGAGCCTACAGACAGAGGACCTAATCCTGCAGAACTGTGGAGGAAGGGCTGCAGGACAGTCTGTATACCACAGGGTAAAACACATAGAAAGAGATTATAAGCTAGTCCTGCCATAAATCTTGATAATCTATTTCAGATTCTATTGAAATTAGCAGACAAATCCCCATTGACTTAGATGAGTAGTGAACAACTCTCTTCAGTATTCATGAATGACATACAATATAGTTCAGTGTAGACCTTGAAAACCAAAGACAATTTTGTCCTAAGCAATTTGAAACGATTTTTAGTTTTGTGTTCAGTCAGGCGCAGCTTTTTCATCACTGACTCAGCTAGACACAAAGTTTTATCCTTCACTTTTAAATATTAAATGGAGGTCCCTTGTATGTGTCTACCTACATGAGTAGCGATCTCATTGGAAAAGTCCCTTCCAGGAATGAGCTCGTGAGGAATAGGTGTAAACCCAGCACTACGAGAGGGGACCAAATTCCCACTGTTGCCTTGCAGGGAAGGAGTTTGCTCCGTTTGTGCACATGCACAGAGTCACTGTGCTCCACCAAAGCTTCCTCCCCATTGGAAGGAGTGAGCTGCTGGGACTGCCACCATAGAACAAGAGAGAGGAGCCAGGAAACAAGAACTAACTGTCCACCATGATGTGGTTCATCACATTATTAATCCAGTGGAACAAGAAAATATGCAAGAAAATATGATCCTGTGCATTCCTTCAAGCCACATACCTGTTTTTCAGACTTCAAGAAATATGAAGGCACTTATTTTTTCAGACAAGAGTATTTCATGTATCCTTATTTCTACTTTTACCAGTGAAAAATGGGAAGTGGAGGATTTATTATAGTTATTAAAGACAATAATGTGTCTCTGCTATGAATTCTGTATTTCTGAATAGCTTTGGTGCACACCATACTTTCCTGGAGAACTCCAGAAGGCATTCTTAGTTTCTAAAGACACAAATGAGCTGACTGTAAAAGAAGTGTACATAATACAGCAAGTTTAATAATGAACATGTTGGTTTTAGTAACATACATGTTTACAACATGTAAGTATGAGTTGTTTTACAGTCTATTGTGCTCATGTGGATGTACAAAAAGGAAATGCTTTGCCATCATAGTGGTTGTTTTTGTTCTTCACTAATTATATTGCTCTGTTCAGTAGAATGCTCTTCTGAAGAGCCAAGTTCAGGATCTGGGGTTTAGGATCTTGGTTTGAGATTCAGGTAGTGGAAATACTGTATGGTTATGTCAGTCCTTGTGGCAGCTTTGGTTTCACTGGAGTGGTGATAATTTAAAGCCACTAAAAATTTGATTGAACGTACATTCTGAGTTTAGGGTTGGCATCACCCTTGGGCTTTGCAGGAAATGCTGGTTTTGTAGAGCCTTAGTAATTTCTACTCAAAATATTTTCAAATGGAAAATGCTATTTTTCTTCATCTCAAGATGGTTTGAAATGTTGTCATTGCACACATAAGATGAATTTCACTTCTCTGCTTTATAAACAGTACCATACACTAGTGACAGCAATATTGGAAACTCTAATGTGACCTCAATAATTACAATGTCTTGGCAGTAGGGTGTTTTGTCTCTAATACATTTCACAGGAACAGGAGAAATGCATAATTAATGTATCAGTGTATCAAAAAGTAGGAAAGGAAGTGACAGTTGAATCAGTGCATTGAAGGTGTATTTTAAGAGGAAACCAACCTTACATTAATCAACTCTGCAGTACCAATTTCCTCTCATACACCACACCTGACAAATGAAAACCCAGTTCAGTGAACATTCAGTCTGGCAGATGGGCTTGTGCAGTTGCTATATCAGGAAGATGCTGGTGTTTGTTCTTTACTAGGTACAGAAACACAGCACAAATTAAAAGACTTGTTGTGGTATGGGATGCCAAAAGTAAGACTTCTTTTTAATTTTATTTACTTAATAAATATGTTATAGCTGAAATAGAACAGTAACAAATGTAGAACAGGCAATTTTCTCTGTATAAAAATTCTTAGCAATTGTGCTACCTTAATCAGATGTCTGCCAATATTGCCATTAAAAAGTGCTCATGTGTTTATAATGTAGCAACTTAACTTTCTTTTGGGATAAAACCAACTATGCAAATGTGGCCAATTTTTGTCCCCTTTTCCTGAATCATCCTCCGTCCTTTGCCAACCTTCATAAACAAAATCTGAGCCATTTTTCAAAGGTGAAAATCCTAAACACTAACAATGTGGGGATATTTGCATTTCCAGTGCTTGGAATTTTAAAAGTCAGAAATGTCTTCATGAAGCTAAATATACACAGTTATTTGATTACTGCTCAAAAATATGAGCATTTGTAAGCTAAAAGTCATTTGCATCAAAATACAAGTTGATCCCAAGCCAATGAGACTCTGCAGCATGTGAGTATGCCCTCTTTGCCCTCTGGCAGCATAAAAAGCCTAAACCCAACCACCTGCAATTTGGACTCAGTGCTAAACATGTGGAGGGGAAATGCTCGTGCCAAACCAGGAATTTTGAACTCCTGGGGCAGCTGGATCATTGCAGTGTACCATATTGTCCTTGCTCCGGGAATACCTGTTTCAGAGGGACTTGGCTAAAGGAAAGTGTGAATCCTACGCAGAAAATGTCATCAGCCAACAGTGAGGGAAAGTCAGACCTCCAGCTTGAAATAAGAGCAGGGAGGAAGAACATGATCAGCTCCTTAGTCTCTCTAGTGAAGTTCAAGTCTCTGGTCAGCCCTGGGATTTTGGATGGTGCCAGTTATGCTGCTTTGGCACCTGTAGTTCTGTGGCAGTTGTAGTAATAAAGGTACCTGTAAGGTTTAATTTCAAAATATCCTTTTTATGACCTGCAGATTTTTCTGTGCAGCACAAAATTTTTCAGGTACTTCCAGATGAATCACAAATCTATATTTAAGCACTCCTTTGCTGAGTTCTCAGACCATATCAAGAAAATAAAATAAAGTATTTCTCAGAATCTCAAGTATAGATCAGTATACTTCTCTCAGCCTAATAAAGGGCAACTGTTTTAATCAGTAAAATTAAGTGTTGAGAAGGTTATCATTACTGAGTATGTGAAACTGCTGCATAAAAAGAAAGCATCATAATAAGACTAAACAGAGTGTTGTATCTGAGTGTTATAAAACACAAATAGACACAGGAAGTATTAGGGATGATTTAGACCTCGTTCATCTGCCTTGGCAGAGGGACCATTTAGATGACCTGTCAAACTCCTGTCAAGATGTATTTTCTATGATTTTATAGCAACAGAGATGGGTACTGTGTTCTGCTGGGCCAGGAAAGGAAGGTACTTAACTCTCATTGTATGCCATTTGAGATTTTCTTCATAGCCGAGTTTCAGACTCTTGCAAGCCTACCTTTAAAAGAAAAAAAAAAAAAAAGAAAAAATTATCTTCAGTCAGTTTTTAAAGGACATCACATGCCTACACTGATTTTAAGAATCTGGTTCCTTTTCTGTCACTGTGAGCAAATGCAACTTTTAGAAGTGACTCCAGGAGGTATCTAATGTGCAGCAGTGTGACTAGATGCAACTCCTCCACTCCCAGCTGCAGGTGAGGTTAGTTTACCTAAATAGGGTCAAGGGGATACAGCTCCTTCCCTCATCTGCCCTGCATTTCTCCCCACCTCAGTATCACCAGCACAAGAAGGGTTTACTCCCCTACATCCCCGTACATCCTACGCATTTTCAGAAGGAACATTTCTCTTTTACAGTTTGCACCCTGTGTGTCTTGCTGTTGATCCAGGATGTAATCACAGAAAGTCAGACTGGAAAGTATGCATTTTATTCCAAACCAGTTCATGGAATTCAGGTGTTTGGCCAACATCCTGTTTAAAAAGAAAAATATACAGAACTGGAATTATGAAATGGTAGGTGCAGATTTAGAACTAAATTGGGGATTAAAGTTTGAGCACAAAGATCAAGTATCTTTAGAAGCAGAATAACACTACCTTTCTCATTTTGACAGAATGTAATCCTGGCATCTAAAAAAAAAAAAAAAAAAAACACAAAAAGCAAACATCTAAAAGCTCTTGAGAAGTTGAACTTTAGATAAAAGGTACAAAAAAGAAAATATCTGGAAATTCGAGATAGCATACATACATATGTATATATATTATATATATGAATATATATACACTGAATTTTTATAAGAACGCTGTTCAGGTAGACAGCGACCCACAGTCCCCACAAAATGCACAAAGCAGAAGTCGTCAGTGGGAGAAACTGTGAGGCGGAGAAGATATGTAGCTTCTTTTATCTACCTTAATGCTTTCTGGGGACTCCATATGGAGCACAGGCAACCACCTTCACCCATCTGCCCACTCCCACACCAGATGGGTTCATGATGGGTTCCTGATGGGAACCACTGGGCCAAGGGGTGTGCTGCATTGTATTTCTCAGCTTGCTAAAACAACACTGAGCTGATGAAAGAGGCTGATTGGGAGGTGAGCAGAAATAACCTTTTTGCCAGCTGCATGGCTGCTCTCCAACAGGTAACCTCATTCATGTCACCAGCATAAGACCCACTGTTGTGGAAAAGACTGACCAGAGATCGGAGAGCTCCTTGCTATGGACAACATCTTATTTCACTGTATTCTGTGTAACACAGTAATTCTCACTGACTTCAGCAGTGTGGCTAAGGACAGGATTTCTCCCTCTCTGACTTTAGAGGTTAGCTAAATATCTAGCAAACATTAAAAACACGTGGTGAAATACAGTCTCACCTTTGATTTAACATGAAAGAACCCAATTAATCTCTATTATGCTACCTGTAGGCTGATATTTCTTTAGTTTTGAACAAGCAAGGCCAACGTATCTCAATGCAGATGGTGGCACAAGTCTGATCATCAGTGCGTTGCAAGGATAGGTGCTTCTGGGAGGCGACTGGAATGCGAGGAGATGTACAGCTTTTCCCAATAATCATTGCAAGGGATTAACTTCTCCCAGTGCATATGTGTGTGCACTTGCACACACATTTTTAATGAATAAACACTTCGTGGATAAATACCATAATGATTAACATCCCTTCTGAGAAGGACCTGGGAGGGAGTACCGTGTGATTTAAACAACGTAAGTTTCATGAAGAAAGAGGCCATGTCTCTGGTTTAGAGACATCATGACCACTATAGGCCTCCAAAGGGAGGCAAGTTACATAGAATAGCTGCTTATAATGAGTGTTGTTCTACAAATGGTCAGAGCTCATATTCTGCTTGCTGCAGATTGCATGGGTAGGTTTATCAAGTTCAGGCCCACAGCAAATGAACAGCAAATAGTTGAAGGTTTCGCTTATTGAATTGTATTGTACGATGGGCTTTTTTTTTTTTCTACAAGCACTTGTATTGTCTTAGGGTGTATAGCAACTATTTAACTCCCAAGGACTTAGACCTCGTGCTTGCAATTGCTCTCCAGCAACCGAAGCGAGATGCCCCTCTGGCAGAGCCTGTAGCTTTGAAGTGGCAGTGATTTAGAGCCTTCACAAGAATTAGAGTACAAGTATGTCCAGCACAAAGTAGATACAATCTGTACTGCAGCCTTCATTTTCAAAAGGAAGGAGTGCAAGGATTTTTCCTTTTTTCCTCTGCTGTAGAATTTCTCATCAATGAGAGACTCCTTGGGAAGTCAGAGTCAGTAAGGATGTGGAAGAATAACAGGTCACTCTAGATGTCCTATCACCTACACAGGTACTGCCATATATGTGATGGACAGTTTGTCATGACTTGTCAAATTTGGGAAAACGCCAAAAAAGAGTCAGAGCATGTTTCTCCTTTCTAGCTGTGGTCCATGTAGGAATAACTTGGTAACAATTTTTCTTATAGATCAAGATGTTATGAACAAAGGTCCCTGCTTATCAGCCATTTGTATTACATTACACAAGTACTAAAACTCTTGAGTGCACGATGGTGTATCAGTTACCAATAATGCACTTCAGCAAAAGAAATTAATACAATCAGGACACAGAAACATAATAAATTCATGTTATGCTTAGCATATACAATCTTTGTAAATTATCAATAGAACTTCAGGAATCAAAACATATACAATAACATCTGGATATATTTTGAATGATTTTCTATGTATATAAAAAGTTTCCCTTTTTTTTAATTAACCTCTAGATAAAATATTGCTGTATGTTCATGACAGAAAAATTTTATACAATCATTTTTTGTTGCATTATACTTGAAAGACATGGTCCACAAATTTGAAAAGGCTTGAAAACATAGCAAGGCTTCCCATGTTGGAAAATCTGAGGGACAGTCTATAAGCCACAAATTCATTGTTTCTGACAGATATGGATGAAAACACAGTTCTAACTGAATTATCCCTTTGCTTTTGTATAAGCTGGGAAACTGTCTACTTTAGCATTTACTGCATAATGTGTTTTTATGCCATAAAAATATCCTAATGATTTTATACACCGGGTGATGTATATTTCTGATTGTAAACCAATTATTCTTTTTCATTGTGTGCTGTACATAAGCTAAACCTTGCTGTAAATAAGTGGTCTTGTAGAAAACCTTCTTAGAAGGAAATACTGACTGATGTAATTGAAATCTTGAGCTTACTAAAATCAAAAACATGAGCTGCTTGAGTTCTGTGGAAACCAGGATTTCACCCTTTACAGTTCCCATAATATGAACTTTAAAGGCTATGGATGGATAAGAGAGGGGATGGTTGGTACTGCCCCTGCAACACACACATCCCCCACGGGGGCTGCAAACGCGTGGAGGCTGCTGTCGTCTCTTCAGGCCATTCCCCCAAAGAACCGGGGAGATTGCTCAGAGGGCAGTGATGGAGGCAACAACACAGAAGTGAAACTTCACTCTGACATTTCCCATCACAGCAGGTACAGCAGGACAGAGCCCAAGAGAGAGGTTTCAGATATCCTGGAACACCTGGTCTGCTCCAGCCCTCGTATCAGGTGATGCCTGATGGGGCCCATGCTGAACTGGGTGCCAGTTAATTGCCCCTTCTTTAGTTTGTTTTCTGTGTTGCACAGGTGAGTTTTACATGCAATTTCTTTGGTGTGGAACTGAGCATTCAGGAAATTTTGGCTTTGTGAGAGGCTTCTATTTTTGCAATTAAAGTCAGACTCATTTTTAAAATGTTAGAATGTCTTCATCTCTTAAGTTAATCAAGTATAAATGAATACAAAACAACTATTACTTAAACAGTTTAATAACCCTGACCTCATCAAGAACTTTCTTAAAGTCTCTAAAAATGAGCTAGTAGCACAATAGCATTAAAAGTCACAGAAATACCTATTAAAATCAAGCAAAACCCTGTGGTTAAGACACTGAAATTCATAGACTCAGCAGAGCTACATTTGGGTCATTTCCCTGCCACAAACTTACTGTGTGGTCCTGAGATAAATGATCACAAACAAAGTGCTAGCCTCACTGAATCCATTTAAGCTACCACTGGCAGATTTAGGCTCCTACACTCAAAATTTAAACTTTTCCTCCAAGCCTGTTTTCATTGGTAAAAACTCGCAGCCTGTCAGATCATTGTATTCTAGACACATCTAAAATTGCCTCTAAGTCCTGACCAAAGTTCCCACAGAAGTCAGTGTGGAAAAGCTGTCCCTTCCTCCCCCTGAACCACCTATTCCTGAGTGACTACCTGTCTTTCTGCTCTCTGATCAGAATTTCGTACCAAAATCTCTTTCTTCACAATAGTGCTTAACCATGAGATAACCAATTTCTTCCCTGTAGTTAGTGAATTTTTCAAAATACTTAAAACATTCTGAAGTATTAGAAATAAAAATATTCAACAGGTTTTTTTCTGAGAGAGCTGTGTCTTAGGGAGCCCTCTAGCATTCAGAGTCTACACACATGCATATATTTAAACATGCACATATAATACAAAACACCTACATAGACTCTACACTTATAGTCCCAATTGTCTGACTAGGGTGAAAGTGATGCAATTTCAGGCAGTGTTGGTCAGGGAGTGGATTCAGCTCTTGCACTCCAGCAACTAGTTTGCTTAAAGGTGGCTACTAGGCTGAGGAGGGGTTGGGGTGCAGAAGGCCTGACTAAATTGCTCATATTTTTTAAATGTCTCATGTAGCTGAGAGAACTGAGCCCTTCTCCATTAATTAGGCCCATCTATATATTAGTATATATTAAAAAAAAAAAAAAAAAGGATGAGCATATCAAATGCATACAACACACACAGTACTATTTGTATGCCTTGCTAGTAACCTTTTGGTATTCATTTTCTCAACTTCTGCTATAAAACTGCCTCTTTCTGGGCAACAAGAGAACACTGAAAAACACTGTGGGTACTACCAGTGACAAAGTCAGCAAGAAAGTTAAAGTCTCCTTCACATCACGATGACACCTCTGTTGGCACAAAGGCAAAACAGACTTAGGCAAAGCATCCCTACACTGTCTGTGAATGTCAGCAGTCCTCAGAAAGACAAAACCCCAAAGCCCTTTCCCAAACTGGTTCTATAACATTCAAAACCACCAGCTCTTCAGCAGAATTCAATTTGGCAGAGATTTTGTCAACCTGCCAAGCGAGACCTGCTTCTAAAGCAATGCAGATGAGCTGCAGCAGCCAGCTAGCACATGAAGACAGTGGAAGAGAAAAGTGTCCCAGCCCAGAACAATGTATATTATTAGAAAAAGCATCACCAGTGGTCAATATGCACAAATAACATTAGGCAATTAGACATGCATGAGGCACGGTGGCAGTCAAGCATATCCTAAGAATGTTTTCATTCATCCAACAGATGAAATCTTTCAGTGGCACCTCCTGAATATGGTTGTATTTGCTATTCTGCTCGGTGATTTATAAAGCTGCTCAGGAGATGCTGGAGCATCACTACCCATCAGCTTCCTTGGGCTGACAAATGTAACTTTGAAACAAATGATTTTTTGGCATCAAGTATGTCTTGCTCTCATTTAATGAAGCCTTCTGCACCTAAACAGTATCTGCAAAGAAAAAGGGGGGAAAAACCTTTTTTCATATTGTTTGGATAAATTACAAGTCTAATGGGTTTCAATTAGCAGTTACACATTTCTGTCTTAGAATTAGAAAGTCCTTCCTCATCTGGGGGACAGACGGCCCCAGGAGATCCTGAGTGTCTGTCTTGGGAGATATATTAAGGATATTAGACAAACTCAGAACTGATGGATATGGACTTAACTGTCGTCTTTGATAATCATAGAATCATAGAATAGTTTTGGTTGGAAGGGACCTTCAAAGGCCCTCTATATCAATCCCTCTGGCAATGACCAGGGACATCTTTGACTAGATCAGGTTGCTCAGAGCCTCATCCAACCTGACCCTGAATGTTTCCAGGGATGGGACATCTATTGCCTCTCTGGGCAACCTGTTCCAGTGTTTCACCACCCTTATTGTAAAAAATTTCTTCCTGATAGCTGATCTAAATATACTCTCTTTTAGTTTAAAACTGTTGAACCAAGTCCCAAGTCCTGTGCAGAACTGCTCTCAGTGCTTTCATCCTACAGCCTGTGCCCCAACCCAGGTGCAGGACCTTGCACTTGGCCTTGTTGAACCCCGTGATGTTTGCATGGGCCCACTTCTCAAGCTCATCCAGGTCCCTCTGAATGGCATCCTGTCCCTTAGGCATGTCAACTGCACCACTCAGCTTGGTGTCATCTGCAGACTTGCTGAGGGTGTACTTGATTCCACCATCTATGTAATTGATGAGGATATTAAACAGTACTGGTCTCAGCACAGACCCCTGAGGGACACCACTTGTCACCAGTCTCCATCTGGACATTGAGCCATTGACCACTACCCTCTGGATGTGGCCATTCAACCAATTGCTTACTCACTGAACAGTCCACCCATCAAATCCATATCTCTCCAATTCAGATAGAAGGATGTTGTGGGGGACTATGTCAAAGGCCTTTACAGAAGTATAGATAGATGGCATCCACAGCTCTTCCTTTGTCCACTGATGTAGTCACTCCATCACAGAATAATATGTGATAACAAATAACTACTGGTTTGCAATATCTCATTTTCAATGGGGGAACTCCCCTACAAGCCTCAAATGTTCACCTGAATTTTGGAGGGCTGATTTTTATTTCTTCTGGTAACAAAGCATTCATGATATTGCTCATCCAAATAGACTTCATCCCTACCAATATTTTTCCATCATATTGCTAGTAGTTCTGATTTTAAATGCAGAATAATTGTATGCATCGTTGCAGTTTAAAAGCAACAGCCAAAGATGATCACTCCATTTCAAAACTGAAAACCACTCTGCTTCACAGAGAATTTTGTATGTTTCTCTACTGTTTTCAGGTATTGCTCTGAGGTTCTTCTCTAGTGAGAGATATTACTGATTTTCACAAATGACTCTTGAATGTGAATGAATTTTATAATACCAAACCAAACAAACAAAACAAAATCAAACATTTTTGCTTATATGGATTTCAAGATCATGGGTAACGGGTGGTTAGTGTTCAGACTGTGTGGCAGAGACATGAAAAATGGGCATGAAATCTTTTACGTGTTACAGGAATAGGGAATGCCTAGCTCTTCAAATGTATTTAGTAACATGAATTCTCCAAATACACTAGAGGATGGGGTCAAGCTTAGAAAATAGTCCTACTGTCTCTGGTAGCTCAAATATCTGTACCATTCATCCTGAAAAGTACCTCACATTTTCACGATGCCATGTGGCACAGCATGAAAGATGTTATCAACATTATGTCATAGTAATATCTCCAATGCAAGACTCTGATCCTTAATGGCATAGGAGCAAGGCAGTGAATACTTCTGCAAGTCTAAGCTTAAAATAACATCCCAAATAATCCGCCATAGCAGGATGGATTCATAACAGATCCGTACCCCTATTGTGACTATAGCCCTTGACTGCTCCCACCAAATAGCCACTTTATTCTCCTAAAAGGCCAAACTCTTCCCTCTAGTGAAAGCCTTTAAAAATTCCCACTGCTTCATGCTGCAAAGCCTCCATCCATTTGCCTTTTTCAGACTGATTTCACTAGGGACATTCTGCTTCACATGAAAAGTGTTGTTTTGTCCTCCACTGGCAAGAGCTACAGCAGTAAAAGTCCTCGCTAATCTCCATCAGCTTTTTTTAGGTTTGGAATCCATCTCCACCATTGGTGTGTTAGCCGTGAGTGATCCAGAATAGACAAGAACCAAGAGCAATTTTCCTGCACATTTCAAGTTTCTCAAAACCAAGCTGTGTTGGATATAGTAACTTGGAAAACAATATCTGAAATCAACAGAGGTTTGCTATTTTTATTGCACTTTAAAAAATACAAATCACTGGATTCCTTGGGAAATACATCTGAGTAAGCAGTAAAGTCAAGTTTCAGTGTGGTCAAATCAGAAGCAGCTGAAATATTAAACACTAATTTCCAAGATGGAAACTACAATGTGCAAAATACAATGTTACAACTGGAACTAAGAAGAAAGTGGGATTAACCAGGAGCCATGGTGGACTATGGCAGTAGAATATAGGTGTTGTAGTTGCATTTTTGCTCAGAACTCAAAATGCAAAATTTAAACCAGACTCAGATTTTTTGACATCTTTTCTTACTGCACATTTTTTCATTCCTTCACCTCTATATTTCACAAAACTCTCATTGTCTACCTAATTCTCTGCTACAACTGACTCAGTCAAAATGTGGTTTGAGAGTGTCAGAAAATCATGAGACCATGCACATCAGTAGGGCCACTTGGCTTCTTGACCTTCTTGTCTATAGCATGTTTATTCTTTTTATTTAGTGTTGTGGGGTTTTTTTGGGGGGGTGTTGTTTTTGTTTTTGTTTTTAGTTTTTTAAAATCTCTCACTTACTAATTAATTCCTCTGACATTTTTTCACAGTGCCTTACTCAGGGGGGTGTAATCTTTCATGAACTAAACAGTGTCATATTTTTGTCTTGGGGGTCCAAGTATGTTGACTATTTAATTCTGATGTGCATTAATCTATTCCTACCTTCTCTTAGGCCAGATTCCTTATTCAGGTAGAACAGCATTTGTTACTAACCAGACTAATGCTCATTTATGGAAGTACCTTAAGTGTTTCCACTCCTCCCTCTCTGAGATCAAGAGCCATTTCTACATCACCAGGATGAATTTTCATTATTTTCTCTCTAAAAAAACCCAAACCAAACGATAACAAACAAACAAAACCACAAACAAACAAACAAACAAAACACACAAAAAACCACAAAACACAACAACACCACACCTCCAAAACCATTCTGTTTTGTTTGTTTGTTTGTTTTTTCCTACATCTACCTCAAACAGTTCATAGATTTTGTTGAGGAAAGTGCAGTGAGGCAGTGAGGAGATGGTAAACTGCAATACAGGAAAAGAAGGGGAAAAGGAAGACCCTGTCATTGGCTTGGTTTCCAGAGAAAATGCAGTATGAAAACACTTCTTGTGTTGAATTTCCTTCATCCTGAAGGTTGAATATGTGGACATTCTTCTTCAGTTATGCTCTGGAAGAGACAAACACACTTCACACCAGTAGAGCTGAGGGAGATGGCAGAAGGCAAGAGCTGATGTCACCTGTCAAAGAGAAGATGAGTTGGCAGAAGAGGAGCATGGAGAAAAGTGCAAAAAAATGAAAACTCTACTTCTCTTGAGGTGTTTGTTGTTTAATACTTTAATGTTCAAGCTCAGCTTTTGAGGGTATTTTATACCATAATTATATGGGTTGGATGCTGTGAGAATATGAGAAGAAAGGTTTCATAGGCTTTCAGACCTGAAAAACCATATAACAAAGAGGAAGGGAACACCTGTTATGTGTTTATCTGGAAGACAGGCAGAAATATAACAGGAAGGATTTGGAAACACATTTTTCTCCCTGAAAATCAAATGTGGCCTTCCTGTCATCCTGTCATTTCTCAAAACCTCTTTTTTTTTTTTTTTTTTTCTTTTTTGTCCAGTTGAAAACCTCAACAAACAAGTCATTCTCCATTTTCCACTAACATGAAGTCTGGAAATTATCTGGTCTGACTTTTAACATAAATGTTCTATAGTTTATTGCAAAAGACCTCAGTCTCCAGAAATTCATTAGGACATGGAAACTTAAGCAATTGTTCTAATTACAAACCTTTTAGTTATGTTTTCAGACCTACGGTTCCAAACTATCACGACTGCCAACCTCCACAAAATAGGACTCACAAATGAAAATCTATTGGTTTCTCCAACACTGATGCACTGGAATTTTACACCACTGCAGCTGATGATCAAAACAACGAGCTGAGAATGGCTGAGACTCAGTCTGATGGACTGACCCTCTCAATTATCTATTTCATTAATTGGCTGTCTGCAGTTTTCTACTGTCTCCATTTTCAGGAGTTTTGGTGTTAAATTCTAGGCAGATGCAAATCCCACTTTAAGACTGACTGAAACATGTCTCCGTGTAACAGCCATATTATACATTCACTGAAGATTCAGAACAGGCTGATAGGACCAAAATTAGTGCAGCCTCCAAGCACTGAAACCAAAAAGATTGATGGAAAGGCTCTAAAAGAAAATTATTATTCCCATGTTGCCTACTCTTCATTCTGCCAGATGTTACTGCCTTCACAGCTGATACAGAAATATATCATTTTTCTGGTCAGAATGAAGTCAAATCTCTGTCAGTTCAGGTCTTAGACTGAGCTGAAAGCACTTTTGCTGCTTCTGATTTAGGGAAAGTACCCTTCAGACCCCCAAATCACTATCAATATTTTAACTGATAGTGAGTATTCTATGAATTTTCTGACAAATTAGGTTCAAGGAATATGTACACTTGTCCTTTTCCTTGAGTCATTTTGCCAGATGTGCCAATGACATAGAACAAAATAAGTAATTGTAGAAGCAAAAGTCATTATACTTTGCTATAAAATTACATTAAAAATTGTAAGAGAAAAGCATATTCTATTAACATATTTTCAATCAATTTACCAAACTGGAAAACTCCAAACCAAATGTTAGAAGGCTAATACAATAATTATGTTGGTTGTAGGTTCCAAATATCTATAATTGAAATGGAAAAAAATAATCTCATCATTTCACGAAAATAAACAGTAGCAACTACTTTTATTCAGAAATCTTGCAAAGGAAGCCAATAAATAGTATTTTATCTCTGGTTGCAAAACACGCAATATCCACCACGAAAATGTACTTAGCATGAAAATTAAAAAAAAAAAAAAAAATTGTTTTGTATGAATAAAAAAAAAATATATTCGTCCAGGCCTTTGAAAGGAAAGTACAGGAGGTTTGGGGCTTTTTCCCAGAAGTTATTAGCAACTTTGTATTACTGTAGTTAGAATTTCCAGATTTGGATTCACCTTAAAAGAGCTATGATTTCATAGGTCAAATACTCAAGAGAGTCTGCACTGGGGACATCTGCTCTGAAGGGTGCCCCAGGGATGACATAATATATAGTATCATTACATTATATTGCATTATATCATATTGGTATGATATGTATTTATATATTATATATTGATATTTTATTATATTATGATATAATGATGTTACATTTCTATATAATATATGTATTTCTTTTTGGTGGTTGAACCATGCCTTATGTAAGGCTGCCTTATGTAAGGCTTCTGGTTGCCATCAGGGAAAAGTACCAGTGGTACAAAAGAGATGAGGGAAGAAAAAACCTGCATTGCAGTTTTTGTAAAGAAATAAAAGCACACATAAAAATTAAAGTATTTTATTTCATGGGCACAGCCTCAAAGCAGCATGTTGGCAGAAGAGGATGCAGATGTGTTGTAAAACGATCTGGAATAAACTGCTCATAGGAAAGAAATACACTCCAAACACATGGAGTGTTGCATCCAAGCCACTTTCCCTTTGTTCATACCCACTTGGGGTTTGGAGATGAATTTCCTTGCCTGGACTCCTGTTCCCAACAAGCCAACCAAGGACATGGTAAGCACATATTCTGCATGCTGGAGATGACTACATGAGGATCCAAACTCCACAGCTGTACTGCAATGTGTTAAGTATTGCCGGAGGGAAAAAAAAGAGGCTTGGATAGCAGCACTGCACCTGAGGTGAAGGTCAAGTCTCACAGTAATTCAAAGTTTCATTAAAATGAAGCAGAGTGAGCAGATTGCAAACTCATTCAAAAGTATGTTAGAGCAGGGAGCACCATGATCTGCACGATGGCTGGACTGATGCACGTGGCCCAATGTAGTGCAGCGCCGACAATAGGCAGGAGCTGGAGCAGAGCTGGGAACACATCCTGACAATGCATCAGAACTGCTTTCTGGTCTCACAGGTAACTCACATCAGCTCAAAAAGGGTTAAGGTTGTGATTCACTAACAAGACTACAAAAGTCGTTCTCATCCCCGCTGACCCACACATGGGTGTATAGTGTCAGCTAGTCCCTGAGGCAAAACTCTAAGAATCAGTGGGACAGACAGGAAAGGGCAGGAAAAGCACCGTGAGTTATCTTTGCTCAGACTCAGAGCCCTGATTCCTTCAGTAGAGCTGCACTGTGCCACACAGGCACTTAAAAGAGCTGACCATGACCTCCAGCCCTTTGCTTCATCACCTGCAGTCTACAGCAGTTTGGTGGGAGCTGCTGAGAGGGGCAGTGAGGCAGAGCCTGGCACTGTCACCCCCGGCCCTGATATCTGCTGCTTCAGAGACAAGCCTGACCGGAGTGGAGGAAATGGTTTGGTATTTTACCCTGTGGGCTGTGAAGTGGTCTGTAGCGAGGAGATGCCCAACAGAGAGTTTGTAAGGTCCAGAAGGCAGTTGTACCACCTGAGCAAAGGTGCTTAAATCTAAGGTGTCAAGAAGTAATAAAAGTAGTAGATTCTCTGATTTAACTAAACAACATTTAGTGCTTCAATCTCATCCTGCTGTTGCAGCTTTATTTAAGACAAGAAATACATACCATCTGTTGTCTGCTGGCACATAAGAGGCATCTGTGAGGTGTCACATCCCCACAGGATCCCAGTGATTTTATCTGAAATCTCCACAGCTCTCTCGGGTACACCTTGGACCAGTATCTCCTCATAAACCTGACAGGGTTTTCGGAGCCAGCAACACAACATGCTTTTGATGGAGCAGTGCAAGCAGAAAACCAGATGGACAAGATGATCGAATTGTCAGCACAGGTTTGTTTCAGACTTGGCAAGAACATCCACGTGTGGATGCTGCAGCAGAGTATACACTACCTTGTCTTCAGCAGAACAGATTTAAAACTGCTTTTATAATTATCTCATTTTCTTTTAGCAAAGAAAACCAGCACCTCTGCACCAGTAAAAAAAAATCTTCTGAGGCTTTTTAACATTACTTTAAGAGCTCGATTATTCTTAAGAAAATTTTGACAACTTTTCCCCTGCCTTTAAGACAAATGAACAAGTAATTCCACAGGCAGAAAGAATAAAATCAGATGGCTAGGCGAAGAGAAATATACGCTTTTGGAGGTTTCATTTGGCCAGACACTGAGAGGGCTTGTGATACAAACACAGGTGTCTTACAAAGTAGAATTACCCCTTTCCTTGCAACACCTTTTACTTCAGAAAAAAAAACACACTTGGTTCAACACTAACTGTTAGCATTAGGAAAAATACTAATAATGAGGGTTCTTGAACTGGCATGCAGAAGCTCTTGCTTCCCAGTTCATCCCCAGAGTAGTGGCTGTAACTAAAACACCAGAGACCCCAAGGCTCACATGAGTGGTGTGGTTCCTGATCCAGCTGCTTCTGTGGCAGCATCCCCTGACATTTTCTTCTGACCTGTGATCTGCCTGCAGAGAGTAGGGCTATTTTCAGCCTCAGCTATAGTCAGGGCCACAGGTCTACCTATAAATGAAGCGGTGCAGGATCAGGGGCACAAGGATGGGGAGGGTTAAGGGTCCAAGTGGGGAGGACCTCAACGAAAGGAATAAAATTCCTTTTTACTTCAGTTTCATATTCAGTCACCCATTTCTTTCCTATTCTGTTCTAGCTTACACCAGAGGATAACATATCTTCTGGTGCCTGTGTGAGAAGAACACTGCACCAGGACAAACAGCCTTAATAACTATTCCGTAACCAATAGGATAAACGAAAACAGAAGGGCATTTTAAGGACAAGTTATAGTTTTCTCTGAAGCCTTGCACATCTGATATGCTTCACAAAAGTTACCGAGAATAGGGAAAGTTTACCGTCTTTGGATCATTTATAGATAAACTCGATGACAAGGTGTAGGAAAAATGTTTTGGTTTTCTGACTCTGCAGTCAGCCAAGTGGACAGACCCTTAGGACTGCAAGTACAGAACTACATTGCTTTTGGAACTAATACCTCCTTGGGCAAAAATCAGCTCTCTGTTTTTCCACTGCCTTCAAAGGACATATTGACAGGCAGAATGTGGCAATTTTAATTAATAGGGTGAAGAGAAAAAGCTGTCGATTTTTTCTCCGAGAAATTTTCCCGAATGGCTTTTTCACTCAATCAGTGAGGAATATTATCTCAGACAGTGGTACAAAAGCCTGATATGTTTGCCAGCTCTGATCAAGATTGATCGCTCTAGCAACAAACAGCACAAGTGGACATCTTCCAGCTTCCCCAACTGTTTAAACCCTGTGAAGGCTCTTCCCTTGGTGTAGCAAGACTCTTTCTGACTATAAGGAAAAATGATACAGCTACAACCTTTAAGCTAAATAAGACCATTGTTTTTTTAGGTAAACAAAAGGTAGTTGATGAAAAATACTCAGATAACCTCAATTCCTCTTCTGAACACCCACCCTATTCATTTCTTTGTTCGTTATGTCTGAAGTCACAGGTTTGAAAACTGATCTCACCATAGAAAGAAGGTGACCATTTAAAATGAATGAAAATAAAATAGTTTTGTTCAGATAAACAATGTAGTAGCCATAAAACACTTCCCTATTCAAAGTTTAGCTAAGCACTTTCCCAAGTGTTTCACTGAAGTGAGGCCCTAATTATTATTTTTCGAAATCCAGTGGTTGTGCTGTAAAACATGCTTTCCCTACCTAGAGCCAAATGAAAGAAATTGAACTTGTTCACGTCCTGAAGTCTTTACTGAGTTCAAGGAGGTACTAAGTTCTCTCTGACTTCAGCAGTGACATTAAATGGAGGACACAAGTAGCAGGACTTTTAGGGTTTGACCTGTTGCAGACTTTTGAGGCCTTTGGGTAGGGGCTGCAGTCCTTATGCTTCACATAAAATGTTCCCTAAAGTTAACAGAAAAGTAACTTAATATAACAGGCAAAGGAAAGACCTCAAGAATTGTCCAAAGACTTCTCTGGGAAATCTTGAGGGACTCTGCTAAATATGGAGCTTTTTTCTAGGGATCTCAATCCTGTGAAATATTCTTTTTTTTTTTCATCATCCTATTTTCAAAAGCTATTTGGTGAAATGAGAGACAATTTTACTTCATCTGTCTGACACCTGCAGAGCAGAAATGCCATGTAACAATAAGGAAAAACAAATCATGCAACAATCTTCCAGAACTGCTTACTCCAGCAAATATTTTTCTTATAAAAATAGGTTGAAAGATTGAAATTTGATGTAAAAAGTAATATTTACTAATTTTATTTTCTCACCATCTTTTGAAAGGCCTGGGAGGAATAATTTATTTTATAATGTAGGGGGAAGAAATCTCAGGTGGTTCTAATTTGTTAGAAGAAATTTTTCCCTGTTCCCTCTGTCTCAGGGTCAAATAATGCATTTTCAAATTTTCTGTTAGATCTGCCTTCCTCTCACGAGTTTCATCACATAAACTGGGAGCTTCTTAAAGACGACAATAATTTCTTATAACTCTTTCCTCCTGAAGGCTGCCATTTGACAGGAGACTCACCCCATGTTGGACTTCTCTAATTCAGCGAGCTCATTCCTGTGCTTGCACCCAGACAGAGGAAAGGAAGAAGCTGCCTACATTATTCCCTGCCCATCAGGACTGATACAGGACACCCTTCACACATGTTTGCCTCTGCTATGACATTAAATTTTGTGCCTTTGTTCACAACAAGCCATGCCCAACTCAGCAGCACTCCCATTTGTGAAGGCCAGAAGAGCTTTGGACTGAGATGTCCCTCACCCTGGTCACTCAGGTTCTGCGTCCTCCCTGCTGACATTCCCCACCACCCTGGCATATTTGGCCAATTGCCTGTGTGTGTTGAGCAGCACATCCCAGGACACAGGTCATCATGTTACTGAGCAGGTAACCGTAAGACCTGGCAAACGCAATGTACTGTCCTGCCAGAAATAAATTTTACAGGTTGTGAGTCACTGTCCTATGTGCAAAAGTGGCTGTTAGAATCTCACAGTAATTAAGGCCTTGCATGCAGCCACGTGACTGGGAATTTTATCAGTATTTCAATGTGTATGCAAATAAAAATGC
Source organism: Columba livia (assembly GCF_036013475.1). Taxonomy (NCBI): domain Eukaryota; kingdom Metazoa; phylum Chordata; class Aves; order Columbiformes; family Columbidae; genus Columba; species Columba livia. The sequence goes on along the minus strand of NC_088603.1, from coordinate 25,974,606 downwards.
TGGCTTGAAAATCCTAAAGAGACAGTCCATGCTTTACCAATATGTGACCCAGGACACTTTCATGGCAGCAAAAGTGACAGTGGAGACTCACCACCCATCCTACCCAACCTGTACCCCACAGCTTCCAGGCGAGTACAATGCTCGCATTTTGTTGCTGCATTTTCTATATTCATGTCAGAGCATCATAAACAGCATACAGACAGCAGCAAGTCATTGTCTAATTTTGTCCTTGTCATTTTGTGGCATATACCATCCAATGTCCACCAACTCTTCAAAATTTATTTCCCAAAGGATATTTTCACAAATGTTAAAGACAGCCTGCAAGTTTACCATCATTACTCACTTTTTCCTAATGCTTGCCTCTTACAAACCAAAGTGTGACAATGCAGAGACAGTGACTAGGTTGATTTATTTCTTTATATTTACATCACAAAAACAACAGTGAAACTTGGAAAAAAAAAATCCAAAGTAATGGCCCTTTACACAGAAATATAATCCATCAGTCCTTGCCAGACTGAATGAAACTCCTCCATTCAGAGGATATTACTAATTTATATCATCCTTCTAGATATGCAAGAGGCACACATCTGAGATTTATTTTCACCTCGCTTTAGCTCTCTGTTCACTTTATTTTGTATCTAGTCTGTTAAACAGCTAAATTTCATTCACAGTCAGTGAAGAGAGAGCGAAGTGACATTTCTAGACATTATTGATGGACTCTGACTTCGCCTGGGTAAAGTTAGAGGACATCAACCTCGCTCTTATATTTAAATTTTTATTTTCTAAAATTATGGGGAGATCAGCATTCATTCCCTCACTCTCTTTAGAAACAGCCAGCCTCAGTTTGTAGCCTGTGGTTTATGAATTTCTATTCAGTTCCATTACCGTCCACAGCTGTTTAGTTTATCAAACAGCTTTAATTGTTTTAATAAAGCAAACTTACTCTGTACCTACCCCTCTTTCCATGGACACAGCAAGGCAGACCCTTTGCTATTAATTCCATGCCTCCTTCAGCCACATCTAATCCCCAAAAATTAGCCACTCACTCTCTCTCTGTTTTTCATCTGCTTCCAGGTCACCATCATCGCACCTGCTCTGAATTTCTTCTTGAGTTTCTCACCCTTTCTCTGCCACTTCTGTACACACACTGATACACTCAGAGCCAAAGAAACCAAAATACAAATTACCTTTATATTAAATGTTGGGTCCCTAAAGCAATCTGTTAAGTCAGCTGCCTGAACCCCTGCTTAAACCTGTGTGAAGCTAAGCTTCCCATTTCTACAGCTATTGCTAAATGAGGAAGCATTTAATAGTCCTGGCATTTGTCAGGGAAGTAACTTGTCACATCCAGCAACCTCGGTGAAGTGACTTAAATGATTATCCTACAGTAAAATAGTTTTTTTGTTTGTTTTTTTTTTAAAGTTTCTGAACAAAATGGAAGATATCAAGGGACATAAAAAGTGATAGTGAGTATATGTTACTTTTTGACTGGGCATACAAACATAGGATGCCATGTTCAGTATATTTATTTTGTTCAGTTAAAAATCAACACATCCTGAAACTGCATTTTAATATTTAGTACATGAAAACTGCAGCCATCAAAGATGATGATAATTGATGCATACTAGTGGATTAAAAACCTCATTGTCAAAGTAATTTCACAGGAAGATCTACATTTTCTGTAAAACGTCCAGTTTCCTTAAAGCCCAAAACTGAGGTCTAGAAAGAGAAAGCAAGTCTATTGTTCGTTGCACAAGTCCTATCTAGCACTAAGTCAGATGTCCTGGTATACCCTGGCCAGGTGCTGCCCCTCCAGAAAGGTACAGATTTTCTGTAGATATCATGTCCTCCCTGCCAGTCCTAGTCTGAAATCTCAGACACTTTGGGCCTCTAGGGTAACACAAATCAATCTGAGGAGACATCTGATTCGTTGCTTTTCATTCATACACCTTTTTTCTTTTCTACGTGAATTTCCATTTTATAATACAGCTTGACCGTAGCCTTCTACTGTACTTCTTGACACGAAGCACATCTCTTTTGTCCCTACACCCTGCACTCGCACTGAAAGGACCATAGGGCACAATTCCGCTTGTGATGCAGAGGCAGGCTTGTAGCAGTGTCTGCTTACAAAAATACTTGCACATGGTGCTCAAGCCTGAGTTCTGTAGCCAGAAATCATTACTAGGTAGTAGCAAGAGGACTGTATACAAAGAGTCAACTTAGTCAACAAGTCTCACAATGTTTCTAAGAACCCACCTTCCCCCAGAAAAATATGGGGAGTGCCAGTTCTCCCATCAGAGCACATACCTGTAATCTGTGCATCATACAGTCATCCTTCCATAAATATTCCTTTTATGCTTGTCCTCTGCTCTGTGCTGTCCACTTGCTACTGAGTCAAGCCGAACAGCTAAGCTTTTTCTTTTTTTCCCTCAGCTCCCTCAATAGATGCTTTTATTTTAACTGCTCATCCATTATTTTATGATGTTGTTATCGTTTCTGTGTTATGCTGTCGTGTGGGTGTCACTCTCATCGTTGTTCTCAGCACCATAGAGAGACAAGTACAGACAGCCAGGGAGTTCAGGAAACCAGGGAGATAGTGCTGGTCACCATGACAGATGCTAGTATTGGAAATATGAAGTTCCTGATGTTTTAAAAATGTTGAAGCAAAGGAAAGAATTTGAAGGAGTGATCTGCAGAAGAGCAGTAGGGTCAGTGGGAGGGTGTTATTGGTAAGTCATTTTTCCCCAGACACAAGACACAGGACAGGAGAAAGCACAAATATAGTCATTTGGAAACTGGTCAATATGGGGAGAAGATCTGTCATTGTGGGCAGCATAGAGACCACAGTGAGCTTCTTGGACTCAAAGTGAATACTGGCAATTCAGATTTGGTGTTACAGAGGACTGGGGAGCAGCAAAGGACATAGACCCTCCATGCAGCCCATGGCATATATAACTGTTGTTACCAAAGCTATTGTCCAGGAGAGAGATGTGTGTCTCATTTTGCACGTATCTGGTGATGTCTCCTGTAGCTCTGCTGACTGAAGACACAGCAAAGACACAGCTTTCAGAACAGACAAGGCAGGCAGTTTCCTGGAGAACTCTGTTGAAAGGATAAACAGATCTCATGAAAAAAAAAACACTGCTGACGTGTTTTGGTACAGGTTAGCACAGTTACAAACTGCATTGGCAGCCCAGTCATAGGCTGCATGTTGTGATAAGCATTCTCTTGGACATATCTACATGAACGAGTTTTCACACTAGGTTAGTGCTCATTGCTGAGAAGCTTTATTGTCAGAGAAACATAGCAGTAACCTATAGAAATACTGAAAAATGGGAGTAAATCCAACACTTAAGCGGGTTCAGAGAGGAGCCATGAGTTAACAGAGTGTCTGAGAGCCAGCAGCTCTTGCCAGCTCTCATACCACAGTGATTTATGTAGAAGTTTTCTAAAAGTATTTTTCCCTGATGTTTATTTATAAGGTAGCCCTGAGGTTTCAAAAGCATTCAAAACTCTTGGAAAAAGGTACTTCCCCTCTTTGGATATTTTCACTTAGACCAGCTAAATACCTATCAGACTGTTTATAATCTAACACCTCAAGGGCAGTTTTGTCAGAGCTGTGTATAATTGGTAGTTCTTAATGCTACTCGTAAGCTTACTTCAACATGCAATGCCCTGGATATTCTTCAGCTCATGGTGTGACTTAACAGTTAACTATAACGTCTAGTCACTTCTGCTCACATCAATTTATATCAATAAAACCTACAAATATTCCAGGAGTGATTCACTTTCAACCCAGGCAGTCCTTTACTAGCCTTACTTTTCAGCATGCGGTCCTGTAAGTTGAGAGCAAAACATCTTAAAATATCAAAATCACAAAAATTAGACCTTCCTCTGAAGTTACAAGTCCTTCATCTGATGCTTCCTTGGCACATGCCCTTGTAAAATGGTTTTAGTACTGATTGGAGAGACAGAAGTAAGCAGAAGATGTTGGTTGAGGTTTTCTTGGAAGAAAAAAATTACTAGGTAGGCAACAGACTCTGTAAACCACCATACAAACCAAACTGAAGCCGGTTAGGAGAATACCCCCAAATAACACTATAGAAAAATTTAGTAGCTGCTTTTCAGGGATGCAAGATATACATGGTTTGTGGACTGAATGTGAGTGTTTGAAGTATGTTTACAAAATACAACCAGATACAACTAAATACAACCAGAAAATCAATTTTAGAGTCAAGGGTGTTACTATGATTTTTTAAAACAAGACAACACAGACCAGAGAATTGTATTCAATTTTTGCTTCATCAGGACAACAACTTCTGAGACAGAGCTAAAAAAATGTTTTTGGAAAGGCAAACAATCTTGCTGTAGAGCCTTCCAGTGAGAAAACGTGGCACATCCATTAATGTAATTACTTGTCTGTCAACTAGGCATACAAATTCTGCTGAAAAAGAGACATAAATTGTGACAAACAGTATTTTAAAGGGAAATTGGGACAGCTAAAATAGATTTTGCAGAGAAAACTACATGTATGAACATTGAGGAAATTATGCAAATCTGTTGGATGCAGAATGATGGAAGAATCTGTTGGTCTGTGTGGTAACGAGGGGTTTCAGGGAATACTTTTCAGAGGGCAGATGATGTTCTATCAGAGATGTATTACCACTGGGCCTGCTCCTCTCCTTTCCTGTGTTCCTCAGAGGGATTAGTACATTGCCAAGAACTCTGAAGGAGCCAAAGTATTCAGTAGAGACTTAAAATCCATATTAGCGACTAAATGTAGGTATCAATCAGTCTTAAACGAACACACATGGTGCTTACAAAGTGATTCAAAGTGTGGATAACACCAGCAGAGAAAGGAGAAGTCTCTAAGAGGACATACAGGAAAGTAACATTGGGTACTTGGCAGCGCTTGGCACAGCCCTGTCTGAGCAACCACCCTTTCCAGACACTTCATCCCTTTCACCATGCAACACTGCCCGTCTGGGATCTCTTCTGAAGGTAGACCCGGCCTGAGTAGGCTGGCTGTCCTGAAGCTGAGCCTGGCTTTGCCTTTTGCAAGAAATACCCTAAAGACCTGAGCTTTCTTACTAGAATTATATAGAATAAGAATTAACTTCCCCTTCTGAGAAAGATAGATAGTCTGGAAATCCTTGTTTTGGAAAGGGAATCCTTAAAAAGATGCCTGATGAAAATATTTAAGATGTTGAGCAACAGAAAAATCTAATCAGGGCTTCTACTCTTCTCGTCTGAAGATGAAAGAGCATCAAAAGGCAGCATATCCAAACCCATTTAAAATAATAGCTTTTCATATCTATTTAGGACAAACTTTGGGATTCCTTGCCATTCTGAGGCCAAAAATTAGCAAAAAAATAATTGTGCATTTAGAGATAATACAATATCAGAGTTTCAGTTGTTAATGTTAAACAATTTTCAAAGAAAGCCTAAATCTGTGAATGTTATTCACATTCAAATTGGGAAACCTCTCTTCCTCCATGTGAGGATGTGAGACTCACTCACTCCTCTCAGAAACAGAGTATGTGTGAATTGTAGCATATGAGTCTGTATGAATGCCCTTCATTGTATATCAGGAAAGCAACACCTATTTTTCCATTTCACTTTAGGCACCATGACATTTTTTGCTGATCTGAGGACACTTTCTTTTAACAACTCCTGGACATGGAAAGCAACTACAAAGTTTCTCTGGAAGTATTCCAGAAAACAGCAAATACACCTTTGGTTGGCTTATCCAGAGACCTCATTCATTTTCTCCATCCTTCTCATCTCCACAATGAGGAAGATTTGTCTCTGTCAGTGCTTTCAAGGAGCTTTTAACAGTGGTTTGAGTAAAAATTTGGCTGCGTTATCAAGACGTTCGTTCTTCCAGCCCTCACTGGTTCATGTTTCACAATCATGGCAGAAGACAGTCTTCAAAGAACCAGAAATCTGCAAACTCAACCCAAATCTCCATGCAGGTTTCATCACAAGGAAAACATCAGCTCCAATAGTACAAGCCCTTAGATTTCTAATTTTGTTAATCCATTGCTAATGGCTTCAGGTCTGAAAAAAAATCATTTATGTACAGAGAGAACGGCTCCACAATGACAGTAGTGGTGTGTGGAGTAGCAGTGCTGCAATATTGCTAACACTTGAAAAAGCACACCAGACAAAAACCTGTGGATCCGTAGAAGACTGAGTTTATAGTGGATATACAAATTAAGTCTGGTGTAAGTTATGACTTTTATCACTCATGCAGCTTCTTCACTCAGTTTTTTCATTAACATTTATAGCAACTATGAAAGTGATGATTCATAAAAACCTGTCGATTTTTTTTATTGCAATAGGTGTAGAATTAAATAGCCTCAATACAATGACAGAAGTATTTCTGTTTAAAGTATGAGTTCCAGTATCTGCAAAACTATGAGCAATGTAGTGTTCTGAATAAACACATCTTGTAATTCTTTAAATGACAACACAATTGCATTTCTTTAGGCGTAATAAAATATGAGATAAGTTAAGAATATTAATATTATTACTATGAGTAAGAAAATAAAAAGAAAACTAAAGCATCAAATACAAAACATGCTACAGTTCTTTGAGTTCCACTTTAATCACCTGAGTTCAAAGTGCAGAACCTGAAAACCCATCTAGTCCTGAAGATACGTAATGACTGATATATTTCTGGTAGTAAATTACTTAAAGGGTTTAAATTTCTTCAAGCAGTTATGTGCACAGTAACTCAATAGCTAGAACAGCAAACTTTCCCTGTGCTTCAGGGCTCTGAATTACACAGAGCAGGACTTCTCAAAGTTCAAGACCGTGGTTATGACCTTACATCCTCATCTGGATATTTTATTCCAATTGAAATGACATCCGTTTTGTGTTTAATTATGAAATAAGACCTCTGCCGCCAGTTTCTGTGTCACTGACATCAGTAGAGTTTCTGATGCTGATTTTAGCAAGGACAGAAGCAAACCAAGAATTTTGGACTCAAAGCCCATCAAAACCAAATTAAAAACTCCTGTTGACTTATTCAAGATTTGGATCTGGTCCTTATTTGTTTGCCTCCACTAATTCCTGAACATGGATTGTGGGCTGTGTCTGACCGTTTTGGACAAATAGGCTCTGCTTTTGTGCTGAGTCTATAGTTAGTACTTCAGAACTAAATGTCTTTTACTATGTTTAGATTGTTCAGAGTGATGTCATTAACCTTCAGTTTTATGTTAAATGTATTCTAAGTCCCTTTGTTTTCTTTGTGTTAGAGAAGTTCCTAGGTTTCCCATAGCGGAGACTCAGGCATGGATTCCAGAAATTCTTCTAAAATAAATAATTTCTTCACAAGGTACAGTGTAGAGCAGCTCAGGTTGTGTGCCTCCTGAAGAGGCGCCCTCAGGGGGAGAAAACAAAACAAACAACACACCACCACCAACAACAACAGCAACAACAACAACAGCCACCAAACTAACAAACAAACCACAAAAAAAAACCACAAACAAAACAAACAAACAAACAAATAAACAAATAAACTTGGACAATTATATCCTCACAATCTATCCTTCCCCCCCAATGTATCACTCTGAGAAAACTGCAAAATCAGAGTTTGGGGTCCCTCTGTTCTTCGTTGGACCTCTTCATTTACTTCAGGCAGGTTGTCAGTCAAAGTCCTGATTTTCAGTTATTATTTTGCACCTGCAGCTGGAGAAAATAAGTTCTTGGTAATAGTCAAAATATTCTTCTGTTTTCTTAGGCATCATTCTGTTCTTTTATTTGTCTCCAGGGACGCAGCTCCCCTTATCTTCTAGCTTGAAGATTATGTGGCCTTTTTTATTTAACAAAGCAGAAAGATTCATAGCTTGCACAAGTTATGCTAAGCAAACTTACTTATGCTAAGTACATTCTGTATAAGCAGTTTTTAAACAACTTCTGCACAAAGCAGTATACCAAATAATTTAATAAGCTAAGGTAGTCTATTCCCTAACAGTCTGTAATTTGATAGCTGCCATTTGAGCAAAACTGAGTTAAAAATGTTCAACATGGTATTAGAGACACCCACAAATCAGCACTCCAAAATCTCATTGAAAATAAAGAGATGCAATGCACCATGCAGCAAACTAAACTCCAGTTAAACAATAGTAGGCCCATTATTGAAATCGCAGTCCAAGCTGCTGCAGAAAGGCAGCGCATGTTTACAGAGGGGACATGCAGGTGTTTCATTTCCTGGACTAATCTCACCCATAATTACACTCTGTGGTCCCAGGGCCTCAATCTTCTTGTTGACTGATGAAACAGATGAGGGAAGTTTTAAGACAGCTTCAGCTTCCAGATGTGAAATGAAAAGCTTTTAACAGTGTCCGTGAACATCAGACTGTGAATGACAATGAGCAACATAAGAGGAAGGATGCACTGGATATGCAGGATGAGATGGAAAATGGCCATGTTATGCAGAAATTATCTTGCTTACTTCCAGCTAAATTGAAAAAGGTTACATTTCTATATCTGGGAAATGACCTTGAAAAATTTTAATCAAAATGCAGCATATGAGTCCATTCCCTGTGGTGAGCACTTGAACGGAAACTGCTATTAGAGGATGCTGATGCTAGTTGCTCTTGTGGCTTCATAGGATCTATTTATACCCAGTTTTTACCCACAATGACTTCAGCCAGGTCTTTCCCTGTATTCTACCTCCTGCTGCTGCATTAGGAGCCCTGCCTGACAGGCGGGTGCCAGCAGCAGCATGTGCACCTTTGAGTCCTTGGTTTGAAGCAGGTTAAACTGGGACTAGCTCTCACCTGGCCGGGGAGCTGCTGCAGGTGTGGTCTCTGATAAATGACCATGTGCCTCTGTATAAAATGCATATTTATACTCCAATACATGAGAAATATTCTTCCATTTGTCCTTCATGAATGGGAAAACTGGGATTAAGTACATAACTCCAGGTGAGGCCTGCAGTAGTATGAAGCAGAGGTCAACATGGGCTGGCCCAAGGGTCTGCCATCTGACTCCAGCCCTTTTCCAGGACATTTCACTCCTGCCTGGCTTTGCTCTGTGGGGCTCTTTGGAGTCCTGTATGTGCTATGTGGCATTATACAGACAAAACCCACAATATGGGACTAGGAAAGCCACTCTGCCCAGCAGTGCCTAAGGCCTGGGTTGCTGCCTCTTCTCTTGCTCAGTTTTGCCTCCTGACTCATGCTAGTTCGCTGGTTTATCTGTATTTAATATAGGAGTCTAATATTGCCAATATATTTTCCAGTGAAGAGTTCTGAAGATCGATCACTAGATAACATTTACTCACTTAAACTATACTCTGATTTGGCAAAGTACCTAAACAAACATCTGAAGTTACTTGTTTGAATGGTCCCATTTCTTTCAGAACAAAGTCAAACGACGTGAAGCATACCCTTCAGCATTTTGTGGTTATGTGCAAACGAATTTCACAAGTGCTGCTTCTCTGCTGGTGGATGTCAGAGCTACTCCTTTTCACATCCAACACTTTTTTCATAAAATGGAAACAGAGTGAAAATATACTCCTGCAATAATCTAATGAGGGAAAGAGCAGGATATGAAACATTTAAATTTTATACAAACTTATGTACTGGGAGCACGTTTGTATAACACATCAAAAAAACTGTTTTGAAATATTTAAAACTTTTGAATATTTGTTTTATGAGGAACTATACTTTTATTTGAGAAATACACAGTATGAGCTATGTTAGACTTTAATATAAGGAGGGTTCCAGGGGCATTATGTTCCCACAAATCTGTTGCTTTCGGGTTTTTTTCATTTGATGCCTTTGCCATATCTGAGCTCCCAGGGTTGGTTTCTCTCTCCAGGGTTCCATGGGAGTTTCCAGTCTAAAACCCAACAAGAGCCACCTCGCTAGTAAAAACATAAGCCATCCTATGATCTATGTGCTCCCAACTTGTTTATTCTCAGTCAACATACACAAACGACTCAAACAACTTATCAGGGAAATGGAACCAAAGGGTAAGCATCCCATTACATGCAGAAAATAAATCAATCTATCTGCTTCACAGCAGCAATCGGGATGGCAGAGAGGGAAACAGGAATTAGTTGTAAGGCAGCAGTATTCACAAGAGCTTGATCTAGGCCTGTCGCTCTTGTGTTGTATGAACTCTCTGTGTTACCTTAGTGAAACAGTGAGCAGAACCCAGCTCCTACAGACAAAGACTTTGAAGATTTAAGGATTTAAGATTTGATGTTGATCTCTCCATTGGCTCAATGTATTTTGGATCAAGCACTTAGCAATGGACACGAAGAATTAATCATCTGAGGTACTCACAGGATTGGAGCTGTTTAAATACCTGACATTCAGTTTACACACATAATAATCTTTGAAAGAAATACAGCAGTAGTATAATGCAATCTACTATACACATACAAATTTACTCTCAAATTCCAGACCAATTTGGAATTAAATTACAAGAGGCTGGATACTATCAACCTGTGCCTCAAACAGGAAGAACTCTGCATGTGATATGAGCAAAATCACCTCAGTGCAGAGGTCACACTCTACTGAACATCATTCCTAGAAAATTGCTTCATACCAACCTACTCCAAACCTGAATGGTCCCTGCTGAAAGTCAAATGGGAACTTGATGAACTTGCCATGGCAATGTCTGAATTCCCAGTGGCACTGGCAACAACTTTTTGCATCAACAGATTTTCTCCTCTGAATTCCCACCAATGTTGAGAAATCAAACAAGATGTGAAAAATGAGATACTTTGAGACTCCTTTCTTCAACCAGCCATGGTCACTTCAAAATTCAGAGGCCTTTCTTTATTAAAACCTGATGTTGATATGAAAAGCATGGCCTAAATACAAAAATATTGTTATTTCTGTCAGAAAGCATTTGGGATAGTAAACATATATAGCACACCTCATTCATCTAGATGATGGTAAAAGCTAGCAAAAATGCAACACCATTTTTACAGTCCATTTTGAAAGTAAAAGCAAAATTGCAAGCATTTGGAATTCATGTGTGTGGAACTGAATGTGTTTCTGTGCTAAAAGGAACTGCTTGACATGTCTGATGTGAGTATGGAGGTGGTGGCACCGAGACATCTGACAAATAATCATCCTTCGATGCATCATGCACAGTTAAAAAAACCTTGACATCTGTAAAAACTAGTCAGCAACTAACCCTTCCAACATAGCTTTCAACAAAGCCAGGGTCCTACACTAAGACTGAACAAAAGAGTCCAGATAATATAGGCCAGTAAATGTGATTTTTGCCATTAATAGTTACAGAGTTTATATTGGCCTGAAACTGCATAATCTGAGGTGCTGCCTTGGATGGACCTGATTTTAACTTTTAACTGTCTAACATCTGGTAATTGTTGCCTCAGCTTGTTTTGGTTGAGCTGCAGCTTATCATTTAATGAGTATCTGTAATGTGTGGACCAAAGTGCCTATGAACTGCCTGGAATGAAATTGGTGTGGAAGATGGCAGATGCAGGATGATACCAGAGCTCATAGATTTTTTAAAAAGTCATGCTGATCAAGTCAACCATCCCTACAGGGGTGTAAATGTGCATTGCTCTGCTAAAACCAGCTCTAGCGGTAACAAAGAGAATAGAAAAACTTAATAACTGGGAATAGAGCACAGAAACAAATTGTGCTAAAAAACAAACAACAAACAAACAAGTGGATCCCAAGACAGTAGAGTAAGAAAACTTAGCACTACATATCTCCTGACAAAAAGGGGGGAGACAGAACACAATTCTCTTCCCAGTGAATTCTGCAGGGCACTGGCAGCTCCTCATAACCCCTGCACAGGTGCATACACTGAAATTGTTGGCCTGGCGCCCAGAGAAGCATTGCAAGGTTGAGCATAAGAAATATATATAGGAAGGAGATCTTCTTTTGTAACATTTTTAACTATATTATCAAGGATTTCCAGTATCAATTTGAATTAAATATATGCAATATGAATATATAGTATTGTAACTGGACTGATAATCTATATTATTATTATAATATAGAAACTTCTCCTTAGGCAAACAACAAACTCCTGTGTTCACATACAAAGTTTTGTTCTCCCATTTGCCTGTAAAAAGAATTTGAATGTAAGAGTAAAGTCCTCCTAAATGCTTCCCTCCTGGCCACCCACCAGCTTACGCAGCTGATCTCTCATCCAGATCAATTATACAGTATCTCTTATGAATAGTTACTCTGTTATTAGATCAGATCAATTTTGTGTTGTCTCAGGCTCTCAGACACCACTGTATTGCAGTGAATGATTCATTGTGTTGCGTAGTAAATGTCTAAGGAAAGCCAAAGGTGCTCGTTGGCAGTCACAGAGCAAGTGGAGCTTTTGACACATTGGAATAAATTCAGAGTTAAGAATTAGTCATTATGCATATAAGACCTGAGCACAATAGAAAGGCCTGGAAATTTCAGGAGGTTTTTTTTTTTCCTGGTGAAGAAAGCAGCGGAGAGTGAGGGAGAAAGAGCAGAGGAGCAGAAACATGCAAGAAAATTCCAGAAAAGGCCACAGGATGAAATAAAACAGGGAAGCAAACTCGAGCAGCCTGAGGAATTTCCCTGGATAGCACATTTTGTGTGGACAGCAGTACAACCAACTCATGCTTTTGTTGTATGTTCTCCTGCATTCTCTATGGATATGACAAGCAGAAGCCTGTCAACAGTTACCAAGCAACTGTAAACTTAATAATATTAATCAATATCAATAAAAATGCAAAAAAAAAAAACCCACATAAAAGTTAGTGGTTTGAATTATAAAAAGGAAGTACAGAAATATGCATAAATGAAGCTTTTTGTGGTTGGTTGGATTTTGGGCGTGGGAGTTTTGTTGTGTTTTGTTTTTTAAATACCGTTTATTTCGAAGAATTAGCAGACTAACTTTATTCAGTACTGTCCTAATAGTTTTTGACAGAGACAACCTGCTGCAGCTCTTCATGTACGTTTGGAATTATACAAGCTGTATTTCCATGAAATATTGCAAGTAGAAATCCTTCCTGTCCCAGGTACAAAGACATTACAGGTTCTGAGAAAGATATGTTTCTGAGAAATGACATTGCAAGCTCCTAAATCAAATGGCAGATCCATTCCACATGTTCTTTGAAGCAGCATAAATCAATTTAGGAACAACTTCACATTCTTGGTCATCCAGAAGTTTCACAGATCGTTTCAGAAAATGTGTGTGGAAGGATGACTGGTCTTAGCCAGCCTGCTTTCACAGTCATGGAAGATTCATTGAACAGGCAGATTAACTCACAGAGAGCCTTTTGATTTACACAAGGTTCCCAGTGATCCCATGCAGACATGTATGCATTAGAAATCTCATGCATGCAAAGTCCAGCACCTTCAAGAAACCTGACACCTCCAACTCAGCGGCTGGTGTAGTCACTTTACAAGTAGAAACAAGACAGGCACCTTGTTAGATGGATGGCGTGGTCGCTGATTTCTGCTGGACACCTACTCACCTGTTCCTCTGGCTGGGCAGGAGACCTCAGCGTGCCCACTGCAGCCAGACGCCACCCTGCAGCTCATGGTCTCCACCAGCAGCCCAGAGCAGGGGACTGTTAGGAGCCAGGAACCAAAATGAAGCAGGTATCACAATTCACTGACTTGCAATACTCTCGCTGGGAAATAAATACTGTGTCTGTTTGTGCTGCATGTAGCCTGAGGGACAGATGAAGAATAGATGCACCTGGTCAATTTATGTCTGGATAACTCTTCTGCCAAATGTCACTGACACACTTCAGCAAGTCACTGGTGCTCTTTGATTTGGGAAAAAGCACCATGGATTCTTTTTTTTTTTACTCTGTCAAAACATTTAATCATTTTAACCTCTACCTACCAAGACATAGTATGTTTTGATTCCCATAACATTGTTTGATGAAATGATATGTAATTTCCTTGATGATTTATACCACTAAATTACATACAGGTAAAATTTCAGAACTAAATTGTTGAATTTATCTCTTTCAGGGGATAGTTTGGGTTTTTGGTTTTCTCACTACTTTTGGTGTGGTTAATTTTAAAGATTTAAACACTTGGGCTTTTAAAATAGCTGATAAGAAAAGCAGAGGGCTTCATTCCAGGGCAGGTCCTAGGTCATCAGAGTCTATGTTCGACTGTCCTCAGGAGCTGCCTAGTGAAGCTTCTCATGGTGTAAGTCATGAGCAGCTAGCAAGCCACTGGAGGGGTCTCCTAAATATAATAAATAGAACAAATAGAATTCTGTAACTTCTCACAATACTCAGCAATGCCTATAGCACTATTAAAAGTACTGTTAAGTATAGCTTAAAATAGGCAGAACAGTTAAGTCAGTCACATGCAGACCCCCTGGTACAAATTTAGCATTGGCCAAATATTCCAGGCATTCCCCACTAGGTCAGAAAATCTGGTTACATCAAAATAAGGAGGTGCTGAAGAGTGATTTCTGTTCCGCTCAGCACCAGTAATTCCTGAAATATTTAACTCAGAGATGGTCACTGAGCTGATCATTCTCAGTTTAACCCCCATTAAATCAAAACCCTAAGAGGAGCTTAATATTGTATAACCAACAGTGCATGTATATCAAGAGACACTACCAAGGTCTAAGAAGCTCAAAGCAGAGGATTTCTTGGCACATAATACCTGCAAAATATCCTATTCTTTAAACATTGAATTAAAATAAAAAACCCCTGAAAGCAAAAATGAAATATAAGACTTTAATATATGGAACATTTCTTTAAAATCATTAAAATTAAATTAAAATAAAATAATGAAACTAAATAAATAAAAGCAGGAGTTTGTTTTTATAGATCCTGAAGTCTTGCTGCTTTTCCCTCTGTGGGAAAAAAAAATAGACCCACATTCCCAACCAAAACAAGAGCTGGGACTTATCCTGCCTCCCCCCTCCTTCCTGTAAAATATCTCAGCTGAGGAAGGAGAGGATGGAGACTAAAACTAAAGGCACAGTAGCATCTTCAGCAGCTCAACACCAAATATAATGGTAATCTGAGCCCTGATACTGGTCAATAAAGAAAAGATGTATTAAAGGCTAAGGATGCAAGCAACATGGGGTTTTTTGTTGTTGTTTTTTGTTCCCACAGCCCATTACTCAAGTTAAAGAAGACAAAAAGCAAAGAAAAAACAAAGAAATCTGATAGTGCATTTAAAATTAATAATCTGAGGTTAAGTTGTACTTCACTGAATGAATTTGCAAGTGGATTAGTGTGGAGAAACATGTCTGACAGAGTTCACATATAGCACTGGCCGTGAATGCATGTATATCTCTGTGGAATAAGAAGTATATTTGACTTTCTATGGAGGAAAACATTTCCTTCTTGCCTTACTAATGGTTTTTGTCTCAAAGACTTATTTCAGAATCTTTTGTATGTAATTGGAATTCAGTCACCGGATTTACTTTTTCAGGCCATATTTTGATGAAAGTTTGGAAGGCAATATTTTGCCCAGGTTTTCTTCTCCAAATCCTTC
The DNA here is from genome assembly GCF_036013475.1 of Columba livia. NCBI lineage: Eukaryota > Metazoa > Chordata > Aves > Columbiformes > Columbidae > Columba > Columba livia. The sequence continues at coordinate 25,959,133 of NC_088603.1, read as the reverse complement.
CCTGCAAAGTCAGTTTCCTCACCGCCTTTGTGTCAGCTGAAGCTGGGCTTGGCCACCTTCCAACTCCTTCTGTGCTCCACTGATGTTTTTGAGAAAGTCTTCTGGACTTAAACTACTTCAGTTCTCTTTATCTCAGTTGTGAGGGTCTCCTCTATATTTTGGGATTCATTCATACCTTCAAAGTTAACTTTGAAAAACTGTGAAAGTTTCAGTCATATTCCTTTCTGACACAAAACAACACAGTGACACTGAAGCTACATCACACCAGGGCAGATAGTTAAGGTTACAAGAAAGCTCTTTAAAAAAACTCGATGACCTTGTTTGCAAGACTGTAGGAAACAGGACTCTCACCATTTCCTCTGATCTCCTCCACATTGGGAATTTATTTTTCAAGACAGCTGACTGGCTTTAGGTCCTGGCCAGCATTGTGCATCTCTGTACTGGACTAAATGCCCCAATATGTTCAGAAAAATGTCCTGTTTTTAGACCTTTTAGACCTTGCTTAGGTTTCTTCCTTGCTTCCTCCAGTTAAGGGCACAAGATCAAATCAGGAGGGGACACTGGCAATGGCCTGATTGCTGCTGGTTGGAAGGGCAATGGCACCAGTCCTATCCCACCTCTCCTCCTGTACATTCGGAACTGTTTGGAACCTTCACATTTCATAGAGAAAACATAGACTGTGGTGTTGTAGTAAACCTTGAAGCACACAGCTGTGTCCACTTACACAGACAGCGGGATATATACGAGTACAATCAAATTGCCATTTCACTCAAGTTAAGGTTTGAGGAGGGTGGATGAGTCAGAGGAGAGAATTATCTGACACAGTGCATCGAAAAAAACAATCTGTCTTTTGTCCATGAGTTATTGTAGGAAGGAAAATAAAGGTGATTTGTCAAAGTAGTCTCTTTCCTTTTCAGGTTACCTTGCTCTTAGAGACTGCAATGGGAGTAATGAAATCTTAAGTCTTCTTTCTAACCAAATTCAGCCTTTTTGCAGCACTTTGTACCATCTATCTACTCCCTCTCCATTACACCTAATTATTTGGACTAGCATCATCTTCACAAAAATAGGCACTTTAAACAACAGACAATACATGTACACCCATTCTGCAAATGATTTTTCACTGATACCCAGACAGAGATATAATGCATAGTGAAGAATGACTGCTTCTATAAACACAATGTTTTCTGTGCCTTTCAGGAGAAACTAGTCAACACACCCTTCATTTCCATTTACATAGGTTTGAATACGAAATAATAAGTCAAGATGAATACAAAAAACTAGGTATTAGGCTGACTAGGAGTGGAGGAGAGGAATAGCAGGGTGGTTTTTCCCTCTCCATGGCAGGTGAGAGAGAAGCCACTTTGCTCAGCTGGCCTCCTCCTGTCTTATATTGGGGTAGATCGTGGAAGACCCTATCAAACACACAAACCATTTTCCCTGTATTTCCTGTAACCTCTGAGAATTTAGTTTGAACCAAGATTAGATAAATCAGATTGGATTAATTTGTTCCTTTGATTATGCTTGCATCCTCTCACCTGTCAGTAGCAAATGGTGGCTGGCATTTCAGAGTGATGGCCTAATTTAAACTCTGCTAATGCAAAAGTCAGGCAGCAGAGCCTGGCTGGTGATTTCATTGGGAAGGATGATGACCCCTCAGGACATGGTGGCAGAAAGCTTGTGACTCCAGGAGAGAGCAGCAGCCCTCTGTGTGGTCCCTCGGGCTGCTCCTGGGCTTCAACAGCATGGGAAAGGAAGTAAAAGAAAACAGAAGATGGCTTTCTTTTGGCAGACATGTCTTCTCTGCTCACAAGTTCCTTTGTCCTTTTCATTCAGCCTGCTTTTTCACCTGGTGCCCTCCAGTCCTCCCCTGGCCAGCTGCCCTGGCCTCTTCCACCCCTCTCCTTGGAAGCCCTCTGCAACCACAGCTCTGCTCCCACCAGCGTGATGGGTAAGAGGAGGTGACAGCCTGATTCCCCAACCACCACAAGGTCTGGGAGGAAAGCTGGAAGCTCTATGCCTTCCTCAGCAGAGCAAAGAGGTGCCAGCAGCATGTCCTGCCCTCCCCAGTCCTGTTCTCCTCAGCCTGGGTGGCTGCCTTTGCTCTCATTGGAAGGCGTTAGACTTAATGATGAGCCCTCCTTCCTCTTCAGGGTATACTAATTTGATTTTTTAACAGGTGACACAATACAGAAGGTCAAAAAAGATCCCACAGAGGGAGGCACCGCTTGTCACCCTGGCAGTCGCGGGGCTGGATTCTGCTCTTGGCTCCAGGAGCTGATACCTCCACCCTCACTGACACCAAAGCCAGGCCTGGGTGTGTTGGCAGAAGGTGCTCATGCTGGGCAGCGCAGAATCGGAGACTGCTCTTCAGACTCATGCAGCGAACGTGGAGAGAGGCTGCTCCACCAGCCAACTCGGCACCCCAAAGTCAGGCTCCTGAATTGACCCAGAAAGGGAGGCAGGAGGGGAGGAACGAGGGGAATGGAGATCAGCCAAACATGGCCCTCCAGCTATGTTATTCTTACATTTAGGCCCCACTGAAGCAACATAAACCATTGATTCCATATTTTTTACTGAAAGCCCAGCATGGCGATGATGTTTTCCATGACTGGAGCACCCCAGTGCTGTTACAATAGTCATAAATTGGAACACCAATGACTAGTGTTCCCCTCATAAGCTGCGTCTGACCATTAATATCTTCTTTTATGCAGGGCACTGTAAAATAAATAAAATGTCAAAAATTAACCTGCCAGATTTATGTGAAAGCTGATAATGCTCTAATCTGTCTTCTGCTGCTTTTACTCCACACTGTAGAAGTAAAGCAAGGTGAACATATTAGTAAAATACTTAAAGAATCCCACAGTCTTCTTCTTTTTTTAAAATTTATTTTTCCTTAAAAAGATAATGTTTTTAAACAGACCAAGTATGAACAGTAGCCCATTTTCAAGAAAGAATACAAGGTTGTAATGCAGAAGAGTTCAGACTCCAAATCCTTCGCTGACCTTATGAAATAGTGAGACCAGAAAGATTTATCATGAAGTACCAGATGATCCCAGATAAGATTGTGTTCATTTTACTTCCAGGTTGTGAACCAGGCACATACTGATCTCCAGCAAATTTCACTTAACTTGAAGCTTCACTTCCCACGCACATCATTCAGTCCAATTCCCAGCCCTACAGACCATTCATTAGATGTTAATATATGAGTTTTAATTATTCATACAATTCAGTAATTTAAAATAAAGCAAAATGAAATTAAATAGAAAAATAAGTCTCAACCTAAAAGCATTAAATAAGAGCACACAAATTCATGGGAAATAATCACCCAGAATCTTAAACAGAGCCTACCAGCTTAGAGTCTGAACATTCACCCAGGCAAATGAAGCTAAGCAAACAATTTAGTGCCTATAAAAAAAAACTCTAGAGATATTATCTCATCATTTCTCATTATTCAATAGACAGATTTGAAAAAGTATGGATGGGCATTGGACAGAACTCTTTCCTGATCTCTTTACCTGAATATTTTATTTGGAACAGTCTGAGATTTGGACTTCACAAAAGAAAACACATGCTCAAGAGCGGGTTTTTTGCCTTTTTTATTTTTTTCCTGGGTTTTGTGGACAAATGAGATCTTAAGTCTTTTCTGCACAGTTCTTGCCCCTCCGCATCTAGCTCCTTTGTGTATTAATTCTGGCATTTAGATCGTAACTCAGTGCCTTAAAAAAAATAAATTATCCTTCAAGGAAAAGAAAATCAAGGTGATCCCTGGAGTTTCCTGTGCCCCCTTCAGTGAGGTAAGAGGTTCCGCAGGCAGAAGAGCAGATGTTTGGTTCATAAAGCCAGCAGATACCTCTGACTGGCCTGAGATGTCCCACATGGAGCCTGATGCCTTTGTGGCAGCCTTGGCTCCTCTCCCATGAACAGTTTTGCCAGCAGCGCTGCTGCGGACTCCTCCGGGCAGACCTTCCCCAAGTCAGCCTACTCTGGAAAGGGTCCCTGCCTGAATCAGGTGTGCAGATGTGTACGGAAGAAAATACAGGCTACGGGTACAAATGAATGGAAAAGTAGAAAAACTGATGCAATGAAGCCTTGTTATGTAGAAGAGGAGGATAAAGACTTGAACCCTAAATGAAAAATGCCTTGATTAGCTCTCCAAAATATGTTTTCCTTTACCTAGAAGTCATGCTGAACATCACAATAAAGATGAGATCTTATTTGCAAATGTCTTGCCTCCTTACACTTTGTGTGTCTTTGGAAGTCTCTCCCAGTACACTGTCTCTCAGTCTGCATCTTTATGGTATCTCCATGGTACTTATCTTCTTACTGTCTAATTATTCCCATGATTCACACAGAGCATGAGAGCTTTTTATTGATGGTTTACAGGACAGCCATCAGGATGCACGTGTGTATGTACATATTTTTAGTATCCTTTCATACTTTAATTTATAAAAAGTTAAATCCCACCTAAATTTTGTCCAGTCTTGCCTATCTGATGTGCCTGGTTATTATTTCTGGTGGGAGCAGATTATTGTAATGCAGTGACACCTCTTAGAAGAGCCCAGACCATAGCTCAGTCTGTTTTCTGGTCCATAGGAGTGTCCCCAGCTACACAGCCAACAGTGCTGTTTGAAGCCTAGGATCAAAAGAAGGAACATACTTGAGATTGCTGGCTTCTCTCCTGCTGCAAAGGAAACAGCACCTAAAATCCCCAAGACACAGGGAAGACAGCTTCCTTATGTGTTTTCTTCTCCATGAAGATTTGATGTTTCAGCTTCCCTAGGGTTAAGTCACTCTCTAGAAAGTACAGCTCATGCCTACACAACCATGGCCTGATAGCACTTCATAACACATGGCAGATAACATCTTTCCTTTTATAGCTAGGAGAGAAAGTACAGGAAAATAAACCAGAATTCCCTACACCAGGCACCAAGACAGAGCAGAACCTAAACCAGAGCCCAGGAGAGGTCCCTGACCTGGCTGCTGCAGTGTGCAGCATCTCCGAACTCTTACAGAATGTACCACCCATAGGGAGCTGCTTCACCCTGGGCCAGGGCAGCCACGAACAGCAAGGGCTTTCTTAGTGCATGCAGGCAAAAACATGTGCAGCACCCAGAGCCCTGCATCCCACTGCAGAAATGTTGAGCATTAGAAAGCTGCAGTAAACATCTCAGCAAAAACAGACAGATCTCTCCTTCCCTGCACAAAGGCTCTGCACGCTCTCAGAAGGAATGCCCTGTCGAACGGCAGACACACCAGCACAACGTCAGGCTGTGTGTGCCAGGGGAGAAGGAAGGGCTAATGGGATTACAGCTTTGAGGCATTACTATTCATGGCAACAACTTTTTCTAGTTGAAATGTAGTATGTGATAAACTGCCTATGAATGTTCAGCTGGTTGGAGCATTTGGCTGCTTAAATATTCAAACTGCTCTGGAGGAGACAGATGTCGGCAGCTCAGGGCCAGGAAGGAGCCCCTGGTCAAACTCATTTACATTGATGACATTTTCAAGAAATAAATGGTCCTGAAAACTCACATGTGCTTAGTACTGTGCTAATGACTACATCAGGCAATGAGAATTCCCACATTTATTGAGGTTTCAGGTTTAAAGAGAACAGAGAGCTGTCCTGGAACCAGCTGAATGTTCCCCACACTGACATATTATACTTTCACCTTTCAGCCCAATTCTGCCCATCCTCCAACCCCAAGTTTCATGACTTTGGGGCAGGTATCCCCCCAGGCAGCCAGGACCACAAGGACAGCTATCAATAGTCTCTGCTTAGGTGCAGGAGTGTCACGCTCCACCAGCAGTGTCCAACCTGATGCTCACAGTGCTTTGGGCTGGGTTGGAGCTCCTCTTCAGCAGGCTCTGCACAATGCTTCCTACACAGCACACGTCAGTGGCAGTGCGAGCAGCACGCTAACTCAGATGTACTCAAAGCTCTGAATTCAGACCTAGACTACGACCCTGTCCTCAGTGGACATCAGTTACTCACAAAAGGAAACATCTCTGCCCTGCCTACCCGGTCTTCAGGGTCAGCTATTAATATTAATGTAAGTGATGGCAGAGAAACCAATAATGTGTTGCTTGTTGTTGAATTTTGCTGTTCTTTTTCATGATCCCCAGTGTTGAATTACATTACACATAAAGCTCTGTGTGCCTGTTTGTATTTACACTATGATATATGAATTTCAAAAGGAACAGTTCTATGGTGCATATTCTACGTGAAATCCCTGAGCTCACAGACAGCAGCCACAGTATAATCCTGACAATGTCTGTCCTGTACAAGGATCCATGCTATTTTAAGGCTGAGGTGACATTTCTATTTTATTCTTTACCAAAATACAATGAACAGATTGACTTTTTGTTTATGAATAGTGGTACTTATGAATAAAAATTACTAGAGATATAGGGCAGGAAAAACATACAAGTATGAACCTTGGATTTACTTGTAAAAAAATCTTCAGAAATGTCTTCAGTCCTTTTGCACATTCATTACTTTCGTGCTTAGTGAAAAGAGGCACTTCACTGCATCTCTTCTACATCTTCAGCTTCCTCATGTATTTTGTTTTTCAAAGATCAACAAACATTTAGACACTTCTTTGCTGGTTTTAAATCCAACAATATTGAATTATATGCAAGATAATCTACAAATATAACACATAGATCTATATATCTCCACTCTGAAAGTTGCTTTCCTTTTACGCATATATCCAGATCAAAAGTTTCAGACCAATCCAGCAGAGCTGAGGGGTACTGGGGGAACTCTCTTTAACAGGACAGCCAAGTAGATTCAAGTTTAGGACACATCCAACTATTTTTAGTTTAGTTTATACATGTAAATCCTCTGCAACTGGACAGAGTATTCCACCAAACTAAAATTTATCAATGGATCCACCACAAAAAAAACCAAAGAGGTTACTCATCTCTTCATTAGTTTCTCAGGCATGTACTTTATCATATGGCATATTATTGACTCAATGGTGTAAGAGACGATGGCTCTCAGCATACGGTTCGAGTGTGTGTGGAACACAGTGGTCCTTAACGCGCGGCGTAAGTGTGGAAGGCTGAGATATTGTGAATTAAGTGTTCCCACTCCGGCAAGGGGATTGGACTAGATGATCTTTTGAGGTCCCTTCCAACCCCTAACATTCTGTGATTCTGTGAATTATTTGTCTCAAAGCTTGCTTGCTAAAATAACATGCTTAAGGCTTGCTTGTTACAGAAGAATGCTTGCTCACACTGCTTGCTTAATTGGGGTCACTGTAAAGGCCTAAATACAGTGAATTAAAGTGCAAAATGCATGATCACTGTGAATTGCTAAAACTCAAAAATGCTTGAAGCTTATGGAAGCTCAAGTGAAGTTCCAGCAATATCAGCCACCAACATCTGCGACCAGGCCTGCAGTGCGCTCAGGCAACACCCGCCACCAACTGCTGAAAAATGACCAAGTTACGATGTGCAAGCGTGGCCATTCACCACCAGGACCAAAACCTGTCACCCAGGACCGGCAGATCTGAGGCCCAAGTGCTGCCAACACCTTCTGCGACCTGAACTCCGATACCACATGGACCCGAGACCTGCAAACTGCCAGCGCTACTGAGGCCTGAAACCTGAGAGCTGTCCCACAGAAGATGACATTTGGATCCTTGGTGGTGACTATCTCTTGCTTATCTTCTTGCATGCTTACTTAACTTTCCTCCTAATTTCTCCCCCGCTTTCTCTCTGTTGCTATAGCTTTAGGTGTGAAAATGAAATAGATTTACTCTGTCTTTAGGCATAAAAAGAAAATAAGCTTGTTTAGGGGCATCTGACCACGTTTGTGTCCTAATCTCACTCTTGGAATCATTTTTGAACCTTCCTGAGTCCAAAATCGGAACAGGACCCCACAAATGCTTATTTAAAAAAGAAAGAAACAAGCAAACAAAAAGCACACAGATTTATGAAGTCTTTAGTATAGTTTGAAGATGCTGCTCCACAGCACACTTCAGGATCTCATGGAAAAACAGGAGATCTTTAAAAACCAAGTCCCCACTGTGATGAAAAACAGCTCTGGCACTGCATACACAACATTCACAGATATCCTTAAATAGCCAACAAGCATGGAAACTTTGCTGTTTGCAAACTGTGTTATTTCCATACTTGTACCATAATCCTAGTGTCTGGTGCAGTGTTTAGTCTTTATACTATGCCATTTCAAGCAGTGGTTATAAATAAAATAGATACCATCACCCACATGCAATAAATCAGCATTTTTTATCCATCTCTGTTTGCATCCTTTATGATATAGTAGGTGCCTGCTAACATCTGGCCTTTTGAGGATTTTGCTAAGAGACAGCACTATTTATCATTTCAATCATGGTGGAGGGGGTTTTTGTGTGTGTGGTTTTGCTTTGTTGTTTTGTTTGTTTGTTTAAACACTGGCTTTATTCAAAGTTCAAGTCACTGAAGTACAGCTTGCAATACAGAAATTTTATAAGCATTAACCATAAACAAGGTCTCAAAGGGTAAAGACCCCACATATATCACTCAGACGGGAAGAACAGGAGGATCTATAATTTTGTGTGTTCCGTGGTAGCAGGACAAGTCAAGAGCACAACCCACATCCACAGCTTTGCATGAAATAAGCTCCATCTTCGGTATCACGAGACGTGCCTTTGCCACTCACATCTGTGAAAATTAGAAGGGGATGCAAACCTTTCACAGATAGATTTGCGACAGCCACTGATCACTTGTCCCTTTTTCTCCCCTTAGGGGACAGGGGCAAAAGAAGGAAGGCTGTTCCTTCAGCAGTGCTCACAAGCTGTAATCTACACCGCACATCCAGGGTTTGCTAAGCAGGTCTGGCCAAGGACTAGTTTTTCCCCTTGCAGATCAGAAGCAAACCAAGCTTTTGTTGTACACATGGAAAGCCTCCCACAGGGGAACAAGGACCCCAGAAGAGTGAGATACCTGGAAATTCAGCTACTCCTGTGAAATCATGGAGCATTCAACTCCCTACCCAGATCAGGCACAGGAATTTACACCTCTGGGGGCTGCTCTGTGCACTATCCCATCAGATGAAGCCCTGCTGATCCAAGATACTCTTACCTATCAATGCCATTCTGCTTTGAATAGTTACATCTGCGCTGAAACAAGGCCTTGAATCTTACATCAGCATCACAGCAACCAATCAATTGGATTCCCCCTATTTTCATCCCAGTAGCTACTTCTTTGGAGAACAGCATCACCATTAGATGCAACCTGACTGCAGAAAAGACAGTTGGATCTGATCAGGGCAGGAAGAGCCTTCGCCTACCCAGAATCTTGAAAGCTGGTCATCTGTGCTCCAGCTGAGTTTGGCAAATATCAGATTACTCATTGTCTGGGGAACAGGATTTAAATTCTTCATTAGGCTAAAGGATTGACAGATGCATTGCCCAGCCTGCATTTGTGCTTGGGATTGTCTCAACATGTATAAGATGAATGAAGATCAAACAATTGTTCCATAGGTTTAACACTGTCTCTTACACATTTTTTTATTTGGGGGCTTTCTTATAAATAACAAGTCAAACTATAGATATGCCACAAAAAAAAATCATTCCTGACTATGATTCATGCAATTGCTCTCCTCCTCCCTTGAGCCTACATTCCAATCAGCGCTTATTCTCCTACCTTTTGGTAGGCAATCAAATTACAGCAACCTAAACAGGTCAGGAGAAATTAAGCATGTGTTCATCTCACTAAAGCTCTGGTAAAGATATTTACGTTTCTTATTACACCCACGAGAAGAAAAGTGGAAAAGATTTTACACTAATTGTCTCTGACACATTTCTATTTCTTCCGAGAGCTCCAGTTCAGGACCTGACTCCAGGGCAGATAAACTGACGCAGAAGTCCACGCTTCCAAAATGAACCACACTTTCCTTTTTTTGCACCACCTTCACAGTGAGGGCAAAAGCGATTCAGCCTCAACATGCACATTGACACACTGCTAAAGAAGTTTTAAGTAGAAGTCAGCACGACAGCATGGTCAATAAAGAAGTTAAATTTGTTTTAAATATTATTTCCTTTAAAATACAGATGAACAAGGGAGCTGAATACTACACAGTCAACACTTAAAATGTAAATTCTGTCTTCCTTCTAAAACTGTGTACCAGCTTTTACTGAACTCACCCAATGACGCTCAGTCCACTTCTGAAGAGGAAATTAAACTATAAAGAAGAGCAATTATAATGATTCCACAGGGTAATTTTCTGTCACCAGGTACTGCTGTCATTCAGTAAGTCCTGATTCTCCCATGTTTGAATTAAAAGTACAATGCCAAGCGTGAATCCAAAACTGAGAACGCACCATGGTGTATACATGGTGGATTGTAGTTTATGTAAATTACTTCACCTATTAGCTCAACGCTAGCATATTTCCTTTTAAAAAGTTTGAGAGCATTGTAAAAAGTTTACTATGTAATAAAAAAATATCTAAAATTTTACATACTAAAAACCAAAGTCAAACCGGAAAACCTCAGTGGCGTCAGTGATAATCTGAGAAACTGATTTCTAGGACAAATGCTCAGCCAAGCAATTCTTTTTTCCCTCAGGATCACTCAGGGTGCTAACAGCAGAGCAGGAAATAGTACGATTATCTTAGTATCAATCCAAAACTCCACCCCAAAACCATTATTCCTGTGCGCAGGCATTATTGCTTCAGAACAGGGAAGACTGGCAGAGGGACAAGAGGGAAATGATACGAAGGGAACAGTACTAATTTCTATTGTAAATGACATTTTGCATTGTTGAATTAGGAAAATAAAATATCACAAAGAAATCTTATCAGTATTCAGTATTTATTACCTTCTATTAATCTGAAGTCGATCATTTTGATATGACAATTAATTCTCAAATAAACAGACATTTTTAAATACGTATGAAGATGAGAAGCTTTAACATGAGAGTATTTAATTGATCTGTACTCTTAATCCACATGCAAGATACATTGAATATTGTACATTTCCTTTCATTTTACACTGGTCCATAATAAAGCACAAATTCTGAGGGTGAAAGCAGGGAGGAAAGAAATAATATTTTCAAGTAGCCCTTTTATTAGAAAAGAGCATCAATTATATATTAAGCCAATGTGTTTCTCTGATTTTGATTTTACTCACAGTATACAGATTTGCAAAATACACAGCTCACCAATGATACACAGACAGTGGCCCTTTACCAAGGGCAAGTAACAAAAAAAAAAAAGAAGAAATAAAACAGAAAATAATTTTACAGATTAGAAAAGTCATATTTTGGAACATTATGCCACTTCAGAGTGTCTCCAATGCTGGTAAGAAAGGTCATGCACAATGTTTTTTAAGAGAATGCTGTCATTAGTCCATGACAGGTTTGTCTGCATGCTTCACATGAACAGAAAATGTACAAGTCACATGGAAAGCAGGTTTCTCCAGTTATCTTTTAGGCCTGTCTATGTCGTCAATAGCAGCCAGCAACTTCTGTCTTGCCTTTTTATTGATGTGGGAGCCCAGACAAACATTCACCAGGTTGGTCAACTGCTTAGTGGAATATTCCTGGCAAATAAAAGCAGATCATGTTATGGAAGAATAAAACACTGGACAAAGATAGAAAATTACAAAATGCAGACATACACACTGTGGACTTTTCAACTGATAGAAGTAGTCAGTACACAAGGGAGATTTAAAGTGGCAGTTAAGTCAGGTCTGGACACTTTACATAGTTGAGGCAGAGGACAAACCAGTATTTTGCTACATGGCAGATTATAAAGGAAAATGCTTACAACTTTAGTCATGTTGGACTGAGTTCACAGAAAGTACTTCTGTGAATACATATAGATCTAAATCAACTTTTAATCTATTTTCCACTCTTTGTGAGATGTGGCAGAAATATCTATATAAATGGGATAAGCTTTTAATGCAAAAATGTTTTTCTAAACAAACTGTGACAGAAGCTGATCTTTTTTATTTTGACTTCTCACTTCCAATAAGTTTCTAAATACTTCTGTCTACCAGGCCTCCAAACAATATTAATTTCTACATGATAAAGGAGGAAAAAATGGAAAAAATGTTAATACAAGAACTCTTAACACCCGTCAAAACACCACATTTGCCAGTACTACCTTTATGCTTAACACAACCCAAAATACAGCTTCCACCAGTACGTTTACACAAGAGTTTTTCCACATAGGTCACCGAACAACAGCTCACAATTTCTCTTGTGGCTCCAGGTACAACAAGGAAAACAGCATTAAAGACATATTTCTTCCATCCATTACTAGTGAGATTTAAAGTAATCTCAAAATTAGGATTTCAAAATGCTCCGTTTCAAAAAACCTTTCACTTTAGCAATGGGCAGCACCAACAGCAAGTGATTATTACTTACATAGTCCTGTTATAATAGTTAGGTTATGCTGTCACGAAAGCATGCTAAATGCTTTCCAAACACAAATGAAGACTTAGAAAGAAATGTTGATCCCGACTCAGTATTATAAAGTTATGGAAGAAAAAGCAATGACTCTTATCCATTGTGCCTTAGAACTAAGTTTAAGCAATCTACTCCTAAAGGCAAAGTAAAACTTCATGGGGTCATTTCAAACTCTATTTCTTGACGATCAAGTTGTGCACTTTGGCACATTCTGAAAAGCACACAAACTTCACTTTGCTCTAGTTCTCCATGTTTTTTGACACGGCGGGTAAACGAGACTGGCTTATTCATTCTTCCCAGTCATCAGATGCTGGATCAGTACAAACACATACAAAGCTCATATGATATGTGAATATAATTAACATATTGATATATTAATATAATGAACGTAAACATGCACACACACATTTATATTAATATAGCTTCCTGTACAGATTTTATTATAATAAATTAATATATACATATATATGCATACATTCATTTTTAAAACACGCAGAAGCATTGATCACTTAGAGTTGTTAGCATGATTCTGTCATCACAGTAAATTTTCCCGATAGACAGTAAAAGAATGGAAATTTCACTCTTACCCTATGTTCTTTTATCCAGCTTTCCATGTCATTTTCTGTTAGGTAGTATGCTTTAATGTAGGTCTCCACAAATTCTTTATCTGGAATAGGCCTAATGTCTGTTAACTTTTCTAGTTTCATCAAGAATTGTTGAAAGTCCAGTTGCATCAAGGCACGTCCTTCATTGCTGCACTTCTTTACGTTGGCATAACTGAAAAGAGACACATGGCGGAAGGTGAAAATTAGAAGGAAATAAAAATGAACATAATTATGGTTTTAAGTTAAAAGCAGACGAGAACTCCTCTTAGGATATGTGATGCAGAGCTTTATTTGCATTAGTATAATACATTTTAGCCCCACTCACAGAGCAGAATGTCACTATACCTAGTGCTACTTAAAAAAACACAACACCCTCCCCATAAAAGCCACTAAAAACCCTACGTTGAACAACTTACTAGAAGTGGGTTAAAGGAAATGAAATCAATGCTGCCAGCACGCTAGACAGTGGCTTTAGGCAAGTGATCATGACCACTGAAATCTGCAAGGTAATGTGGCAGCTTTAGGAATGGTCCCTGGGAGCTTGGCGGACCTGCGGTGGCAGCATCACAGAACGGCACAGAGCTGCTTGTTTTAAACCACCCACAGTAACCAGAGGATAAGGGGTGGCAGCACTGGCTAACCTCTGTGAGAGGCTAATGTTTTAACGAGAGTAGATTGACAGAAAACTAGTGATAGGTTTAAGGTCAAAGAAGAAGAGACAGTAGGTGATTTCAGGGCAGGCTATTATCAGGAAGGGTTACAGTGGGGTGATAGGCAACAAATTAAGATAATGATCTTTGCAGTTCTTCAAATGGGTAAAAAATTGCATTTGTCAAGATCAAAGGAAATGACATCGCGATGCCCTTAACAGTGCCAATTTCAGCTGTGTTCAGGGAATAAAGAAGTTTTGCTCTGAGGCACAGTGTCTTCATAGATTTAATGCAGCCCACCCACGGGCTGCTGCCATAAACAACAGTCCAGTCCCACCATTTCTATTCTTCCTTCCTACCAAATTTCAAGCAAGCTTAGTTTTCCATTGATTCATGAAGCTGATGCAATTATTATACAGCCCCTAAATTATTCGGCCTGATGCAAAGGAGGCAGCAGAAAAATGCAGCTGGAAACTGGATACACAGCAAGATCAGGAAGAAACTGCAGCTGGTATGCAGAAAGAATTTGCAGAATGCAGAAATAACAAAGGCAAAAAGGGGAGCAAAGCACAAGGCTTTTGGAGCTCTGAAGAGGATTGGATGATGATTCTCAACAGGACATAGTGAAACACTTCAAGAAGCCAGATGGGAAATAGGAGAGAACATAGAAATAGGAGACAGGGCAGGGTAAAATTGAAAGAAGGGTACGGCTGACTGTACTGGAGATACAGCTCAGCAAAGAGCCCGATGAGAGCAATTTCAAAGCTGTCTGGCGGACTAGAGGAGAAACATCTCCTTTATGGCTTTTAATTCCATACCTTCATGGAACTCTGAGCTGAAAGAAGTTATGAAGGTATTCAGAGAATCAGCTGTTCAGAATATCTTCATTCCCTTTCCCCAATGGAAAAAAAAAAAAACCATACCTACAAGACAGGTGAGGAAAAAAATAAGGAACAGAGCAAGAAGGAAATTACAGGCAGATATTTGTGAGGAGATTGATAAGTGCTCTTTATACTCTAAGAAAGGGCATAGGACAAATCATATCAGTAAGGTATTCGCATTCCACTTTTACCAGTCAGTGAAATGCTTAGATGAAAGTAAAGGTGAAAGTTTCATGGTAAGTCCCAAGTGTGAACTAAAACTGCAGCATGGAACAAGACATATGAGCGATGACCTTCACAGCTAAGAATTAAGTGGTTTGTGAACACTGAAGTCACAAAAGATGAGTACGATTGTGAAGTAAGAGAAAGAAACAAGCCCAAAACAGGCAAAAGGGCTAAGGCAGAGAAGTGTGGTAGCGACTGACAGTTTTATCCACTTGAAAAGAAAGGGAGATGGGGAGAGAAGACAGGCTTTTGTTCCATATCTTTGCTTCTTTTAATTTGAGGCATGATAAGTGGAAATAAAATTTCAAAAAGTAAAGATAATGGTATAGGTCTGGATTATGGCTGGATTTAGTCTCCCTGAAGATGAAACAGATCTCTCAAGAGACTGCAAAAGGATGGAAGGATGGCATAAAAAGAAACAGGCATGAGTTTAAAAATGATGGCTTGATGGAAGCAGTGGAAGCTGATGATCCTTGTCAGACAGCTAATACTTGGAAAAGAAGAACGCTGTTGAGGTCCTATACTTTAGAGCAGACAGCAGGAGACTGGAAGGAAAAGGAGTAAAACAGGTACTAGGGAGTGCATAGAGTAAAGATATCCAAGAAGGAAACAGGGAAAAATAGGCAGAAAGAGTGGAAGATGGTACATATTCTATGATGCAGAAGGTATGATCAGAGCCCAGACATATGTAGCAAGGGGACAAAAACACAAAAATTAATGCAATAGATGAAAACACTGCAATGCTCAGGTCACAATATTAACTCTGAATAGACTGGACACTGATTAGGAGGGAGGGATGCGCAAGGCGGAGCAGTTCCTGGCTAAGGTGCTCGAGCCTCTATTTACCAAGCCAACTAAGACACCTCTCTGTTCCTGATAAATGTGAAAAAATCCTGCTCCATCACTATTCTAAGATAACTGCTAGGGTTGACAACTCCATCTTTCTTCCTGGAAAAGACAAATGGCATCACCATAGAGATGCTGACAATTACACTTTATCATTCTTCTTTGCTCTCAGGAAACAATAACTTTCAGATCGAAGTTTCTTTAAAAGAGAACAATGTTGTTTTAAATGCTTCAATAAAACACACAGACAGTGTAATTCTTCAGCAGCATCTAGATACAAGGCCATCCCCTCTAGGCTTAATGCTGTACCATACTCTGTGAAACACCTACTAAGGACTATGGTAAGCCTTGATATTTTTTAGACTCCCCAAAAGTGCAAGGGCTTACCAGTGCACTACAAAATTAGAAATTTTCATTCCAGAAGATAGACGTTATCATTATGGACGTATTTACTGAAAAGCAAGACTTTTCACTTACCCTTCCACAAGAGTTCTATTGGCCAAGCGTATGCAGTGCTCCCAAAGGATGTTGGAGACTGGCAGTGGAATACGGACTCGCTTAGACACTTCATTCAACCTTCTGTTAAATTCTTCAAATTCCTGAGGAAACATGGAAGATCATTATTCCTTTAGCATGAAAGGTATCATACGCTATACATCCCTAGCAACAACAAAAACAATCAGAAATGCACATGAAAGAGAACACTGAAAATAAGAGCAAATCAGAAAAGCTCAAAAAGGCACAGACTGTAGAGACAAGCTTAATGTGTAAAGTAGAAAGCATACAACTTCTAGCACATTATTCACGACATTACCTCAGTATTTTTTTAAAAAAGGAAATACTCCTTTCTCCCAGAGGTGCAGCTCTCTGTGAAACTGACACCTCTGAAAATTAACCCCTTAGCTAATCCTTCAAATGCCACTTTCATTGCCTCTCTCCCCAAACTAGTCACTAACTTCTTAAAACTCAATATACAGCTACTGAAGAAAATCCACTGATGATCTCTTTACCCCTCTAAATACCTGCCCCATCAGCTTTCAAAGAGAAGCTCAGAAATATTATAACCACTTTTCATTCTTCAGCCTTTCACATTAGACAGCTCCCCAGTGCTTTAAAGGGAGCTGAGAGCACCCACTGAAAAGAGCCCAAATCTAACAGTTTAGGAGCACACTGCAACACTGGCTAATAATTCAGGTTGAGGGAAGGTTTCTGGTTCCACCTGAAACATCAATGGCCTGGTCATAACCAAATGTAATTACTGTTACCATGATTTTATAATTTACATAATGTGAAGTAGAAATCTGTCGTCAGCAACTAATGCCTCTGTCATTTAAAAAAGAGTATGACATGACTTAAATATAAAGCAGACTGATAATGAACTGTTCTGTATAATCAGCAAGACCAGTTTGTACTGCAGCCTATTAAGACCATATTTGTCAACAAAGTGCTTTCATTCCAAGGCTGTTAATCTGGGTATTTTTCCTCCTTTTTTTTTTTTTTTTCCTCCCTATCAAAAATTCACTAAGTGAAAAAAATCAGAAGGGAATCTCAATAACCAATTTAATCTAGTATCTGACCAAATAACTGGGGTTTAACACAAGTCTTCTTAAAGGGGAATTTGGCAAGAGGAAACAGGGTACCACACCACCATGCTCTGATTGGCATACAACTCACTCTTCTGAAGATGACGATGACAAACACTCCGAGTTAATGAATTTCTTGAACAATCCTCTTCCGCCGTATTATCTGCTTCCATACATACTATGACCAAGTACAGAATTTTGCACATGTGCACACAGCTAAAATAATTGGTTTTAACATTAAAGACTGGGCTTACATCTGACACTCCTGGAATCCCAGGGTACACAGCACATCACTAATTGCCTATCAGTAACTTAAAAGCTTCTGTAGCAACTATCATTAGCTACATAATGTAGAGGCCAGAAGTGGTTTTAAATGGTATTAGCCCTGATTGTCCTGAAGCAAAATCATTAGCAGTTGTACATTCACAACAGGAAAAAGTTCTACTGCAGAGATCAAATGCTGTGGGTACAAACTGATTTCAAGAAGCCAAGGCAGAATAAAAAAGGGAAATGACAAAGATTCAGTGAAATTCAGTGCAATGATACATCATCTGCTAGATTCTCCCTTCTTTGTGTTTTTTTGGGGGTTTTGTTTGTTTGTTTGTTTAAGCAGAGAACAGCTACAAAGTACAAAGACATAATCAAAACTGCTGCTCAATACAGACGAATAACTTTTTCTGTGATACATATTTCACATATCTTTAAAATAAAATTTTCAGTTTCTCTGTAAGAATTAATATAATTATACCACTGCCAGAACTTCTGAAGACCTTTATAAACAGCCGTTAGGCATACATAAAAGGAGAGAGAGATTGTCCCAAGAACTGGGTTTTTATGCCATAAGACACAGCAATTGTATAACCACTTCTACTGAATGCAATTGAGAAGTTGGGTGAATAACTGAGAGCTGGGCGAATAACTTTCCTTCTACCTTCCTTTTCTCATGCTGACTTCTAAATACAGCAACCTCAATTAGATAGTGCACGATCATTACTGGTGTTGGTTTGACCTACGGCCCCTATGATACATCTCAAAGACAACAGCTAAAATTATGCAGAACAGCAAACAGGCTTTGTAAAAAAAATCCACTATCCAAGGCCACTGAATTTTCCCCAATATTACTCTGTTTACTACACATTTATCTACCATTCAAGACAGACACGAAACTCATTAAACTTCTGTGGTCACTTTCACCCACCATGTAGTAAAAAATCATCACTAAAAACAGTCTGCTGGCACCAAGAAAAATGAAAATTCTGGACAGACCTCCTTATAATAACTTAGCATTTGTCAGGATGCTCTATTGTTCAAACAATGCTACTTTAATGGTTTTAGAGAAGTATTACAGTAATTTAATGTTTATATAAACTCTAGCACACCATTTCCCAGAAAGTATTCACCTTTAAAAGAGCATCTACATATATATTGTGTTGTGACATGATTTCTTTCACATCCCATTTCACGTTTGCCATGAGAAGCAGCATTTGTTCATAATCAATGGCTTTAGCAGCAACAATCCAATAAACTGGTTTACGTAGTTCACTGGCAGTTGACACTGTCTGAAACAGAATATAAATAAAATTAAATTCAGTAAATTTCTGGCTAATAAGAGCAATATATAACTATGATGTACAACTACTTGCACCATATTGTACAAGTTTCAAATATTTCGTTTAAAAATCAGCTGTGAATTACAGTATTCTGACCTGAGA
The DNA here is from genome assembly GCF_036013475.1 of Columba livia. NCBI lineage: Eukaryota > Metazoa > Chordata > Aves > Columbiformes > Columbidae > Columba > Columba livia. The sequence goes on along the minus strand of NC_088603.1, from coordinate 25,940,210 downwards.
ATAGAATTGCTGAAGAAAAGGTTTCTTGGCAGCTGGCATCACTGCATCAAGATGAGGCTGAAGAAACTCAAACTGCTCAGCCAGAAATACCCTTTGAAAGCAAAGAAAATTTACTGTGAGCTAAATGCATGATTTGGCTTGTCTCTGTACAACATTTACTCTGCAGTTGACGTATTTGGCAATAACAATATGTAACCCTGGAAAATTCAGTCCTGAGAAGAACTGTATCTGTTTCATACCAGCATATCAGCAAGTATTCTCAATTCTGACAATTCTAAAATATGGTTGCAAACAAGAAAATGCTTGAAGAGAGAGACTAAGGCTTGAATATCAACAATTCATACTTCTGTTTACTCAGGATACGCTGCAAAAGTCTGATCCAAAGTCTAGTAAAATCAGTGGACAAGTGTCCCATAATTTCCATACTCTGGTCCACATTAATATTAATAAATGCAAGTCAGCATTCCAAAATAACATTCCTAATTACTTATATACTGGTGCATCTTTAAAAGATAGAATATGAGATCAAATTCTTTCTCAAGGGTAAGATTTGTTAATAATAACAAAGAAATACATTTCTAAACAAGCATAAATGAATGCAAAATAAAATAAGCTCATTTGAAAACATATTTTTTAATTCATTTTAAAACGAACTTCTAATCTTTAACTGTTATCTTGTTTGTGGGGAAAAATAATTCCTATCCGACTCCTACTATTATTCTGACCAAATAAAAACTACTTTGTTATTTTGTGTTAATTGCTTGTTATAATCTCTTTTTCACCGGTAAACTTCCACCCATTGCCAACAACTTTGCCATACAAGCCAAACCAATATTAACTAAGCAGTTTTGAGTCTCAGCCACCACCATTTCGGAACTTAATATAAGGTTTAAATGAAGCACGCATTAAATACTTGCATTAGCCTCTTTAAGCTTTTTTCGTGTTAGATTTGGCCTTGTACTGTCACAAATTACTGGACCAGCTGCAGCAAAATTTCATTGCATGTGCTTGCAGGTGGTTAGACCAGATGGTTAAGTCCTGCTACCTTTAATTAAGAAATTACCTCTGTCACTCATTTAAAATCATATTGAGAAGTAAGAATATTTGAACTCTCAAGAAGGTTTTGGCTTGTAATCACAATCTCTTAAACACTCCATAGTCCTCAGTGACCACCAAACGCAGTGTACAGTAAATAACCTACAAGGATTCCGTGGCCACCACTCTCTCTGCCAAACCGTAGAGCAAATTGCCAGATGTCAAAACTACAAGATGACTGAGATGTGGGCTTGGCACCTTCTCCTTTCTCTCTTCAGCAGCTGTGAGAGTTCCTGCAGGATCAGCAGAGACCTCCTAAAACAAAGAATTAAACAACTGAAAAACCACAAAAACAGCAAGAATGGCTCCGGCTGAGCAGTTTCAGTTGGCAGATTAGATGAAGGAATGCTTCTAATTCTAAGGTGCAACTTAAACCAAGCCTGAATCAAAAGACAACCATAAAAGTGGGAAAAGAGGGGAACAGGAGGGAGAAAGAGTGTGAGAAAGGGAGACGGAAACTCCCCACCTCTACATTTGAGGAATGTAAGTACAAGTTACAGCTAGAAGAGGAATCACAGAAGGAAGAAATTCCCAGAACTCTCATATTGGCCTAAGCGGGTATATAAACGGACACACTCTGTGGCTTAGCTATTTGCCAAAACCATAGCAGGACACAAAAACGTAAATATACTTCTGGCTTTAGATTAATTACTCATACGACACTTAATGCTTAGACACAGCCTACAAAAATATGAGAAACGCTACCAAGTAAAGGTGATACAGAACCCCAAACAGATAAAGAAGACAAGCATGACACAGCACTGATTGCTTAAGTAAGAGCTTTCTGTGACCTGGGATAGAATCTCTGTGGCCAGACAGGTGCTACAATAAATCAACCTGTTTGTATGGAATGAAAATAAATGTGAGCAATAACACAGTGACAAAGTACTGGCACAAATAATTTCTTCAAAAGCAAGATCAGGTGCACAACACGTCTACTGTAAAGCAACGTATGAACACAAAGCCCATATGACAACAATAACGCATAAATGTGACATTTATAGCTGGACTCAAAAACTAGCATAATTCTCAGATTGCTGGAAAACTGAACAAAGATGAAGGCAAAACCATGATAATAAATAAAGCAGCTTCGCAGTTTTGTTTGGTTTGTTTTTCCCAACTGGAGACAGAAACAAACTGAGAGGAAATTGCAGTGAACTAACTAAAGAATCAGAAGGAGTCACCAGGAGCTTCTTCTAGGCTTCACAGCAGAGAATAACTGTGATTAGTGACACCAAATAGAATAATGGCTATGTACAGACTTTTCAGACAGTTTCGGCTAAGAAGAAGAGGAAAGCACTGAGCACTAGAAACACTGATAGAACTAAGTGGTGGTCTAACTCGTTCTAAATATCAGGATTGTGGCAAGAAGGTTATGCATTGTAGATCTTGAAAAAACAACAGAAAAAGGTGCTGCACAGATGATCAGGTGAAAAAGGGAAAAACCACAGGGAGATTGTTCTGGGAGCAAAATATCTGTCAGTCCTGTAGTGGTTATACTGCAGCAATTAGAGGCAGGATAGGCAAAAATTAATTATGTCAAAATGCATAAAGATTTGGCGAGAATTTAAGTGATATACAATGAGCAGAAAGATGAAAACTTTGCTGCTACAGGCAAAGCAACACCAGAATGTGTTTACTGCTCAGATGAAAGCCAAGCCAAAAGTGACATTAAGAATAGTAGACAACCAGGAAGATAATCATGTCCAAGGTGTTAAAATGGTTTGAGTTGTAGAGGAATAAAAAGATCACAAGTTCCACTTTAACCATCCTGGATTTTAGCTGATAGTTGCCTCCTGGATGTGACAGCCCAAGGCAACAGGGAACTGGATTTGCTAAATGAGAAATGCTCTTCCAGTTCTCCCAAAGACATCAAACACAAACATAAAAATGGGCTACAGCAGTTGGAACAAAGAGCAGACTGGGAAATCAGAGTTCTCACCATCAAGGGTGAGGAAAATACCTTCAGACTTGTAAAAAAAACTGTAAGAGGTTACAGTAGCAGCCAGTGGATAAAGCAGGGAGCTTTAAAGGATCCCCACAGAAATTCTGACATTAAAACCAAAGACTGCTGACTTAGCAATACCATCAACACATCATTTGTAGCACTAAAAGATCTCATAGAAATGGATCAATGAGCAGAAGATAAAACTTCTAAAGGAAGCTTATGGTAAATGCTATCAGATACAGTTGCATCAAGCATGGGAACCCTCATAAAGGCTAGCCACACTGCTATGTTATTTGAAAAATGAATTTACTTTGATCTGATGCGTGTTCACAAGCAGCCTGATAAATTTGCAATTAAACTGGCCAGACATTTCACAATACCATGAAGTTTGCATTCTGCTGAGTATGTCAGAATGGATAAGCAAACCAAAAGGCCTAGATATTTGCTAAAACTCAAACTCTTTCACGCAGCTCTGAAGATGCCTACCTAGCACATCCACATGTATAGTGCACATAGGCAATAACATCGAATCACCCAGGCATAACAGCCAATTCTTTAAAAAATATTACCTGAGCCAAAGACAGCATTGATTAACTACCAAAATCCACTCTTTATTTACCTTCTCTTTTTCTTTTTCACTTAATGTCACTCTCAAAAAAGCCACAACAACAGCAACAACAACAAGCTTTGAAATGTTTACACATGATAAAAAAACCAAACCCACAGCCCACCAACCAAATCTTTATTCTTAGGAGAGACAGTGAGCCACGGTGGGGGGGAACAGTATCAGTGGTAAAGATTTAAGCATCTGCTTCTTTGACAGACTAATTGCAAATTATATAAAAAACCCCAAACACTGTAAGTATTTAATGTTGTATTTATCTCACTTGAAAGGTGCCTGTCTCTTTGGTATTATGATACATTTTAAACCCTTTTTTTTTTTACCTGCCTTCTTCCCATGAAGGCAAATTCCTTGTGAATCTTTTAAAAGCTGAAAATGTGTTGCACCTGAAGACACAAAATGTACATGAGACAACTGGCTAAATCAAAGACGTGCTTGGATTCAACTATGAGGTCGGACTCTGGTTCAAATATACTGGCTAAAAACACTACAAGCATTTCATTCTCTTGCTTTTTCTAAAAAGCAGGGATTGCAGAAGCATGTTGAGAGCAAAAAGGAAGCCCAAGGGAACTGCCGGTGCGCCGATTCCCCAGAAAAGCACAAGACCATTCCGAAAGGGTTTCAGTGATGCATGTGGTTTTTCTTCCACCCTTCATTAACAGAAATGATCAAATGATTGAAAGCAGAAATAAAGGGGCAAAACATTCAGACTGGAACAGGAAAAAAGGCTACAGACTATTTAAAGAGATAACGTGTTTTGCAATTAACTGGACTTGTTAAAGTCAACCCTTCCAGTGATTTAAGAAAAACTGCAAGATAATTTCTGTTGTCAGAGGTTGCCTTTGAGTACCCATGAACAGGTAAGGTCATGTAAAAATGATAATGGGAAAAATGACGCCACTCTCAAAAGGAAGAAGAGGATGAGCAGAGCAGAAGCCAGGAAATTAAAAGCAGCCAGCCCAACTTCAATGACAAGAAATGGCAAGTTACACTGAGAACATACTGCGGCACCCAGCATCGAGCATGCAGACAGCAGCAGCAAAGCAGAACAAACCTGCTCAGCTTTTCTCTGCATGAGTGGCAGGTCTTGCTGATAGAGCAGAAATGTGATATATCTAAGACATATTACAGCCTACACAATGTCCTTGTAAGCAAACTGGGAAAAAATACAGATTTGATAAAATAATTTCAAGGTAAACATGGAACTGATGCAAACTACATGATGTGTTTCTCCTTCCTTGCCAAACAAGAAATAAGCGACAGTGATCTCAGGGTTTTTTGTGCTTTGGTTGTTTTTTTGGTTGGTTTGTTGTTTTGGTGTTTTGTTTTGCTTTGGTTTCTTTTTTATTTGTTTGGATTTTTGTTTAGTTTGGGTTTTGTTTAATTTCATCAAAAGCACCAAACTTATCTGAATAATAACCATAATAACCATTGCCAGTACTCTTCAATGTCTTCATAAATGACTTGGACACAGGACTTGGAATACTAAGTAAATTCACCAATGACACAAAACTAGGAGGAGCTGTCGACACTTTAGAGGGCAGAGAGGCCCTGCACAGGGATCTGGACAAATGGAGAACTGGGCAATCACCAACAGCATGAAGTTCAACAAGGGCAAGTGCTGGATTTTGTACCTGGGACATGGCAACCCTGGCTGCACATACAGACTGGGGGACGAGACGCTGGAAAGCAGCTCTGCAGAGTGAGATCTGGGGGTTCTGGTCAACGGCAAGTTGAACATGAGCCAACAGCGTATCTGGCAGCCAAGAGGGCCAACTATGTCCTGGGGGCATCCGGCACAGCATTGCTGGCTGCACGAGGGAGGTGACTGTCCCGCTCTGCTCTGCACTGGTGCGGCCTCACCTGGAGCACTGTGTGCAGGTCTGGGTGCCACAGGATAAAAAGGACATAAAGCTGCTACAGAGTGTCCAGAAGAGAGCTACAACATTGGTGAAGGGGTTGGAGAGGAAGCCACATAAGGAGCAGCTAAAGTCACTCAGTTTGTTCAGCCTGAAGAAGAAGAGACTAAGAGGAGACCTCATCACGGTCTACAGCTTCCTCACAAGGAGGAAGGGCCGGTGCCAGTCTCTTCTCTCTGGTGACCAATGACAGAACCCAAGGGAATGGCAGGAAGATGTGCCAGGGGAGGTTTAGGTTGGACATGAGGAAAAGGTTCTTCACCCAGAGGGTGGTGGGGCACTGGAACAGGCTCCCCAGGGAGGTGTCACGGCCCCAAGCCTGACAGTGTTCAAGAAGAGACTGGACAACACCCTCAGACACATGGTGTGAACTGTGGGGTTGTCATATGCAGGGACAGAAGCTGGACTCGATGATACTTGTGGGTCCCTTCCAATTCAGGACATTCTATGAGACTGATATTGTTTGATTAATTGTTGGACATTTTACTTTAGCATTTAATTGTTTACCCCCAAGAAGAAAAATATTTAGTGACCAGGAAAAAATATAAACCTCTCCTTCAATCACTTCCTCAAAAAAAACATCTTCTTTTGTAACAACAGAAACTTTTCATTTCAATAGTTTGGCTGAACCCAGTGGCAAATCTCTGTTAAGCCTTCCATCTTAGTGGGGAGACGAGAAACTAATTACCTAAATCAGAGGTAAAAGCTACCTAAGCTAATTATCTAAGTCAGAAGTTTGCTGTGCAATTTGCAAAAGAGACATTTTTAAGGGGCCTGATCTCATTGTGAGCTCAGGAGCATGTATTTATTTCAGTTATCCAACAGAACCTATGACCAAAATAGCTGATCATCTGCCATCTCTGGTGGAGATAAGTTGACAGTTAATTATAATCACCTCCTTTAGCTGGCTTCAAACAAAAAACAGTAAACGCCACAACCTGTCCCCAGCACACAAACACTCTGCAAATCACACTAATAACCAATAATCTTTCAAAACTGAGCTTCTCCTGACCTAGTACCTTTTGTATGACTTTAGCTTCAGAACCGTTTAGAATTAATGTACATACACAATAGGTACAATTTTAATTTTAATTCTGCTATGACCAAATGGTGACACCTGTAAAGAGTACTGAAGAAATCCTGATCTTTAAAGAATAAGTGGTGTTTCAAAGGCATGGGAAAAAATGAGACTATCTGGAAAGGTTCTGGCATTCAAACAGTTGACACCAGCTCCGATGTACCAACACTGCCACCAAGAACTTGATGTGTACTGATGGGGAAGGAAAAGCAGTCTGACCCCGGATATTTATCTAAGATAGGACAGCTCTACCATCTCTGTTTATGAAACAGTAATTGATAGTTCCTGTAATATCATGAGCGTAGGGTACAGGAAAACAAACGCTGATCAAAGAAAGTATAACCCCTTATTATATTCAAAGGCTATCTGAAAATAGCTCAACTAACTCCAGGTAGTTACTTTGCATACAAGAATTTTTTATTAGAAGAGATGTGCTCAAAGCAACAAGTCAGGGTTTTTCCCTCCCCCTTAAACTTACACATCCTTGAAACTCGATGCTGAAAATGAAAGGTAAAGCCAACTGTACAATCACATTGCACTCAAGGGTAATTGTGTTTTTTGAATATGATGTGAATGCCTGAAGGCTTAAAAATGGTAAATGATACTTTTCAATACCCCTACTATGTTTTAAGTGGAAAGATTAGTATTTTCTTGCTGAGGGGCACAAAGCTTATAAAACAGATAATCTTGACTCAGCCCTTAGGAAACTAAATCAAATGTAAACAGTGTCAGCTACTACTACAATCACCACTCAACACACTTGAAGAGGGCAGATCATTACAAGGCAAGCAACAAACCATCTTGAGGAATGATGCTTTTAATTTTCTATTTATTTACAATCCTTTGCAAGCAAGTGATACCTTGACAGCATTACAAAATGCCATGCAAGGGATTCCCAACGTGCCAACACTCCCACTGCATGCACTTCACCCTGGCCCCAGTGCTGAGTTATCATCACTGCCCCAAGGTAGGCGGTTGCCATTTCAAGAGTGTGGATCCTCCATGCTCTTCATCACAAAATAAGCATGTCCCAAACCTCAGTTGAGTTGACTTCAGTAACAGACTTCAAGCAAGTCTGCATAGAAACTTCTGGGATCTTTCGATTTAATTTATTTCTTAGTGTTCAAAGTTAAATGGCAGGCTTTTTGCATGAAAAAAACTTAGCAAAACTTTATCTACTACCATGTTTAACCTAACACAACAAGGTCTCTATCAGGAATCCATGTGTGCTGATAGACAACTGAGAAAATGAGTCATTAACTATGCTTTAAAAAACAAATATCAAAGGAGCCTCCGCAGACAAGCACTGTCACGCACACCCTTGGGGACCTGAACCACCACCTTACAAAACACGTAAGCCAATCTGCTCTGGTCATGCACATTTTTACCATCACATTTTTCTTATCCAAATAAAGATTTTGAGAAGGAGCTGCTACTGGATCCCAGCTGCTCAGCTGCTACTCTGTGAACACCAGCACTCCTCTGTGACCAGGAATCAGCCCAAGTTTTGGGTGCCCAGCAAGAGGAGTCTGAAGTGACTAAAATGAGATGGCTCAGTGACTGACCAAAGAGAGACAAAGCAATTGCCAAAACCCAGAAGAAAAGAAATAAGCTAGAAAACTTCAGTAAATCATTCCAGTCTACTTGGGTAACACAGTCAAACAAACAAAGAAAAAGTTGTGGAAGAGCTCTAATGAATAATGTGAGGGAGCAAACCACCTGCACAAGTCCTCATATATTTTCAAAGTGCTTGTCAGGTCAGAACTTTCTTTTGTATACACAGAGTTCTCTTCTCTTGACAAACAAGTCACACAACACCTTAAACATTATTATGTATGTTATACAAATCTTTTCAAAGAGAAGAAGGAAAGAACCCCACAAATTGTCTTTTTGGCTTTATTCTTTTTCTTTGAAGGAGCAGGAGACCAAGTAAGGATTGCAAAAGTTGCAGAAATTATCTTCAGAGCTTAGCTGTGTCTTCTAGGAGCAGCATCTTGTGCTTAGGCACTGCTGTGTCAGGTAACAAATTCCACAGCCTGGACCCTCCCGAGTTTGTCCTTGGTGTGCCGAACCAGGACATAACAGAGAACATGTCAGCAATAACAAATGTAGGACTGTGCTGTGACATTAAGAAAAACTGAATTATTTCTTCCCAGAACCGGGACTAGAACTGAACTGTACCATTCCACAGCATCAAAGGGTCAAAGCCAAAATGGGCTGGAAAGTCAGGCATGAAGAAAAAAAGTGTTCTTCCCATTATTCCTTATCTTATTTGTACAGCTGAAAAATCTACATTTTCCATCTCTGCACCATCAATCTGTAACCTACTATCTCTGTCAAAAGATATATACTATATGGGACAAGAGCCCAAAAGCTAAAGACAAGACAGAATCTAAAATACATTAACGAATACTTCTTTATACCAGTAATGCCTTCCATCGAGTCTTCTATACATGGCATTACAATGCTTATATACTTTACCGCAGTGGTTTGTTTTCTACTGCTGTAAGGCACAGTAACTCTAACAAACTCCATTCTAAATCCCAGTTTTTCTTGAGCAAGCCAGTTTCCAATGAAATACATATGAGTATTCCATGGTTATTTGCTGCCAAAATCTCAGTGTTGGAAGTATCACTCAAAGCAGCTATCTGCATACACAGGACAGTCCGAAACAACATCTCGGTAATGGCTGTACCATGACTAAGTTACATTTTGTAAAGATAAGGAAGTTGCTTAAAGACAGATAAAGCAAGGAATCAGAAGTAGAAATTTTCCTTCTGAATCACCAGTTACTATTGATCACTTTAATCCAATTGGTGCCTTGTACCTACTTGGGGGCTAATGGTCTCAGTGAACTAACGTGAACATCATTACTGTTGTAAAAATGCATTCCTGTTAGAAATGATGAACAGAGGGACCCAATGTGTGTGGGCATCTCTGCACATCCCACTCCGGAGGAACTGTCAGTGAGGAGACACAGTCAGGTCAGAACGTAGGCGCCTGTTTCAATGTGTTTGGCCTAATCAAATCTGCACTTTAACATTACAAACGAGCACTTCTTCCTCCCCTTTTCACTCTTCTCTTTCCCTGTTTCCAAATTATTAGCTCTGAAGCTGCTGCAAGGCAGAAATCTGTGCTGAAGCTATTTTGTACTAGCCGTGAAAAGGTCTGAATATGAAGTTCAGATACAAATATGAAGTTCAGTACAACATAACCAAACAGATTTTTGAAAGTCATATTGCTCTCTTACGTTTCAGAAATGAAAGTTCACCCTAATCTACTTTAAAACAAATACTCAAAGTGCTTGTATCTTTTATACTTCTGTGTTAGCCTGCAGGTATTTCCTTAAGGCAAAGATAAGTAGCTTAGACACAGAAAACTGGTTAGTCACTGTAAGCTCCCAGTACACTTCCATATAACATACTATAAGAAAGCAAATAAAGACAGTTTTGCTAATTGGTAGGCTCCTTTTATTTATTTTTTTGAAACTAAACCTATTTCAAGTATATATTGAAAGAAATTTCATACTATCCTTAAACCAGCAGTGCAGAGTTTAATAGAAGCCATAGCAGGACAAAACCTCATTGTTGGTATGTTTATAACAGTTTTAAATAGGAAACAAATTTAAAGCAGTAATGCCTAAAGAACATGCTTGCTCTATCTTATGAAGAGTTAGGTCCCTTCATCATTGTCATCATAAACTCCCTTCATTGTTGTCATTCTGAATATATCATACAAAACATCCAAATTAAAAAAAAAAATCCAAATTACCAACATGTTTTTGTATCATAAATACAAGGAGAAGGGGAACTTTCACTTCCAAAAGAAGTCGTTAGGTTTGGTTGTTACTGTTTTGGGTTTTTGGTTTACTGTAATGTATATTATTGTATCAGTGTAGGGGCAGCATAAGGACAGTGAATAATCACAGCTGAGGTATCACATCATTGCCCTGTGGTGAAGTTAACATGTCTGAACACGTGTTCATATCTCAGCTATTTCCTGTTCACAGCCTAAAACATTAATGGAAACGGCAGGTGGACTTGTAGCAGCTTATAAAGCACTTTGCTAAGAAGATTGTGAAACACTGGAGAAGTGATTCAGCTGTCACTGAGTACTGCTTGGAGGGGACATGGACCCTCCAGCAGCAGCAGAGGGCGTGTGGTGCCTGAGGAGGGGTGCAGGCAAGAGCACTGGAAGCACTTAAATTTCTGCAGCCTTTTGCTCAGTGGCCCTGAGTCAGAAGCCCAGCTCTCTGTCTCGTGATGGTCCAGTTGAAAATCAGGAGTACTTATTTCTCAGGTATGGCTTGTCTACAGTAAGTACCATATACATTAAAAGGACAGACACTTCTTGCACTGTAATAAGAGAAGTATGAACTTAGAATAGAGCAGCTACATAAGGAGCTACAGGGAATGGCTCAAATCGACCTCTGTACTCTTCATACTGAATATGCTGCAAAGACACAAGAAAGAACAGTAAGCGCAGCTTGTCTTTACCTTGCCAGAAGTGGAACCCCCCTTCCACTTTGCTTTTTCCTTCACAAAGGAAGCTCAAATGCAGCTGAATAATAATAAAAGTAGTATCCTAAAAAGGCATCTGATACAGATCAGATCACATTAATTCAATCCCGAACAGAAACGACAGAAAGACTACAAAAAGCTGGGGGAGATGGTCTCTAAACCCTCCAATTATTCCTCTAACCCGACAACATATATCGAGTAAATAAATCAATAAAGTTACCATTAATAGAAAACAATGCAAATAAAACAAAATTCCAAACACGCCATGAGACTGAACACCACAACACAGACATGAATATTTTCAGAAAGCGGTTTATAATAAACTAAGGGAGGAGAATCTTGAGAGTGGTCCAGAACAGTCCACACAATAATGAGAAATACCCATTTCATGACACAGTAAAGACTGAGCTCGACTTCCACAAATCTTAAAAATAAGCAAACAATACAAATATACAGAAGACTTTCTCCTCATTAATCAAAAAGTGAAAATTTTCCATTTATAGCTAAGACCAGCAAAAGTACATAAGATATGAATAAACTTCATGGAATGCCTTTAAGTTAACAGCAGTTAGCTAAGATTTCTTCCTCCTTTCACATCTTTCCTGGAACATAGCTATTAATTTCAATTTACACTAACATTATCTGTACCAGCACTGTTAAATGACTGAGGTAGAAAAAGAAGTGCTGCTACTTTCCAGTTTACTCCTAGATTTTTTTTTTTAATTATTTTGACTGATTAAAAAAATTCAAGGCTGTAAAGCACTGTCAGAAACTGTGACTATAGACAAAGTTTAAAAACTTAATTCCATAGCCTGCCATTTTTCCATAATCTTTAAGTGATCTGTTTGCAAGATCTTCCTCGAACAGATTTCTGAATACACTGCTGTTGAGATGAATATCGATATGATGAACCTTTTTCTATTTTAGAGAGGCCTGGTGTTATTAGTTATCTCATGCTCCCTCTACTGACTCTATAAGAAATGTCCCAAAAACCGTGCAAGAAGCTTCTCTGAATTAATGGTTTAGGATTCGATATAATACTTCAAGGAATTTAAAAGGCATAAAGTACAATTCTGTGGAGTGCCAAATCCTTGTGAAAGTCAGAGAAAAGCATCTGTCTTCTACTTTCTTGTAAGGCAGAAGCCTTAGAAAACAAATCCTTTCTGCAGCATCCATGGTATTAATTCCTATACAATCTATTTACAATACTCTTATGGAGTTTCTTCATAATGTTTCAAGGGTTTTACATTTAGGTGGAAAAGAAGAACTAAAAATTTCCATTTTTGTCTAGCTCTTAGCAATATTTCTTTACAACTCTGCTGCTTGGTTGAATCCACAAAATCTACCCGAAGTCTCCTGTTTTCCCTTTGTAATGTGATGTGAAGGACAGTAATTTACTACTAGTGTGACACAAGCAACATATTTATTTTTCGCATTTTGAAAATAACTCATTAAGTGGTCAACAGGATATAATCTATAAAATATGTCAGCGAAACTTCCCCACAATTCAGAAATGACTTAACAAAGGACTTAGTATATTACTTCTGTTATCTTATAAGATGAATTAATTTCAGGACAGCTTACTGCTTTGCTATTATTTTACTGAAGAAAAGTGATCAACCTATTGTGTTTTTGTGGTTTTTTGTTTTTATAAAAAGTCGTGTTTAATAAGGATATTACTGGAATGTCTATATTACACAAACTGTAATACATTATAAGATTTAAATACATAATTTAATTGTTACATATAGCAAAAGCTATTAAACTAGTTTTGTTGTACGTTAGAAACAAGTGTTTTCATACAATAAAGATATCTACTTCATGATATGCCATGAAACTAAACCTTTGTAATTACAGACACTGGATATGAAGAGAGATGAAAATCAGAAACTCACGATGAAATACAATTCCTGCATTTCCTACACAGACCACTATTTCATTGAGCATCAATAAATCCAGGTACTTACCAGATCAATCAGACTCTCCTGGATTCTGTTCAGTGTGGTGCGCAATCTGCTGCTGCTGAGCCCTGTTGATTCATACTGGAAGAAATACACTCTCGTTAAGTTGGGAAAGGAAAACCCATTGGTTTAAACTTTACAGGGATATAGCAAAACTTCAGTTTGTAAACACCACCTACAGCATACTTACATTGAAGTCTTAGCACAAAATCAGAACCACAGAAAATGAAAAGAAAATCAACAGAGGTAAGAGCACTCAACACTGCACTGATGTGAAGAATGACCCGAGTACCTTTCATGAAGATGACAGCTTGTCATTCATACCAATAAACAACCAGTATCCTTTACTGCTATAATACTGTTTTTGGGTGCAGGGCTCTAGATTTTCCCATTTGGACGATGAGCCCAGAATGGTGAACCACCGTGTCCCCACTGAGACCTGCATGCATCATCTTGACTTCTCTCTCAAGCTATAAAATTTCTTGTAATTCCTTATTAAATTTCTAACTTGCTATGTAAAATTATATCCATTGATCTTATTATTACTTAATGGTTGTAAAGATCTACCTGAGAGATGTGCCATCTTCATGTTCACGTCTCAGAAGTATTATGGGGCAGATGTGAGAAAAATCAATATAACTACACTGATTTCCTGGTAAATGCAAGGAATTATACCAGCTAAGGGTCCAATTCAACATGTGCAATTAATGTAGCTACTTATCTTCTACTTCCAATTGAAAAATCAAAGAACAAACTAACACAACAACAAAAGTAGAAATGGGATGGCTAAGAAATGCACATTTACATCAAGTATCTGGAAGTATCTGAATCCCATTCTGGTATGTGATTCACACCAAAAGTCGATTTACTGAACAATATCTGGAGCACTGTGGTACACTGCATTATTAGACTTCCTTTCAATGTCCTACATAAGGGAGGAAAGTTCATGTCATCCCATCCACTCCTCTAGAAAATACAAAAAGGTATAATTTAGGTCCCCATTTACTGCATCTAACGTTTCTGACTTACGATATCCATCTGCCCCAATCCTCATGTATATTCAATGAAAATTTACTTCTGAGCTGAATTCCCACTGGAAGTACACTCTGCTGAAATCTAGAACCTAATCTAGGAGATACAAATCACTACCCTAATGTCCATGTTTGATAAAAATAAGTGTTCATGCCTTTGTTTTTCCACACATGAAGGTTTGTTTTTTTTTACAAAAATAATCTTTTTCTTCACATTTTTACTGTAGAAATATCAGTTCTGAACTGACTTTGATTATGCAGGTATATGGATGAAAAATAAAAAAACTTCTTCTCCCTTTAAGAAACACACCCTTGATTCTCCTTTTATTTCCCTCCTTAACACCATACAGTAGTTTTTCAAGACATGGCCACAAGGACTACACATTCAAGACTGGCTATTCTCCCTGTTAAGGTAAGAACAAATAGAAAAAATAGCCTGCTTAAAGGACAAAGCACATGTATATACTAAAAAAATGTATTTGCAAGTTTCAGCGTTAAATTTCATTTTAAGAAATGTGCACCTGCACCACCAAAACTACACATCACACAATCTTCCACTAATTTTTTCTCTTTCTGCGCTTTAACTACTAACTTTCAATAGCTATCAGTAACTTTCACTTACTTATTCTATAATAGTGCATTTTTTCTAAAAAATGGCAATTTCACATTTGAAACATATCTGAATGAAAAGGAATAGAAGAACAATCTTCAATGTCTGTAAAACATTAGGTATCAAGAACTCCAGATTTATCAGACAACCAGTTACAGCATGAAGTCAGAACTGTGCATCCATGTGTATGAGAATAAACAGAAAACCCAAAAATATTGTTGCTCAGCATTTTTCCAGAGGAACGGAACCTCAGAACATGCCACTCATCAGTATAACTGCTTTGTTTCATGAAACTTTTTGCTGTTTCTATATACAAAATGGTAGATATTTAAATTCCACAAATTGATGACCTAGTAAGGTTAAGTAAGCAGAGCATTAGGCAATTTACAGAATAATTTTACTCCTCGCCAATTCTACACAACCGGTTATGATTAAAAGATAAAATAAAATGTTTTCCATTAGAATAACCAGTGGTTTACAAATTACTATGTCTTGTCAAAAAAAAATTATAACTTGCCTCAAATTTATTCTGCTAAAGAAGACTATTCTGTGGCATGCTCACAAATGTCTTACACATTAGTGAACAGATATTAAATATAGGCAATTCCAGTTAATTTCATGTTAGGTTGCTCCATAATTTGAGAAAAGAAGGAAAGGAAGCCCTAACTTCCATCCCATGAATTAAAAAGGTTTTGAAAGAGCAATTCTGGTTATAATGATGTGCAACTTTTGGCAGTGAAGAATGCCAAATGCTGACTACATAGGCTAATCATTCTGAAGAGGTCTGGAAAGAGCAAGGACTTAACATCGTGACTGGACATAGAACTCAACACATATATTTTAAATCCTTGGTTTTCTCTGAACTGGCAAGGAACTCTACACAATTAATCACTCTCCTTATGTGCGTACTAACTCACACATGCAACATAAGTACAATATTCACAAATAATTTCAACCACTTAAAGAAGTTAAATTACCGACATACTTTTAAGAATCCCATTTGATGTTATTTTGTAAATAAAAATAAAACAGGAACACTCTCAGTGGTCTAAATCACATACCATCACTCATCTCTAGTTTCTAAAGGTTTACAAACACTGTGGGAAGCGAGGACATTTAAGCAGCATTACAAGAGGGCTTATTACATTCATAGACCCTTTGTAAGCATTATGTTTCCCATGGAAAATCATCTGTCAAAACAAAAATTAGGCACACTACAAGAACATCACAATTTTACCACCCATCTGCTATAATGTTTACCTGCCTAGCACTGGGCTGTTCTCTGTCACAAGTACAGAGTGAGGAACTCAGTGTGAGCTTTAGAAACAAAAAATGGGAGGAGCAAAAAAATAAAAGTAAGTGCAACACAGTGTGAATACCAGAGCAGCTGACTAAGCTAATGGAAATCAATTATCTTAACAAAAAAAAAACAAAACAAAAAATACCCACCCATCTTCTAAACACAAACAAATTGCAATTACATTTGTTCTGCCAAACAGAACAGCTCAAAACCATTTAGAGCTATATGTTGAGCCTGGAAATCCATTACAATTTGCCAGCAGATGATGACTAATTTGGAACCCCACAATATTGTTACTAGTGAAGTAATTTAGGGGCCAAGAGAGGGGAAAATTATTTTTACACATAGCTTTTCATAAATGCTTTAAAACAATTCTGTTGAAATTCAATCTATGTTATGCACAGACATTGCCAACAAGTATTTATTTCAACTACATGATCACTGAAAGAAAACCTGTTTTCCTTAATGCAATTAGTTCGACAGCAGAATGTTAGACAGGAAAACATGTATTTCAAACCTCTTAAACCTGAGTTACTACTTAACTTTCATGGCCCCCTTGGCCTCTTCCTTTTGCTATTCTTATCTAAGTTAGATAAATACATATAGGAAAATTAAATCAAGTCCTACCCTCTAGGCTCCAAACCACTACCCTCCTTCCACAGATTGCTCCTTTGCTCCTCACTTTCTCCTACTACTTCTAGGTGTTTTATGTTGACTTTCCCCTCTTTCACAACACTGCTGGAACAAAAGTACAGAATCTATTCAAAACATAACAGGATTCATGCCCCAGTGATAATGATGCTCCCAGTTCTTATTCCCCTTGTTGCTGATGTAATCAGCCTTTTCTTACTCCTGCACTGAAATCCACTCTGTTGCCACTAATTTTTTCTGGGGATTACATATTAGGCAGTATTTTAAGTAAAGAGAACTGCTCTGCATTCTCATTCTGTGTGTACAGTGATACTTGGAAATAAATAAAATGTTTCTACATACCATGTCATTTCGGCCAAAGAATGTATAGACTGCATACAGATAGTAATCGAAGAGCTGGGACATGAAGTGGATCACATCAAATGCAATTGGTTTCAGAATATTCATCATCTGCATGTATTTCCCTTAAAATTTAAACACAGAAGATCACTTTCCTCAGCATGTTACAAAGACAGCATTGAGTTTGACAAACTCAAAACCAGCTTTACAAAGTTTATTATTTAGCCTTGAATATTGATTAAGTAGAAGTCAGTAATATTTTAGAGATTGGGGTGTTTAAAAACAAAGCTAAATATAACGATGAAGACACCTGAAATGCCTCAAGATTTCTCCAAATATGGATGTTAATTCATATCAAAATGTCTTGAACGATTCTTGGCCTTTTGATACCAAATTCAAATGTTATCTAAAACCACTGAAGATTTTATGCATTAGTGTGCATTTGTATGTGCGCATATGGATATTTTTCAAGCAACAGAAAAGAACAGTGTAAAAATTATAAGCCCAAGAATGGATTTCATCCAACAACACTATGAATAATGTGTTTCACATCAGCAACATAGCATTTGCTGCTCTCTGCCCTTTTTGTCTTTGGATAAGAAAACCAAATAGTTTTAAGATGTATGTCTGAAATATTTCTAGAGGGACAGACTGACAGAAAAAGAGGATGCTGGGACCCTGGCACATCCACAAAGAAGAATAATTCCTTCTCTTCCTTCTTGTTCTCTGATGTTGCAAACATGGCTTGGAGAAAATGAATTTTTTTTTAATTTTTTTTTTTATATATATATTTCAGGACCTCTGTCTATGTGTTAGTTAAGTCAAACTGATCATACGATTTGGACACAGAAATAAATTTTTCCCTAACAGGGCCTATAGTTTTTAGTTCTTTTGTTTTCCAGCACAGGGCATGGTTCTTCTCATCGAGTCATACAAAAACCGCACTTAATGAAACCCTCAATATAGCAGCTACCTTATGTTTCCTGCTGACTAGCTCAAAAATTATGTTTGCCCTATAAGCATCTTAAAAACATAAAGAATATATAATAAGTTTGGGGTTATTGCAGTGACATCAATTTTTGAACCAAAATGTAAATGCAGTCCACCCAGCAGATCATTTAACAAATTGTCACATGCCAGACATGTTTTGATGTGATAGGTTGGAAAAAAATTACAATTACTAAAATAATTTCTTTTTCCTGTAGTCAGCAACACTGTTTTGCAAGTGAATGCTGTGCCCAGCAAACTAACTTACTCATCAACACAGAAAATACTGTTTTATGCAGAGAAACTGAGTAACAAAGAGACAAATTTAGTTGTTTGTATCGGGGGAGTTATGTGAACTTTTTAAGCATTTACTTATGTAGGTCAGTAAAGATAACATTAATTTGACAAATACATGAAACACATACACACATGGTAAGGTGACATAGCAGTATGGTAAGAATCAAGCAATAACCTGACATCACTACTTTCCCGGTTTCCATCAAGCTTAGACTCCCTGCCTGAATAGCATGCATCTGTGTCTCAGCTTGCTAACACACACAAGCATATATTATGTTATTTTTGGAGATTTGACAGAGATTGCAATACTTAATATTTGGCAGTTTAGCCCAACTGTTAATTCTATGTGTAACTACCAGTGTTTTGATCTACAGCATTATGAACAAATTGGAGACTTAAAAAAAATTCTATTTGCCTTCCAAAAGGGAAACCCAAATGAAGTTAACTCTAGCACAGCCCAATATAGAAATTTTCAGATGTTTGGGAAAGGATGGTACCCCACTCAAAGCAGCTGTCACCTGCACATGTGATATGTGAATATTCTGTACTGCCACAGCATGATTTTTCCCACTTACCATGTGATAAATACATATTTAAATTTGCCTGCAACCATACACTATATAAGGGCAATATATTACATTCTGGACAGTTAGATTTCCAAATATCTGTGCTGTTGGCATGAATATTTTAAGGTAATCTCTGAGGCAGCGTCTTATGCTTTTCCAAAGGGCTACATATTGTACACTGCTCCCGTATTGTCCCTACAAAAATCTCCTGAAGCCAAGAACATTTCTCTATTATTACATCACTCAGCATCTTGACACAAGTGTTCCAAGAACATTTCCTCCTAGTTGCTCTAACAGGACGCCAACTTTTAACTTCTGTATATTGTTGCCCAGTTGCACTGAAGTTCCTACTTTGAGTGAGAAGGGGTGTATGAGAACATTTCCAAACAGCACTAACAGCCCAAACCCACGCTGTGCTGAAAACTTCCAGAAATACATGAAAACACACCGTTTAGAGTTTCAACAATTCAAAGCAGCTTGACTTTCTAGAGGCTCTCTGATTGTATCTAAAACTGCTGAAGATTTGCAGGTTTCTTTTGAAGTATTATCTCCAACCCCTCTTTTGTCCTTAAAGGCAGTAGTAAGTATAGAGTGTTGTCTATCAGACTAATCTATATAAAAATTATCAGTAAAAACAAAAAGGTAAACAAAAACACAATCTCCTGAAAAATATATTTGAGTTTTAGTATATCTGTGGTCATTAGTAAAATAATTTTCCAGGGAGTCTCACAGTTCCAAACACGCAGCTTACAATGACATACATTAGGAGCTAAAACGGCACTTTGAAGGCAAAAGTAAAAGCCCGTTCTATTTATGTGATTTTGAAAGACTGTATGATTTGGGGGTTTTTAAGCCAAATGAGATTCTATGCTATGTAACCAATCACTTCCCTCAGTTACAAGGTTTCTGCTGTGAGATTTGTCATCACCACTATTATTTTCTTAAAAGTTAATGTGTGTTAAAGCAAGCAAAACCTAAGAGTTTCTTCCCAAGAAATGCTCACAACAAAAGCAAAAATGAGGCAAGAAAAGGTATTAAAAAACCCCAGCCTAACAAATAGTTTAATGGGTATTTCTTAAGTCAGATTGATATTAATTAAAATAAGAAATCACACAATCAATACATAAAGACGCATGGCCATTAATTATTCTTGTGGATGTATAGAACCTAGATCAAAATATTCAATACAAATTTAATACAGGTTCATTCTTCCATCACATTTTAAGTCAATACACAATGGCTTGATAGAAAAAAAATTAACCTTATAAATTAATCTTATGGTTACTTTATGGCAAAAAAGAAATAATTACCTGGTTTGTCAACTTGAGGGAAAACCAAATAAATTGAACTGTTCACTTGAAATTCAAATTAAACAAAGTTATAGCAGCTCCCACTTCAATTATACATAGCAACTCATTTTGGTAGCTTATAAATATTAAGCTACACTTTGTTTTATTCATCTAGCCTCCATACACAGCATACAACATACAGAAATAGTTCAAAATGGGTTATGAGCACTGTTCCACTCATTCAGTGAGTACTACTATTTGCATAACATCCCTTCCTAAAAAGTGAGGCAACAATTTCTGTTGCTTTATTGGGCAACTTAAATCCGCATCTTCAACTCACTCCAGATTTCCCTTTTTAAGCCTAGCTTCCTTTATGATTTGTTGTTAACTAAGATCGTGGTCCTGATCTACATCTACCATACATCATGCTGATGCAACATATAGGAGGCAGGGACATCAAAGACGACATGCAGCAGGGACAAAAACTGCTTAAGTACTCATCGTTGCCACCAGAATAAATCTCTCTTAAAATAGAGCCTTATTTTCAAGTAACAGAACTTTCTAAAAGAGTACAGACTTTCTGTAGATAGGACATATCTATAGTGTCCCCTGTACTACGCTAGGCCCGTGTTTATTTTTTGAGGCACCATATCGCTGGTCTTGCATACACAATTCACATAGTCCAACTTAATTAAAAAAATAGACCCTTAGGCCACACTGGCAGCCTAGATCTCCTGTGCAGAGGGCAAGCAGCTCCAAAAAACAAGCGCTAAGGTATCTGTGCAATGACACACGGGCAAAGTAGCCAACAAACTATCATCTTCTGGAATTACCTGCTGTTCTCCGTTGATAATGAAGGGATCCTAAGATATACTCCCTGAAATTAGCATTAAGTACCGTGGAATTTTCCCAGCCAAAAATCTGAGGCAGTGTGAGACAAACTGGTGCCTTCCATGGCACAAGCAGAGACCGACATTAAACGAAGGGCACGTTCCACGGCAGTCCTGTCTGCTGGGGGAAAATCCAGAAGACTGGATCATACCTGGATCTCCTACAACCTGACTAGGACAAACTCAAAGGGAAAAAACAGACCTATTCTCTCAGGAAGTTACATGAAGAGTTAGAAGTACCAGAAGTCTTGCCAAAACTAAACTTCCCAAAGATGGTAAAAATCAGGAGTTGTCCAATTACAGAAGACTAACAAAAGCAAACCAAACTAGGGGGGCATGACAGGACAGAAATTGTAGACAAACAAGACAGCCCAAAGGCAAGAATACTTTGCCTTGGTTTTAATTGGGAACAATGATACTGACAGCGAGAAAAATGAAGAGAACAGGGTGACTAATAGAACTGAACGGGCTACTTTCAGCCAGAATGAGATGGAAAAGACTTTAAAAACAGTCAAGCTACAGTAGCAAAGGAATCAAGTCATAATAAAAAATGGCTGTGAAATCACCAGTCTGGTAATCAGTATAATAACCTGTATGTGCAATAAGCAGTGATGGCATGGGTTGTATGGCTACAATTGAAAAAAACGCAAATGAGAGCACATTCAAGAAGAACTATAGTCATCCAAGCAACTATCGATCCAGTGCATCATTTGCAGGATGCAGGACTTCAGATCAAGTTTTGAAGAAAGTATGGAAGTGACAGAGGCAGAAAGATGGAAGCAAAATTAAGATTTATTCAAAGTATTAATTTAACA
Source organism: Columba livia (assembly GCF_036013475.1). Lineage (NCBI taxonomy): Eukaryota > Metazoa > Chordata > Aves > Columbiformes > Columbidae > Columba > Columba livia. Next base: position 25,918,292 of record NC_088603.1, on the reverse strand, counting down.
ATGTTGCACAGGAAACAAGTGAAGCTAGAGTTTTTTAAATAAACAAGGGTTTAATGAAAGAGAAGTCAGAATGGAGTGTGTTGAAAAGGGAAATATCTGGAAAAGCTACTAGTGGAGTTCCCAGCAACCGGCCTCTTCTTTAGTGTTTTCACTAATGACTCTGGCACAAAACTAAAAGCATGATAATGGAAAAAAATAAGGAGGCACCATCAGAACTGAAAAGGATTGACATAATGTACAGGAGGAACTAGAGGACCTTGATGACTCCTGTAACAGAAATTGGATGAAATTCAATAGTAGAAAATGTAAAAGCCATGCACTTGGGGACCAATTAATTAAAAACATGCATCTTTCTAATAGAAACTAGCAGCTTATCCCTTGGAAAAAACTGGGAAAGTGAAGGACCTGGCTGTACATGCTCATTACAGATGGACTGAACTGCCAGTACAAGGAAGCTGTGAGAAATCCAAAGACGTGCAAAACAGAGGCAACTGCTGACCAAGATGCTGCCATACAACAGTGGCCCAATGCAGCGAGACCTCATCCAAAGTATTGCACGTGATTTTGACAAGACTACAACACAAGCAGAAATTAAAAATAGTAAGAAAGTAGGGGATATAAGCTTCTGGTGGGTAAATACGTAGGACACAACAAAGCTTGGTACATTTAGTTTAGTAAATCAAAGACAGAAGAAACAAGATTGCTTTCTGTAAGAACAGCAGAACAAGATGATCTGTTGAACTTAAAAGTTTATTTTGGCATAAAATCAAGTGAGCAGAAAATAGGTGGATAATTTTTTTTTAACCACGAATTTGATAAGGGTTCTTGAATAGAGCTCTTATTAGATAGTGGTGGGAACGAAACAGAAGTATTCTCTAAGCCAGAGCTCAAAACAAGCATATTCACAGGCAGTACTAAATGACATGTCTTCCAGTAGCAGGGGCTGCAGGAGGTCCCTTTCTAATTTCATGTTCCAAATACCGCTATTATCAGTCATTACAGAATCAATATAAACCACTGCCAATAGCAGAAATATTGAAAATTAAATGTCATTCCAGAAGGAGGAAAAAGCATATGGATGAGATTTGCAAATAACGTTTAAGTTTGGGGTTATGGCCAGAATCCACAAATAAAATAACTCTTTATGTAGAATTGGAAAACTAGAACTACAGCTTCAGCTGCTCTCACCCTGTGTTAGGGCAGAGGGGCAAGAGCAGTGGCTGGGGGAAGACCAAGTGGTTTGCATGAAAGTGTCATGTGTCATTTCTAAATTCAATCCTAACTTTACTTAGAGCAAAGCCTTATTTTCGAAGGTAGCAAACAAATCTCTCCAACCTAACTCACAGATCAACACCAGAAAAGTTACAACAGAATAATCTCAATTCTTATTTCAGGTTTGTATTGTACATGCTCCAAGAAGAAAAAAAAAAACTGCAAAAAAGGTTTTAAAAATCAATTTCTGATTCATATGCTGCCTTTTAAGACAGCAAAAGGTACTAACCCGATGTCAGAGTAGTCACTTTTAAAACCAGCTTTCCAAGCACATAAACATTGAAAACAAACTTAATTAATATAACACATACAGAATTCTTCCCTCTTCTGGCTAACCTGGTAAATTTAGGTAGTTGCTTCCCCTTCTCTATAAATAACATTAAAGTCAGTAGCAGAAAATTGCTATCATACAGTTACCTAGATAAACAAATGGAAATCATTATCATAAAAAAACCAATCCCATTACAACTAGAACTGGAAGGGAGCGTTTTCATAGAAAACTTTCGGCCAGAAAGGACCTCCAGAGGTCACTTAGTGCAATCTCCTGCTCAGAGCAGGTCTACGAAAATGAGGTTGCTCAGGCGCTTGACCAGTAGCATCTTGATCACTTCTCCACTGTTTTGACATATTCAATATTTTAGAGAAATAATCCACCATTATTGTTTAAAATTAATATATGCATGCAGAATTATTTTCAAAGTAAAAATAACTCACAGGATATAACCAAATTTGTTCATTTAATTAAAAAATGTTTTGGTCTAGTGCTTTATTTCTATTTCATAAAGATTTTCTAAGAGTGCAAATAGAGCCCAACGAGGTATGCTTTTAAAAGCCTTAAAATTAACATATTTAATATAATCCATAGGTTTGCATTAAAATAAAAAACACATATAAAATACTTCAATTTTCTACATACCAACAAGCCTTATTACATTCAGCGTAGTGTTTGTTAGGATAGGTGCATTCACTTTATTGAGGTTATAATCTGATCTCTTTCTGCTCCTCAGAGTTTCTCGAGAAACACTTTAAAGAAAACAAAACAAAATACACCAAATATGACTGCTTATTATATTCAAGGACATACACATAAAATTTAGTAGAAAATAAATCCTTCCTCCCCCCTTCTTTCACATAACAGTATGCCTTCCAGTATTTTATTTATGCCAAAGCATAACTGGTTTAAGATTCTAACATTTAAAGAGAGGAGATTGGCCTAATTTACATAACATTGTGCTAGAGAAAGGAGTTACTGAGTTGTAGTCCAAGGTTGGAGTTCTGCAGGCCTCTCTCTGGCCTCAGCCATCATTTTAACCACTCTGACTCAAGTTCATAGTTTATGAGGTGAAGAAAAAAAGAACAACAAAACAGGGGCAGACTAGTAAGCTACAGCTGAAAATGACTATCTGGAAATGGAAACAATTTTGAAGAACGTGAAACTAAGGTAACATTAGATTTTTCATAAATTGTAGTCCTACAAGAATCAGGGAGTCTGACTCATTGATCCTAATGGATCCCTTCCAACTCGAGATATTCTATGATTCTCTAAGAGAAACCTTCTGCCAGCTGCCATACCGCAAAACGATATTCTTCCAAAAACTCAGAAAGCTTCCATTTCACAGCACGAAGCTATGGACAGTGACTGTGGTTTGTTTCGATTAAGTAATTTTTATCAATCTCTCCACCACTTCTTTGAAATGAAGTAGCTTATGTGACATATCTTATGAAACCATGCTAACAATATTTTATCTTAAAGACTTATTAAAAAAAAAATATATATATATGTATATTCCTCTGCTTCGACCCAAGTGATGGCTTTCTAGTTCTCCTGCAATCCTCTGCATACATGTAGTGTTAGCCTGCTTCACAAAGTCCATCGAAGTAGACAGAAATTCATATTTCAGATCCTTTTAAAGGTTACAGACTTGGATTGTGTTTATATTAATATATATAAAGTATTTATACATATTTTTTCATCAAAATATAATATGCATATTCATGCGTGTATATATAAATGTAGGTGTGTGTATATATATTCTTAAAGAAAGAGAGAATGTAAAATTCCAAATTACCACATTCAAGCTACGGAAGAATTCAATTTTTTTTTTTTTAAATCTGCAAAAGTTTACTTTTGTTCTGCAAAAGTAAAAGCCCAACCTCAAGCCATTTGTCTGCAAACAACTGCTTTTGACACAACAGAAATTATATGTATGCACAACAGCAGTTGTAGAAGAACCTGCAGTTAACATCTAATGCTCAATAATCAGTTTTCCACTACCTGCTTCAGAGAGCGTTTATCCTCCTTCAAAATCTTGCTTTCCAAAGTTTCTTTCTGCAATAATGATGAGCAGTCTAATGTTCCTCCCCCTTCCGAAGATCTAAGTGCTGAGCCTTTCTAACTGTGCAGGTAGCATAAAGATTATTTGATTATTATTCTACTGTTGTAGAGTATCGATTAAACAGAAAATGAACTAATTAGAGTACTGAGATAAAAAGCCTGTAAATGAGACCAGGGACTGACACGGTCTACTTACCTTTTCACAGGGGCATCTCCTGTCTGCTCATCCACATAATCTCTTTTCAGCTCTTCAGGAACATCACTGTCACTATCATACTCCTGATATGCACTTTTTTCTTGTTCATCTGATTCATACTGTTAAAAAAAAAAAAAGTCATTATTTTCCTTACAATATTGTCCCTCATTTAATGTAGCATTTTGGTCACTTCTTGGCTTTTACCTCAATCGGGATACAAAAAACTTTGCTGGCTGAAAGGCTGCTGATAATGTTCACTAAAATGCAGCAAGCGAATTATACAAAGCCATTTGTGAGTACATTCCTAAACAAACTCTGAGATGTTGATTAAGAGTAAATATTTGCATCATCCTATTTCTTCCAACTACCGATAACTTTTTTTTCTTTCTTGTTGCTGTATCAAATACCCACATATCTGAGCTTATCATTTGCTTTACAATCTGACAAAACTGTAATAAAGCCTCAAAATGTATCCATATGGTGACAATAAACAAAAAAAACCTGGCACCACAAAAACCTTAATTATTAATGCAGGAAGGACTAAACTATTGCTTCACAAAAATGCTCATTTATGTCATACACATACACAAAACCAAACCAAAACAAACAAAAAACACAAAACTAAAAAGCCACTGCCAACCCCCAGTTGTTTGTAAAATTCATTATCAATACACTCCGAAGACATTCCTACCAGACAGTCTTTCAACCACTGTCCTGGTTTTGGCTGGGACAGAGTTAATTTTCTTCCTAACAGCTGGTATAGTGCTGTGTTTTGAATTTGGTATGAGAAGAATGTTGGTAATACGCTGATGTTTTGGTTGTTGCCAAGCAATGTTTATACCAAGTCAAGAACTTTCCAGGGAGGAGGCTGGAGATGCACAAGAAGCTGGGAGGGGACACAGCTGGGACAGCTGACCCAGACTGGCCAAAAGGATATTCCCCATCATATGATGTCAAATTCAGTATATAAACTCGGGATAGCTGGCTGGGGTGGTGATCCCTGCTCGGGGACAGGCTGAGCATCAGTCAGAGGGTGGTGAGCAATTGCATTGTGCATCACTTGTTTTGTATGTTCTTTTTATTATTATTACTATTATTTTATTATTACATTCTTTTCTGTCCTATTAAACTGTCCTTATCTTAACCCTGGAGTTTCACTTTTTTTTCCGATTCTCTTCCTCATCCCACTTGGCAGGGTGTGAGTGAATGGCTGTGTAGTGTTTAGCTGCCTGCCGGGTGAAACCACAACAACCCCAAAAATATTTGTCATGACTACTAGTACCATGTAATTTTTTTTTCTCACTGATTTTTCTGCACTTATTTTCTTCAACTGTATGCTGTTTTATCTACATCAACAGCAAGAAGCGTAACTTTATATATACTTGTATGTTCTATACACATAAACTTTGGAATGGAACAAACAGAAACTGCAGAGTGAGCAGGGAATAGGATTCTGCAATGCGATATTAGATACCTTTCCTCCTAGAGGAAAATAAAAACTAAAACAAAAAACATAGCACACCATATTACTCTACAAAACATTCTAAAGGTATAACTCAACTGTATCAGGGGAATAAATGAGGGGGGCTAGATAAAAAGTATTTTATTTTTCTTTTTTTGTTTGTTTCCTTCGCTTTCTCAGAAAACTTCACTATGTGTCCAGGACATGCTTGGATTTATTTGTGTGTGCTGGTTCTTAGTTTTGCTTTGAAACACACAGCACCCATTATCTAGTTAAAGGCACAAAATCCAGATATTTGAAATATTTATCTAATGATCAGTGAAACAATTCCTCTTTGAGGGAAGAAAGCCTCAAGCACCATTTGTTTCATTTGTCACAAATGCCACAAATTGTTCCAGAATAACGCTATGAAAAATATGAATGCGTAGATAAATTAACGATGTACACCTGCCTTGAGACATGCCTTTTTATACTGAGGAACACCATTTGAAGTTAATTGAAAAATGAGAAGCTTAAGCAGTTACAGACAACTACTGACTCCAAACACCCAGCTGTTTTTTTAATTTTCTGAAACTGTTTCACTCTGTTCAATTGTTGAATTGCATTTCAAAGATTGTAAGAGAACTATTTTCAATTCAAGGATGGAAGATTTGAGCTTAACAAGTGATGTCTGGAAAAAATGAGCAACATAGACCACAGCATATAATAATACCATATAGTATTTCCATGGTAGACATGCATTATTATTGCTAGAGTATGAGTTATGTGGAGAAATACTATTCACAAACACAGATAATAGAGGGGTTTCTTTATAATTATGAAGCAATACACACACACTAAAAGTGTACAGCTGGGATTTTTAATTAACAAAAAAACCCACTTGAAATTTGCAATCTTTTTCTAGCCAATTAAAAGCAGCATTTAATGTCAATCTCTCTTCCAAGTGTTTGAGGTTGTCCTGTAGTATAAGTGTTTTAGCCACTTCATAAATAATGAAATAAACTTTTTCACAGTGTAAATTTCTCAATCTATAAAAGATTAAAACAAATACTTGATGCTCTGCAACATAACCCTAATACCTACACAACTATTACAGCATTAAGTATATCCATCAGGGTCCAGAATGCACTTGCACTTGAAGAGAGACCACAATACTTTTCCTTTTAACTTTTCCTTAACGTGTACACTGCTCTGAAGTCATTTTATCCAAGAAGTGAACAATGACACATTCAACAAAGACAGTCTGGTTCCAGGATCCTTGAGAAATGGCAGGGATTTAAAGGATACAACCGCTCTCCAGAGGGGAAAACCAAGACAGACAGACTAAGGCAATGCCAGTCTCTCAATCATCCTAAATTAACTAAGAAATACATTTTTTCAGTCACGCATGGCAATGCCTGGTCCCAGCCCCAAGCCCTGGAGGCTTTTAAAGCCTCCCACTATGAAAGCTGTATAACAGCGGGAAGCCCACAGTACAGACACATTCAAATGAAACAGAAAAGCTCAGACAGAAAAAAAAGAATGTAGTATGAGACACAGACTAAAAAGAAATGTTCTGATCATCAGTATTAACAGGCAAAATTTCTGCCTTGTGAACATTTCAGACAAAGGAAAGCTATAATGAAAGTAGCTCAATTTATTTCAAAAATGACCCAAGTTCAGGCTTGCTTAAGGACAAAGACACTCATAGTTTAACAAATTTGGCTGGAACACTAGTATGGAGAACTACCACCGGTTAATAGGCATTAATATATAATAAATGACATGCTGATTCAATTAAAATTCAGTGGTAGTAAAACGATAAACTGACTACAAATGGTTAACTGCAATTCATATTGATATATCAATCTGACAGCTGACATCTTAAATGTCTTAACATCACAGATTAAGATAATTTTGAGATTTTTTTTTCTTTTTTACATGGAAGAATACTTTATTAAGTCTCCTCAACCTAATGCTGTTAATGAGCTGGAAAAGTTATTCAATTAAAAGAGAGATTAGAATATCTGCACTTTAAATTATGAAGTAATTCCCAACTGTTAAATCGTGGCCTCAACCCGAAGAGATGTTATAAATCCATTTTGAATATGCAGAGTCTCCAGTAAAATTTTAAAGTGCTAAAAGGAATCCAGATCTCTTGTAGCAACAGTCAGTTCACAAGCATTTAGGCAACCAGCCCAAAGGAATCCACGGAACAGTGATCAGATACACTGAAGCTGAAGAGTGTTACAAACCTGTAAGTTAACTGTATCGCAACAAAAATATTTTAGGGAGCTACAGAAAAGGGGCATAAGGCATCTCACTGAAACTCAAGACAGAGTTGAGGTGTCTGGATCCAGAAGCCCCTATTCAGTTGTCCAGAACAGCTATGCTGTTGAAAAGACTTTACATTCTCAAAAGAAATCCTGACACTTCTTAGCATCCTACAGGTCATTTGACAAGTACATCAATTGCTTGTGTCCTCGTCATTCAGTTTCTTGAAATATCTGGGAACATGTCTGCATTCTCTGGAAACAAAATTTTGCAGCCTCCATCTGAAATACTTTGAATTTTAAGTGCTAAAACGTGCCTCCACCTTAACTGGTCAGTCAAGAAACAGAAAACTTTTGTAGACATTTTATCCCACAGTACCTGAGCAAGTTATTTCTGTATCTACGTAAAAGATTATCAAATACGTGTGACTTTGATTTAAAAATAAAAAAGAAAAAAATGGAAAACGAAGACAAAAAATGTGAAAAGGGAATTAGGATGGTCACCTGGAGAGTATACTCACTGGGGTCACAAGAAACCTTGGTTCTAATATTAGTCAGGTTACACATCCTGTACAACTACTGGCAAGCCAATTAACCTGTTCTGTGCCTCAATTCTCTTGGTAAATGTGCATAATACCTCCCTGGCTCACAAAGCTTTTGGAAAGGATTTTATCCTTCCAGTGACTGTGTTAACAGCCAAATACACTGATGGAAACCAAGCAGCTTCTTAGCATTGCAGAACACCCTTGTCTTCACTCTCAGTATGATTCTATAGATTTACTTCACATCTTTAAATACTAAAACCAGTTAGTTTCCATTTTCCAACTGATTAAACTCAAGCTACCACACAGAACAAACTTGTTTATACACAGCGTTGCTAGAAACATGTCGAAGGAAATATTCACCACAACGGATTTCCACAAGGAGGGAAGAAAAATCATAAGCATCTTTCTCCATAAGCAATTTACATTGAACAAATTGAAATTTAACATCACATTTCAGTTAAAAAAAAGTTCTAAACACTATTCCTAAGTTGTCTAAATACCACTACATTTAAGGTTAAAATATATATTTTATAATTTGGATGACTGTAAATCTAACCTATATTTCACAAGAAAAACACATAAGTCATTATATCATTGGTCTTTCAGTTTTTCCACATAGAACATTCTGTCCCTCTGGCATCAAAATAAAGCCAAAATTCATTATAGCTCTTCAACAGGCACAAGAACAGATTTTATCAATTTAAAATATACTAAAGTTTCACTATTATAATAAAGAACACCAAATTGGTGCACCGCTTTGAAAAAGGAGGACAGTGCAGCCAGCCTTGAAAGCTTCTGACAATGCACAAGCCTACCAAATGGGACACTGTCCAAAATTAAAGATGAGGAAATCGCAACATGGACTTTGCTACTGGTGTAACACATCAGCCTACTGGTAATTCATGGGATCATAATGCCCTGTAGACCATTACAAGACTGAACTGCCTAGGCAGCCACTCTCAGCCTCACCAGAGACGTCAACACAGCATCCGGACAGTGATTTACCAGAACCCCATCTCCACCATGGCGCTTTCAGTGACAGCAGCACCAACACGCAAAGCAGGAGGCAAATCCCTTACTAACGAACTAACACTTACTAATGCTTCAGCTCTGGCTGGGAGAGAGCCTCACATACCTTCAAAAAATCAGACAATGGTGAAGAGCCAGTATGAACACAGTAACCTTTACATACAGATTCTTTTTCCAACGGCTAGAGACAAACTCAAAATAAAAAGACATTTTTACCCAGGATGATGAGATGGTCAATTTCATTGCTCCCTGTGGTAATAAGGCAACAAAGATAACAAGTAACCTCCTGGATAACGGTATTACTCCATTACAGTAAAGAATGTGGTTCTGGGGTGGGGGTGGCTTCTTTGCCTTTTTCTCAAGATAATTCTGGAACGAATAGAGGAAAACTATCCTGTACATTTACATTTTGTAACCCATGCAGGTCACAAAATGTCCCAGTGAGACTTGCAACACTGATTACCCCTCACGAGCCCATAGCGCCTGTGCTAATCATTACCAGAAGTGGGATACTGTAAGAGAACCACCATTGGTCTCACATAATATGACGATTCCTGTGGAACTATTACTGTATTATTCAAGTACAGAGTTTGCACGTGAAAAACTACATTTGTATAGAGAGCTAAAGCTTTTTTTTTTTTTTTTGCTTTTAAGCTCTATTACTTCTCCAAATAGGTTAATCACTGGAGAAAAGGAGAAACAAATAATATGTGACAAAATACAGAAGAGGGTATTACCAACAGCAGTCCGCTTGGCTGCTGTATCATGCTTCAAGCTGGCAAACGTCAACAAAACAGTATGTCCAACACAGTCATCAGCATTTGATACCTCATTTTTAGTCAAATGATTTAATTATCATAGAAGCAAAAGCTCAGTGCACGGGAAACTGATATCATTTAAATTTTACTTTAGCTAGGTGAAACAGATTCTGAAGGGCAAATTATTAAATCTGGAAAGAATGAAACAGGTCCGCTCTAACATGTGGGGAAAGTTTTCATCTCTCATACAAGTGTGTAAACAAAAAGAACAATTCCTCAACATATCCACAATGAAGAAATAAAGACAATTGTAGCCTTCTACAACTTCTGCTTAAAAGTCACTGCACAAAACTATGGGGACAGCATATGCACTTATTTGCTAGCAGTGACCTGCAAGGAATCAAAGGAGATTGAAATCATGTTCCAACAATTATTCTTTTTTGTTATTGAGATGTTACCCAGTCTCAGTAGCTACAGTTACTATCATCTTTGGAAAATAACTTCACACCTTCCTTATTATTCTACATGCAACAGGTGGCAAAAAATATCCTGCAATATTTGAGATGTATTTGTGCACTCAGAGTGCAGATCATGATGGCTCTATACGCTTGGTACAGAGTCAAACCTTCAGAAGAAAGCTGTCTTTGGGAAAAAAAAAAAAAGAGAAAGTTAATTTTCTAGTCTTTTTTCTTCAGAAAAACCTTTTAAAAACTAAAACTACTCACAAACATGCAGAAAAGTCTGACATGAACTCTTCAGTAAAGAGAGCTTTCATTTTGAAATCCTCATAAGTACTCTTGGTATCATCATTACTCCTTATTTCACTGTGGATTATTTTAGCACGTATCTACCAAATGGTTGCCCAGATTCCCCAAAAGCTTTGTTTCAGAGTGGATTTCTACAAAGTATCATGGAATTCTGCAGTTTTCAGCATGCCCAGCAGCGCGTTCATCTTTGCTTAACATGCTCCTTCGCAGTCTACATATCGCTGATAACCTTGCAACTCTTCTCAGTTTACTGATAGGAAAAGACAGGACAGATGCTCTGCTGTATTACTTGACAGGAGAAGAAGTATCACCAGGAAACTGGATCTCCAGCAGCTTCCTTTAAGTATAATGCGGCAATATTTTTTGCCAATAAACTGTATTTTCTCTTCAAATGATCCAGCAGAAGAGACTGCAGCATCACCCACAGAAAGAAAGACACTGCAGCATCACACTCAGGGCATGAGATACACATCAAGCTGCTTTGCAACTGAAGTTCCACAGGGAAAGCACGAAAGACAAAGCTGAAAACCAATAAGCCATTAGTGTAATGGCTGGATTAACTAACTTAAAGAAAAAAAAAACCAAAACCTAAACTCACCCTTATCATGAAAAAAAGCCCCAAAAAACACTATTCATAAACAAAAGCAAAAGCTTTAATAAAAATATGCTAATGTAGCATTTAAGAGAATGGCGTAAAGTTTCACCTTAAAACATATTTGACCACTGTTAGATTTTGACAAAATTCTGAATAAAAAAATACATAAAGTGGTTGTTCAGTGTTATAGTAGATCCCACTGTAAAGCCAGATCCTGAGCATTTAGATTACAACTAAAAGGTGCCTAACAAACATCAGATAATCCACAGTAAATCACGTAGGTGTGAACATACACAACAGAAGGAGCAATCCACAATGATTCTTTCCTAAGAAGCCAGAAAGCCAGTCCTAAAATGACAAAATTACTTCCACAAAGAAAGCTAACTTAAATCCCTGGAAAAATACTTGTTTAGGTGGAACACGTCTTGCTAGCCTACAGGAACACTTGTCTTCAGCAGAAAAAAATACTGATCCACTGCAAAACAAATTGAACTTCAAAAGAGGACGCCTGTCTATCTGTCACTGTTAAAAGCAAAGCAACCTGCTGAATTAAAGGACTAAAGTGGCTGCAGTTAACTGTTCCTTGAACTAAGACATTTTGCCATCATTGCTACACAAAATAAAACACCATTTACTGACAGCTAAATTTGCTTTTTTTTTTTTTTATTCTGAAAGACTCCATACCCCATTGGAAGCTAACACATCTTCTGTCTCGTCATCTTTGCTGTCGGCCTGAATTTCAAAAGGGTTTCCTCCATTACAGTACTGCTCGAATAACGTTACTGTTGTTGAAATTGCTGAAGCAGGCTGCTTACTAGGTGACACAGATGGGGAACGTGACTGCTCCATGAACTTAAACTCCTGTTAATAGAAATGAAGTACAATTTTAATCACCAACAAGACAGTTACAGTATTGTTACAACTCCAGTTCCATAAAAACAGAGCATAACAACAAACTTGTGGACAATTAACCTGATATGCAAACTTTCAGCCAAAGCTTGCTGCTTATTTAAGGATGTTTTTCATGCTGCCTCAAGTTAACCTTGAAATTGGCAATCTTGTATGGCTCGTCTTTCGAATTTTAGCAGGTTTTGGCTATGACATGTTTTACACCTACATTCTGAAAATATCCACTGTCTAGGTGAAAACTAAGTGGGGTTTTTATTTTACAGCAATTAGGAGATAACACAAGACCTAAATTCTATCAAAAAAGGTAGTATTCTTTACACAAGTTACCTGGTAATTTACTAAAGCTGAATTTTTTTTCTCAATATTTTATTTTTATATTATTTATTTTTATTTTTTGTTTTTATATTTTTTATTTTTAATATTTTATTTTTAAAAAGTTCTTTTCAAAATGTACGACTTTAAATTGCACATAAAGTTTCTGATAACTTGGTGACTGCACAGACTTTTGCAAACATATGGGTTAAACAGGGTGCATAAGATATTATTTTAGACATTATTTTCTTAAAATCTTAACCTTGACTTATCTCAGTTGACATATCATTTTTATCTATTAAACTTTAGCTATTCATCTTCACTAAAGGCAAAATGTACATTAGCATTTATCTTAAGGCTTAAAGATCAAAACAAAAACAGCTAAAAGGACTGCAATGTTAGATTTCTGTTTAAATGAATTAGTTACTTTCTGCCATTCTCTGCTGCTCCAGTCCCTTGAGCAGTAAGTATGGATTTATAATCCCACGTCTCTATTAAAAATATTACTTATTTTACTATTGGATGCTACTGAGTGTCCGTTTTCCTCTTCCTCCCATGCTATTACTGCCCCAGTAGCCTCTTGCTTACTTTCAGTTAACACTACAGAAGCTGCAAAATTACCTTTTTCTTGAGATTGCTCAGCTATATCCATTTTTGCACTAGAGTGACAGTTTTAATCACAGGTACCCACATTTCATTTGTCAAAAGAGGTGAAATTCAGCCACTGCATGCTAAACATCACAAAAATCACTCACACCAGGTGAGCACATGAAATTAGTTGCTTTCAGGTGGAGTTCACCACAGAAGAATAAATAATTAGATAAATAAATTAGATAAATAATTTAGAAATGCAAAACTGACATATTAATAGCACATTAAAATATGAAAAATAAAGGATAACATTATGCTTACAATTCTAGCATCTTCTGCAAACCTCTATTTGCCTGAAATACTGCTCTAAAACCATTTGAATCTTAAGTTTCCAATATCATGGAGTGAAATTTAGAGGTTTTTAGCAGCCATTAAAAACATTTGCACAGTAGTTCATGGATGTAACTACTTCTCAAAAAAACAGGACTCTTAGCTTCTGAAATATTAATACATTTGTATGTGTTATTCATAGAACGTACATGAAGCTGCAGAATACTGAAGCTGGATTTAACAGGACAAAGTTCCCAGGTCTCATTCTCCAAAAACATTCTTAATTCTTCAAGACGAGTTCTGAAACACAATGAATGAATACATTTAATTGGCAGCAAATCAGGAAGTAGACAATTATTTCACTTATGCAGAAAAAAAAACCTTCAAAACTGTATAAAAAGCCACACTTTAAAATAGATATTTAAATTATTCTTTCAACTGACATACCACCTAAAAGCTGTGGCTACTAACACACTGTATGTTTTATGACACCTCTGGAGAAACTCCCAAAGAATGTCAACCAGCAAAATTTGGAAACAATTTTTTTTGTCAAAACTATTAGAAAGTACAGAGGAACATCTGTGATTACACAGTAATACTGGGCCTTTTTTCCTCCCTGTAAAGTGTAGAAAGAAATGTAATATATACTAATACTCAGCAGTACAACAGCTTCTGTGAACCCAGACAAGACAGATGCTTCTTTCAAACACACTGAAGATGACAGGTAGCAAAGGGAAGTGGAAAGAACTAATGTTCTACAGACATCTCAGCTTTTTAGAGGAGAAAATACTTAAATGGCTATTAATCTCCTAAGCTATATTCTTCTGCATAGCAGAACTTTATCTGGGTAGTAATACAGAAAATCTATTACGGAAACATAATCAAGCCATTATATCTCTGCACTGTTTCTCTTATGTTTTTAATCATTAGAAAAGCTTCTGTTCAGCCATAAGCAGAAAAACCTTTATTAAAGAAAATATTTTTGTCACATAATCAGGAACTAGTCAGCAATAAGTGCTTATTGAGGTCACATTGCTGTATCTTCTTAATATATGGTACATTGTTTTGTTTAACAAGTAGCAGTTGGTAAATTATGTACCGGGTTTCTAATTAGGAAGGAAAATATTCAAGAAATACCACTATTTCAATAACATACTATAATCACCACTACAATTAAAACTTTCTTGCCTCAACAAAACGGGCAATATGTTGAATTATGGCTACAGTTTGCTGTGTCTATTTGAATTCACCAGTTAAATGCAAATAGATTTCAAATGCTATTTTTGAGGCATTGAGCTTGAAAATCTTCTCACAGTAAAGCCAATAGAAACAACAGATAGAGGTGCTGTAAAAAATCAGTGTTATAGATAAAAATTCTTTGAGAGGAAAACTAAGGAGAAAAAGCCATACAAAAGTAAACATTTAAAAGCCAGAAAGCACCAGGTTTTTATCATTTCAGAGCTGAAATCAAGGTACTGACAAAGTCCTTGAACAAACATTCTTCATTTTCACCAGTTTACAAGTCTGGAAAGTGGCACATACGGAAGGTCTGATGCATTCGTTCCCTGAAAAGCTTTAGTGATCACACACACTTTTTTACAAATTCATCAAAATAAAAAGTAAATGGCACTCCAAAAGTTGCTTTACTGATGTTCTCTGCCAAAAGCTCATTCTATTTTTTTCAAAATAATAAAATTTTACCCAAAAAAGGCTTCAGGTGTGCTCTAGTATTACATTGCTCTTCTAGGCTTTTTGAATGACATGACCAGTCCTTTGCTACTTTCCCTGTGTTGGCAGTTCTCTAAAACACCACACCGCCCAGGAGGCCACATATGTCAAATTACAATCAAAGAACTGATTACTCCTGGACTCTGGGCATTTCAGTTCTATGCAGCTTTTAGGTACTAATGAATCCCTAAAAGCACTAGCTTGCTTCCCCCCCCCCCCCCCCCCCCCCAATTAAATACACAAGAGGACTGAAAGCCACATTAGCTTGATCTGAAAAGACAAATGCTTAAAGCTTTTATATAAATCAATTTGAGGGATATAGCTGGGAGAAAAGCCTTTACATATTTTTCCTTCCGAGCATGAAAACAGTCAATTAATCTTCACATTACCCACACAGCACAAAATATGTAAAAAGTATTGAAAGGTTCACATAATTTGAGTTATATCAATATGTATTCCCTTTTATTTTCACAAGAATTACAAGAAACATTACCTTAATGAAAAACATGAGTTATTTCAGAAAAATATCGTTTCTATACCTGTTCCATCAATGTTCCTTAACTTTTATTTTACTCCAAGATAATTCAGAAAATTAGTCTCTGATTCCCTAAGCTCTTAAATAGGTCCTTTAAACATAAGCAAATCATAATGGTCAAAATTATATTTACTTAACCAAATCAGGCACTATGTGGTAAGTCAGTGTAGTAAAAGACAGGTACATCAAAATAGCTCTTATGAACCTAGAGCTTCAAGCTCAGTTTCCAAATTACTTCATGAAATTCAGTTCAAGGTTCAGAAATGCTTTCAAGAAATAAAGATAGGTGGCATGGCTTCTTAATCAACTCATCTCCTGACAAGACATAATGTGCATCTGATGAAGGCTCAAGCTTTTCAGACAACGGGAACCAAGATCTTCATCAAATGCCCAGAAAGAAATCCTAGCTATAAACTACAAAAGCTGAAGAAATTCCAAATCACATTCTCAGCTTCTGAATTTAGACACTGTCTCATGTTCTTCCGTCATCATTTTCATACTTTATGGATTTTAGGCAGAAAGTCTCAGACCAAATGAGTTTGGATATATTACTTGTATGGCAGCTCACATACAACAGAGGACAAACAGAACAAGACTGGGACAGTAAGAGATCCTTAGAGCAAGGAAGGCTGTATTTCTTCTCGTATCTTCCTAGTTTTTTACACTCAGAAAGAAGATAAATGCTAGATAATTAGAATGAAAGATTTGTCAAACATCCGAAACAAAACATTTGGGAAATCAATAAATCAAAACAGACAAACAGCCAAGTCTTGCAGTTGTCAAAGCCATGTATCACATCCAAGGCCAGAGACTACCTGCACATGACAGCACATACAACTGGCCCCAGCTATGATTAGTAGAGTTGAATGAAACATAATTAGACACTGCCAATAAAAAAACTATGAAAACATGACTCAGTTCTAAACGTCTTATTTGATAAAAGACAAAACTGCATATTGAAAAAATTATTTAATAGACACACCTCATCAGCTCTTTTTATGAAATGGCAAGAAGTAACAATTTTGCTAGGAAGTATGGATTTCAGAGGCCTTCATCCTCAGGATCCCAGGAGACAGCTTAAGACGCAGCCTAAAAGACTACTGAAATTCTATATAAAAAGATTTCCATCTTTATCTGGCTTGCCTGCTGCAGAACTTTTCCACAACTTTCTCCACCCTCTCCCCTTCTCCAGGGTTCAGAGCTCTATTCACGTTATGAGACATAATCCACTATCTGTCAACCTCAGTTCAGGAACTCATTGGAATACCTTTGGAAAGCATTAAATGTTAAACTCAACGAAGATAAATACCATAAGATTCATCCACTGTACATATAGTAAGCTCACCTGTGGTATGTTTTGAAATAGTTAACACTCTGTTTTCTGATAGATTCTTGTAAAACTTCAGACTTACTGCCACAAAACTCTTCTCCAACTTGCATCAGTCTAGAAGAATAAAGCAAAGTTTAGAAATATGTATTGATTTATTAATACTGCTGTTCCAACCTCAATTACAAGCCCCAACCATTACCACAAGCATACATGTATTTCAATAGAAGCAGAGCATGAATGTTAAGCTGCAAACACTTCACTGGTTCAACAAAGGTCCGTGTCTCATTTTCCTCCAAATCCTATCATAAAGTCCCATAAACATAGCAACAAAGAACCATAAGCAAAACAAATGTCGTTTTGAGATCCTATTACGCAGGGCAAACTGTACAGCTCACAGTCTGAGTCCACCATTTTATTACCAAAACAGAAGGATATAATACTGTACAGGTTAGCAGTACAACAGTATTACTGCTCTTGAGTGAGAGTCCCTTTAAAAGCTTTGAGAGACATCAAAATCATCAGATCTGCACATCTGAAGTCTTCAAGGTAGACAATACCGACATCATATCACACTTATGTAAACAATTTATACTACCTCTCCCAAATACATCCTCATAAACTCCCACATAAAGAAGTGCTCTTCAGACTATCAGTAGATATGAACAAAATTGGCATCAGAATGCAAATATCAGCCTTAATTAACTGTGCTGCCTTACCAGACTTCAAGTTTGTGTACATGTATTAAGTGGTGTTATGACCACAAAGGTGTACCTGCTGGTGACATCAAGTACAAATATGAAGTCATCATATTTGAAGTTAGACAGATCTGTTCCCAGAAGATATGTTTTCACTTTCAGTTGAACATCCTACAAAACACAAACAAGTTTTTGCATACTTACTACACTACAGACAAAAAGGTGAAGGCTCAAGTGCCTCATTCATTGGTTCTTTTGGTTTGTTTGCACTCATCCTTATTTTTGAGATTTAGAGTAGAACTCATTTTTTTGTAACATGAATGATTTCTCATTGACTTTCTCAATATTATTATAATCATTTTCTTTAACATTCTATAACACCAGGTCAATCCTAGATGCTTTATTGCCACTAAAAACAAACAAACAAACAACCCTCCAAATGACAATTCAGCCAGATAAAATTTTACAGCTCTGCCACCATACACTTGGGGTCTCACTGCACATCAAAGTGATCCAGCAGTCAGATCAGGAATACTGTGAAACCAGGCAGGTTCACAAGACATCAGGCTCTCCACAGCTATGGTTATACTAGAAACATAAAGCAGTATGACTGTGCTAACAGAGAAAAAGCACATGGGAAGAAAATAGATTGTGGGGCAGCACACAGGTTGGGAGAAGTGGAGTCAGGCTGAAAGTCATGTTACTATGTTTTGGGATCTTGACTGAGTTTGTAATCATAGCAACCAAGTACTGCCTGAGTCACGGAAATTATGTTTCCGTGGTTTTCATATATTTAGCTCAAAAGAAATCACTTGAAAAAAATATCCCTGGAGAGAATTTTTTAAGATCAGTATAAATTTAACTGTAATTACTACCAGGGGGAGGCTGGTGCACTGGCCAGGAGATAAATATTTAGGAAAAAAAAGATAGATCAAAAAACATACCTGCCATATTCGTGAAAGCCCGTGTTCCAATTTCTTTTTTACATAGCTGCGGTCAAAACTGTTCTCTTCTGATCCAATCACATTGCTGCCATCTGCAACTGAAGATGAAAGATATTGTACATATTTCCAGAAGCCTTGAAATGCATCCTAGTTGTCTAGCCATAATGAAACTTCTGCCTAGGCCATTATCATATTAGCCATTATGCAAACTTCAGGAGAGCTCCATTGCTCTAAACTTTTGAAAGGAAATAACACACGTATAAATATTATATACTAATGCAGACTGGAAGAGCTTCTGATCGCTTTTATGTAAGCAAGATACCCCATTCAATAAAAATAATAAAAAAAAAAAAATAAAGAGTAACAGATACTGATATTTTAAATACAAAAGATAAAGTTGAATGCTGCAGTGAGCACTGCTTATAATCTACAACAAGATTCTCTAAGATATTCTACCTTTGTAGACAAGAATCATGAAAGTAAAAATCTCAGAAGCAAGATTTTTAACTTTCTGCCCCAGTAAGTTCTGTCTGCAACTCTGAGGAAAAATACTGAAACTTTTTCCACGAACTATGAGAATAACATAGCATGTTTTCTTCTTTTTTTCCCCTCTCTCCTGCTAATCTGTGCTTATGCATGAAGTAATGTCAATCATATAATCTGGTGTCTTTCATTCTTCCAATTTATTTTATCTAATTCTAAAACCTTCATTCCCACAGCACTGGTCACTTTTCAAAAAAGCACTGTAACGCACAGTAATCTTCTCCTGTATGCGGTCCTCTCTTCACCCGATGGAGGAAATATATGTCAGTGATTTGACATGAAAGATAAACATTCACATAAAATATTACACTGCAATATTACAAAGCACACAGCCCTTATCCCACACCATCATTCAAGATGTTGCAAGCACAGAAAAATTATTCTAATAAAATTTCCCCAACACTGCCGTGCAGCTCCGACCTGTCTTTCCATGTCTTGTGCAACCTCCAGCTAGTTTTCAGTACCTGAGAAGACTACTCAATCCCTTGTTCCTGGCACAGCTGTTCTCATCTCTACCTCCACACACAGGTTCCCAACTCAAAGACAGTTCTTTCCCTTACTCCCAGTCTGAGCATTTCTTCTCAAAAACCACCCCCAAGGCCCAAGCGATCATTTTGCACACACATCAGAAGTCTCCTCCCTGCTGCCCATGAGTCACTGGAACAGGCAGCACAAAGTGCAGATCCTAAAGGAGCCCGGAGGGGGACCTGGAGAAAACTAACTCAATAACTAAATTAAAGAAGTCGCTTATGATATCGTGGGAAAAACAGTCCCTATCTATCATTTGGGCCTACCTAGAGAGAAAAAGGACATGTCTAACAGACTCGGGCATGTGTAACGTTCTTGCCTTAGATTACATTCTTGAAAGATGGACTCTTTTTAAAACTGTTATACTTCATGACCAGGTAGATATATCAATGCTACAGTGCGGACAGGAAGGTAAAGAGTAGAACGTTTCACCGCTCCTCAATGACTGGCACTGGCCTCTTGGCCAGCCCTAACTTGTGGAACTCATTATTCGGATGAAAAAAAGAAAAGAAAAAAATTCTTCCTAGCATCAACAGGAATTCTAGTGATGAAGGCCATTGACCAAAATCCCTCATGAGCCCTGTAAAGAACGGACGGGAAGCTGGATACAGGACTTTAACCAACGTACTCAGATGTGTGCAGAACAGACCTGCAGTACTTTCAGTTGAGTAACTCCTCCTCACAATTAAAAGCACAATAAAATATATTCTGGAATTTGGGTTTATATTAGGGATAGCTATTAATTTCTTCCAAGGCCACAAAGCCGTTTTCAGCTCCTTCCCGTTTAAAGTCATTAAGACTGGTTTTGCAGGTAGACTAAGAATTTACACTACTTACTCAAAATGAGAAAATAAAAGGCTGTCTGATGTGAAAAAAAGATTCAAACATACTATATCTACTGTTGCAGGGCACTTAAAGAAAATTTTCCTTATGAAAGAAACATAATAAAATAAATATTAGCCACTGTATACGTAAATTACAATTTAGTAGCTGTGCCTAAATACGTTCCTCTTCTCCTGAAAGCAGTAATTCTGACATGTATTTTCTAAAGTGATTTATCATGGAAGATTAAACAAAATATAAACGAAAAAAATGACACAACTAGAGAAACACTTATGCTTTCTCTGACTAGATGAGTGAACACAATCAGCTGTCTTAGTCGCAGCACACTTTAGAAGTTTCTGGAAGCTCCTCACTTTTATACTTCTGCAGAATTATGCCAAGTCTCTTCTCACGATTTAAGACCATAGTCCTTGTCTTCACAAACTGACATTTATGAAGGGATGGTTGGACAGAATCATATAGATGGTACTGTTCAGTAAAAATCCATGCAGTATTCTCTCTGGCATTCTCCTGGTGCTCCTGGATTATGGCCAGTCATGCTAAGAGGTCTTGTTTCCAGTCTTTTAATGCAGCTAATTTAACACATGAATTTAGGATATTTTTCTTGAAAACCAAGGATTGGACAAAGACCCACAAGAATTTACACTTCTTTGCT
Source organism: Columba livia (assembly GCF_036013475.1). NCBI lineage: Eukaryota > Metazoa > Chordata > Aves > Columbiformes > Columbidae > Columba > Columba livia. The sequence goes on along the minus strand of NC_088603.1, from coordinate 25,897,138 downwards.
TTGAAGAATTTGGAACACGGAGCAGAATACATAAATATTCATAATTTCACATAAAAATAAGAATCAGAAGCATCCAGGAGTTTTTGTTCTAGATGCCTGAGTTAAATACAGTAATTTTTCAGGTTTCTCAGTATTTCTCCAAAATTTGTAAAGGCAACCTCCAGTCATAACAAAAGGGTTTGGTTTAATCCTTGCTAGTCAGAGGAAAAAGAAAAAAAATGAATCAATCGAATCATTGCCCTCTAGCTTCATTCTTTGAATACCAAGCAGGCCTTGCACGAAATTTGTGCAGTATTATAAATGGAATGTTTTGGAAATTAAAATAGTTGAAATTAAATTTATATCTTGCATCATTTTCTTCTTACTTTTCAGGGAATCTCTTCTAGTTGTTAGCAAATTTACCACTAGGTATACACTTGTCAAATCAGGAGGTTAAATGCTGTAGTGATCATTTTACTGCTTAGTTTCAGTTCTTCTGTTAAATTAGTGTCTCAGAAACACATGTGAATTGCATCAACGTCACAGTAAATTTTACAGTATGTGAAAATCCAATTGAACCAGACAAGGCCTCGCACAAACCAATGCAACTTTGAAGTTCACTTTGCTTTCAGCAGGGAAGACAAAATGACCTGCCCAGGTCCTTTTAAAATTCATTTTTCCTTTGATTCTATACTATGAACACAAGCAATGCTTCAACCATGACCAACATGCAACGGAATATTTTCCAGTAAGCAGTTGATTTTCAGGGGTAAAAACTGTATCACAGCAGTTTGCTGTTTACTAGATGAACAACAAAATCAAAGAATAAGTAGCAGTTCATTAAATGTGACATAGAACTCATTTCATGCTATGGAGTTAATACTTTTAATTCACTAATTTTATCTTCAGTATGATCAAACAAGCCCTACATATGAACACTTAATTCTATCTTTCCTAGAGCACAATTGAGCAATTAGTTGTGTTGTTATTTGATGATTCATACAACTATCAACACCATACATTTCACTATGACTTGCTGCTACTCTGTTATAACACTTCGGCAAACTAAATTCCATTATTATGTCCTATGTCGTGAAAGGTACTAAATACGTCTCATGCCTTAAAAATTTTTAGGATTGCATTTGTATCTAGAGATAATTATTTGTTTCCATTTAGTTTTTTCCAAGTAAAGGGTTTTTTAATTGACCTTAAAAAAAAGTAATGCCCAAAGACCAGTCCACACTATAACTGAAAGAACAACTGCAAATTCCTAATTCCATTCTAGGGAAAAAAGTAAAAATCCTCAATCTCAAAGACTCTCTCCTGTAAATATTGCAAATAAAACAAATCCTGTTGTAAAAATTACTATTCCATTTTGCTCTTCAGTCTCAACCTAGACTATTTTTCAGAACACAAATAAGCAGAACATTTAGTAATATAAAGCAGACACAACTCTTTCCCCAGAAATGCAGAAGGTCAATTATTTACAAGTTATGCAAAGTACATTCTAACATCTGTAACAGGCATTAATAATCACAAATATGTGACACACGATCTACATGAAGTGCAACCTCCTTTCCATAATCCACGCAGGACTTCTTTTGGACAAGCCTCACTATTAAAATATGTAATTCATGCCTTTTAAGTCCAGCTTCTCACTTCTACAGCTGGGTTTGTGCCCTAAGAACAAGAGTGCCTTGACCCCTTTAATGTTAGCAGTCTTACAAAGTACCTTAAGTGGGACAACAAGAGAATACTGGGACAACTTTTTGAGTTCTTAACATTATAAAAGCCAGATCCACATACAGTAGTTAAGGTTGCTCCTTCCATTGGTTCAGTCTATGGAGTTTAATTGAGGGAACAATTTTAGCGTAATTTCCAGAACTGTCTCCATGGTTCCTTCCGACATACCCACCCTCTCTACAGGACTGATACTTTTTGGCTGTAGCACATATCGCAGCTATTAAATCAATAAATATGGAATGAGACTTATATGTACAGGTTTAATAATTACTACAGCATGAGCAATGACTTTTATTAAAAACGGACATTTGGCAGATATTTATAGTCCCTCTGAAATTAAATTATACTTGTGAAATTCCCTTTTGTGTGCTTTATCATTGCTGAGGTATTTGAAAAAGTGATTTAGCAGCTCAAATATATTCTAGTTGTACATTACAGTTAAGCCACAACAGCTCCAGAAACTTGAAAAATGAGTGACAGAAGATTTAGGGAATTAGTAGTAAACATACCAATATACTCTGGCACACATTTAAAAAGCAGTGCATTTAAAATTATCCATGCGACTGAATATGCCACTTTATTCAGCTTAATGGTTTCTTTAAAAGGTTTTGCAGTACAAATGATTTTCTTTCTTCAGGGTATCACAAGCAACCACACTAAGGGGAACTATTTTTAAAACTACATGTGGAGCTCAGTAAGTAGTCTACTGTGATAATGCTTCCATGCAACAAACTCTTTATGATATCTGCTTTATTTTACACATGCGAAGACCACAATAAAATTAAAACAAGAGAAGGAAATGTAATCATCTGAAGTTATTTTAAATTTAAAAGTAAATACTATTGAGAATGGGCAATTCACTCAAAACTTCAGGATCTTTCTTCAGTTGGTTCATGTCGAAATTTAATATTCTAACTCTTAATTTTAACTGAAATGTTTATAAAAATCTCACCTGAAATAATAGTTTCAACAAATCCAGACACTACAAGCAATAATGCTAAAGGCACTGAGTCAAAACTGCAGAGGTATCAACACACAAATTAACAACTTGAGCATAAGAGAAGTTATTTCCAAATACCAGAGGTTTTGTTTCCATAACAGTTTCTTACCAGAAGACACAGCTGCTGCCTCATCTTGGTCATGATTCTCATGCCACTGCATCGTTCGGTAGTAACTGAGCATGACTTCCCAGAGAGCTTTGCAGAGATCAGCAAGGCATGGAATGTAGCTGTCTGATGTAATATGCTACAGAAAAACAAAATAATATCGTGAAACTTAACAACTGTGCTCACTTTTTTCAGAGGCAAAACCATATAAAACCCTCCATTTTCATACAGCTCAAGTGTTCGATGTACGTCAGTTTCCTTTTCAAAAGTTGCTGAGAGCCGATGAATGCCTGATTGTAGTCAACAAATCAAATGCTGTCTAAACGTGCAAAGTTCACGTGTTAGCATCTTTTTTTTAATTTTCTTCAGTTGGTCCATAAATTAACCACCTCTTATATTTATGGAACACAAAGGTAGATACAGAAGTCACACAGTCTTATGTTCTGCACCTCTAACCATCAGAGAGGGATGCAGCCACCCCTGTGACATGAGGACCCTGCATCAGTTCAATGACACAGATGCTTGTAGTTCAATAGAACAGAAGCCATCCTGGCTGGTGCCCCATTGGATAGAATGCTGTATAAAAAAGGCTTTTAAAAACAAACCCAAACATAGATGGCAGCTGTCCTACCTCCCTGATCCACCCTGCTCCATCCAGCCAATTGTGTTTTAAGACGTTCATTAGGAGAAGAGTATCAGAGAAATAGATACACAGCAGAAATATCTAAGATGAGACTGTCAGGTCAAGGGATGAATTTGAGAAGGGGTCTTGCTGGGTAAAGAAAAGACTGTAAAATATACTGCTTATTTGGGCAACAATGGTATCTGACCCTCATCTCACTTTCTGTGAACCAGCACAATCTCACAGCTTATAAACAAGGGCAAAGTCCAGCTGCACAAATGTGATTTCAATTACATTATTGTTTAAAGGTTCTCAGAGAAGTGTGGAAATCAATGCTTCAAACTAACACTGTTGCAGAAAACAGTTCATACTTTCTCATTGCTACTTCAGTGTCCACAGTTGCCTTCCCACACGGCGAGTTCGCTTTTACCATGCGGATACTGCAGGCCAACCCAAAAATGCACATCCTAGGTGATATAAAAGTTTTGGTGTTACACCTACAGCAAAACTCTTCAAAACCAGTAGCAGCTTCTGCAATAGTGATGTCAATGTAACCACCAAAATAATCAACCATGGATTCTATAGAGAGCAAAACCTTAATCAAAGTAATCAATTCCCTCTGAATTCCATCCTCATCCACTGACGGAACCGTGGCTTTCAGAACACTCAGTGTCCTCCCTGAGACATAATTGTAACAAAACCTTGATAACCTTGAATATTACTTTTGGTGGATAATAAACATTAGACTAGAAAGATTTCTTAGCAAATGCGTCACTTATGGTTCTCCTATTTTTCAGCTTTCAGGAAAAAAAAAATTCGTGTTCTCTTGGTTTCTAAGCTTCAATAATGCTCCTGGCAGAGGCACATACCACCCAGGCCATATCCTCCTATGCTCTGCTTATGAATAAGGACTCACAAAAACTGTGTGTTAGCATTAATAGATGACATCAGCAAAAGTATGTGGAGGCCTCATATTAATCATTATGTCTTTTCCATTTGTTTGGGATTTTTTTTAAACAAATTATTATTCTGGTTCTGTTCCCTATCAAACCAGAGCTGCCTCAAGGATATAAATTAGACATTGTGGGCACACCAACAATAAAAGAAAAAGTCAATTTCTTGGTGCATAAAAAAGTCACAATTGAGAACACTACTTTTTATTCTAAAACACCCTTTAATTGGAGAGTTACTGACTGCATTATTGAGGCAGCCTAATCATACATAGTATAGACCTCTGCTAATGATGAAATAAAATAGGGTATTAAGTTTATCATTTAAACAATAAGTTGCCCTGATATTTCAACAGTTGTTTCAGCAATTTTATCTGCCAACTCATCAGGAAATATTACTTTCACTGTATTTCAGGGCTTTCAGTAGCTGTAAAATATAAACTTTGGCTGCACAGATCACTACACTTGAAGAGATAATGGCTTCCAGGTAGCTGAGAAGAAAGGCTCACTTAGTAAACACCAAGATAATTCAATTTAGACTAAGGAAATAAACAACTTAATTTCTTCAAACTTATACTATAATTAAGAATATCAAAACTTGAAGATGAAGCTGCTAAACTGTACCCTGTTCCAATAGCATTCAAAAGGAGAAAGGATATAAAATTTAGAACATGACATATCACTAGGAAAAGAAATGCTCAACAAGGAAATAGTGACTCAGAATGCACAGGCACATAACTTACAAGAATGGCTAAAAATTACTGAAAACACTATTCTTTTTAAAAAGCCCACATTGTTATAAAATCCAGCGTCTGACTTCCAGAAGGAAACATACAAAAAAAATTAAAACAAAGAAAAAAACCCACCGTAGTTTCCCACTACTCATGTAAAATGGAAATGAGCTACATGAGTTCATTTAGAAAGATTTTTAGAAACACACAAGACGTCTTCCCAAAAAGGAGGACTTCAATTTTGTATGACTTCCATTGTTTAATTACAGTAAGCATGCCATAACCACTTACATGTTAAGAGCATCCTGTCCTACCAGTGTAGACAGCTTGAAGAGGGTTCTCACTGGAACCAGACATGGAGAAAAAAGGCTCATATTTTAGCCTTAAACAATTTGTTCCCTGACAACTGAATGCAAGAGATTAAAAACTGCCGGTATTTTTTCTACAGGTAGTTAGGAATGGAATTGCTATGGTAATCCAGCTTACTCAGCGCTCTGATTTTCACAAATGCACTGCAATGGGTAACAACCAACACTGAACAACACGATTTGTAACAGTCACTAAACTTTCCCCTGTGCAGCCTGTCCCTAAATACTTAATTGTTGCCAAGAAAGTAATGAAAAATTAGAAAATAAATAAATAAATTTCAAGGAAATTACTGCAGTATTCAGAGAACATTATAGTCCTAACATTTGGGTAGCTACAGATTGACAAATTTCCGCTATTAACAGGCTCACATAACTGAAGAACCACCTCATGAGGATTCTGCAGAAGGAAAACCAAATAGAAATAATGAGAAATAATTTTGTAACCACACAGTAAAAACCACAGATCCTTCTGCACTGTAAAGGGTAAGGATTAACAGCAGCACTCAATCTGTATTTTAGAAGATGCCAGGAGGAGCTCAGTAGGGCTGTTTGTAAATGGAAATAATTGGGCTTTGTATCATAAATATTAGCAAAGAGTGAGAAATAATACTGAAGGGCATATAGAAGCATAAAGCAAAAAACTCAGAAGAAAACTGCATTAGAATCTAAGAAATGAAAACAAAAACACCCTCTGAAGACAAACAGAAATATGAAAGGGCTGCCGTCTAGAGAACAGAGCTCAGGGTTTGCTGGCTTTCAATTAGGTTTCACCTCAGTGAAGTGCAAATACAACCTATCTGGAACCTTACTCATTCTCTTCATTAATACTTATGTCAACTACTCCTGACAAATTAATTTTTCATAATCTACTTCCACTCATACGAAGGCTGTTAGATTATGTAAGCCTTGGAAGTCAAAGGGGCAACTCTTCACAATGAAATGGTTTTCAATGCAGATGTGCTGTTTACTAGTTGAACCTACAGAACCCCAGGAGATTTGCGGAATCAAAGAGTAGAAAGTGTATACGAATGTGAAGTTTAATCTCCTTGTGACTGCACTTTGATTTAATAAATTGCAACTGATGGGGTGGGTCTTAGAGCAAATGAAGTACAATGAGGGTTTAGTCTGTGACTGAAAGAAATGAATGAAGTACATTGAAGATGGAAACGTAATTTCAGGTTTTAAATGGACCACCTAAAATATCTCATACTCACTCTACCCACCACCAAATTTTAAGAAAATTTCTCAGGGTGTAACAGTAAGATAACAAGTGAAAGAATTAAAGAGCGAAGTACAAATACTACTCAAAATACAGTAATTCATTTAATAACATTAAAAAAATATCTACATATGCAAGAAACTGCATCTAAAATCTATACTAGAAGAAAATAGATGGTTATGCCCAGTCCATTATTTGCCTGTCATCAGGGTTTTGCATCTCAGTAGTACCGCTGTCCCTTATCTTAATAAAAATGTGCAGCAAATCTGATGCAAAGTTAGGAGTAATGGGAAGACTCCAGTTAAGTTCATATCTCTACAATAATCAATACTGAAATGCAGTATTACAGAAACTGTCAATATAGCCTATACGCACTGAATAAAGTTCAAAGCTAATGGTGCTTCCAGTAACTAGCATATAACATTGAAGACATGGGAGTTCTGAAATCTTGATCTCCTCTTTGTATCCTATGATGTACTACTTCATTTATAAGTGTGCACACTAACTTCAAAGTGCTAAGATTTAGTGCAATCAAAATCAGCATTAAGTTGTGAATAACCAATCTCTCAATTAGCCTATGAGTTGTATCAAGAAACTACAATAACTGTAGGGTTATTTTAATAACTGAGTCCCTACTTAAATAAGGTACACTTAAAACAGTGGAAAAATTCAGATTAAAACATATACATATTTGCAAGAATTACATACTGTACAGAGGTCTTTGTACTGTAACTTCTGAAACTTGGTGTCTGTGTTTCCTGCACACAGCTCCACGTATCCAAGGACTACTTGAAACACAGTGTTGTGAATGGCTTGGGTGAAGTGCATATGTAACTGGTCCATTGCTGTCTGAAAGAAAAGGAATAACATAAAATCAAATAGTAAAATTAAATTTGTCATATGCCACAGTCCTTTAATGTAAGTCTTTTTCAATACTCAATGCTTAAAGATTGTAAGCACAGCCTCCAATCTTTGTTTCAAAAATACCCAACAGAAGACATGATAATATTACAACAGGGTAACATAAAAGAGTTTGGGTATTATCAGTAAAATCAGCTCCCCCTGCCATTCTCTCTCTATAACTCATCAGTTATTTCACATTACCACTAGTAAATATAAATTTTATATATATATTTAAACATAGAATTCACTCATTCATTCATTTATTTTCCTAATCACTGATGAATGTGTCAAAAAGAAATGAGTTGAGATCAGTGCTGTTTTTCCCACTGGAAACACTTCACACTAAAATAAAAATATTTCCTTTGCAATTAATAAAACTAAACCCAGAATTACAAAGTCCGCAATCCATTCACTTGCCAAACAGAGTTGTTCCTTGAGGAATATAAAGTAGGATTAAGTGTTACAGAAAAGCATGCACATCACATCAATGAATTTCTTACAAAAACTCTCTTGACAATAGAAACAAAATATGACATTTGTTTAAACTTATTTTTTCCAGGAAAAAAAAAAAAATCAGTACATGTACTGAATTATATAACTATATAACTAATTATAACTAAATAAAGTATAGGTTTTGCGACAATCACACCCCAGTTTCAGGTCAGGCTGTTTCCCTGATCCTTTGTTAATAAACTGTACATAACATCAGTCCATTTCGGACACTGACTCTTCTCACTGCTTGAAGATATAATAATTGGTATATATGGTACATAAGAATTGATTTTTTTAATTATTTGATATGCCAGAATGAAATTATCAGGTCCTGCATATTTGAAACTGCTCAGTTTCACTACCTGCTATTTAACATTCTTAGCTACTGACAGGAGCTGAAAACTCAATTACCACCATAAGAACTGAGCAAGCAATTCTGCTTCAATCCTATTGCAAATAACCAATCTTCTGCAGCTAGTCCTAACTTGAATTAGTCAAAGAAAACAGAATGACAAATGAAGACATGAAAAGTACTGAAGACATTGAAGGTTCTTGCATTTTTGTCTAATGAGAAGAGATCAAAATGAGAGATATTTAAATAATGACACAACTAAATTCTTTTCAGGACAAGTTCAAAATACATACTTTAATTGTAATAAAAAAGAATGTCGAAAACAAGTCATTCTATCATGAAAGCATAGCAGGCAAAACCATGCAGTAACAAATACCACTTTTGTTTTGTTCAGAAACTTCATTCCTCTCCAACAAAAAGTCTGACTTTCTCACCATATCATGCACTAGACTTCAGAGCAGTGAAAGCATTATCTCTGCTTTTGTTCAGGAAATAAAGGAATTGCCCACACAACACTAACAAAGGAAAAGTCTAATTAATCTTCTCGCCTGATTTCAAGTTGCAGCCTTTAGGCACTCAAATAATTCTGTACGTTGTCAAAGTATGAGAAAAGAAATCTGTGTCTGTCCTACTGCAGTTATACTGTTATCACACTTAAGCCATGGAAAAAGAACCCATTTTGCTAGAAAGGTTCTAATTAGAAAGAAAGAAAAAACAAACAAAACCTTAAAAACAAATAAAAATAAGGCATTCTAATGTCAGCCATCCTTCTGAATACTGGGAAAAACATTTTTAAAAAGCCAAGCATAATAAAGAACAAATGGGGTTCTTGTCCTGCCATCATCAGGGGACAGACACTTTGATGTGATCTTTAGCAACTAAAGCTCCCTGAAGGAATCTCTTCTCTGAGCAAAACATCATTGCTGTACTGGCACCACCACGTTCAGCCGCACTATGTTATGAGCACCGATCAATGATGAAAGATGCCTCAGGGACTTTCTTCTCTCTTTACCTGCCTTCACTTCCCAGGAGCTTGGTTCCAGCGCCCACACTTCATGTCTGCTTCCAAAGGAAACACGTTCACTGCCTTCCCACATAAACCATCCTCAGCCTTGAGGCCGTGCACCAACAGAAGAGAACTACATCCTATCGGAGAGTTTAGTCCTACATATAAAAGGCTCCAGGCACACAGAGATGCAACTTTTAGGACGTGTCCACAGTATAGATTTGACATGCCTTTTGTCACATTTTGTTGCCAAAAAAGTATCTCCTCACATCTTCATTCCTGTGGCATTTGAGTACAACATAAAATGGGAATGCACACATGCAAGGTACAGGTTGTGCACAACTCAGTAACAGCCACCTAGCTATGAAAAGTAGTACTCACCTGCCCAAACACAATTAACAATGCAAACAGCATCATAAATAGAGCTGAAATATGGAACTGTTAGAGTTATACAATGTCCAAAAAGCTACATGTTACCATAATACACATTTTACCTTCAATAATTACTGTTATAATTATCTGAGCATTATAAAAGCCTTTGTATACTCAACAAGATTAATCAGCATTAGGAAAATAGACTTCCATCACAGCACTCAAAGCTTCACACTGCTACACCGCTCTCAGAAGATGAGAACTAACCTGTGTTTTTCCAAGCAGCCTATAAGCCTGCTGAACCTTCGTATAATGACTGATATCAAAGTTCTTGCATATTTTGGAGAGCGCTACATCCAATTGTTCCTATATAAATGAAGGAAAAAACGTGTTAAACACTTAATAAAAACGGGCCAAGTAATACATTACTTAAGCAATAGCAACTGAGGAAAAGATGCTTATTTAAATGATCTCATAATTATGCTTGTACAATCGCTGGGACTGTACTTCTTGCAGACTGCAGTACTTCAGTCTGAGACTTCTGTCAGCCAAACAGTTCCCCCATTTCCAAGAACAAGCACAGTTAAAAGTACACTAGTTTGTTTAAGTCAAATTCAAAGTGATGTTTACTTGGAGCAAGTCTAGCACCACAATATGGGAGAGCTGGGATTTCTAACTTGGTCTACTCACACTCTCAGAAAACCCCCAGATCTGGGGAAAAAAATTTAAAATGTTCCACAGGTGTCTCAGCTCAAGCAATTCATTTGTAGACTTCTTAACCTGACCGCTATCTATTAAATGGAATTAACAACATCTGACTTAAAAGTTCATTGTGAAATAAGTCATCTATGGAGTACAATACCAGCACAATATTCAGTACCACATTTGAAGAAAAGAAAGCGCATGCGCACACAAGTACTAGTTCTGCTATCATGGCTATATCTTAGCACACTGCAACAGTTCTGCTGTAATGAAGTTCATCTTTATTTGCACTGAATTTAAAAAAAAAAAAAAAATACGGTCATGTACTTAATGACTTCCACAAATTCAACCATGTAGCTTAATAACATAATTCTAATGTCAACGCTGTAATATATTCAGAGATACACAGCCTAACTCTAGTTATTTTCAATTAACAATGCGAGAAAACAGGAATCAATAGTATAATAATACACACAGTTAGCAGGTACTTTCTCTCCTTGCTACTCACTAAAGCCATTTCAATTCTTATTATTTAAGGATCTTGCAATGTAGTCTTGTTCTTGCAAATAGAAACCACAAGAGATGGTTGTTTAGTGTCCCTATGTACTTTTACTCACTCCAATACAAAATTTTCATTAATTACTCTATTTGTCACAAAATATTGATGAATTTTAATTATAAAGATTTAGTAGGGGGGTTTTGTTACTGTTGGGCTTGGGAGAGTGTGTGTTTCATTTTGCTGGGGTTTTTTAAGCAGATCAATATTTGCTTTAAGCACAAAATATGAGAGCAGAATAGAATCAAATACTGCATTTTTTTCCAAAGCAAAATGGTAAAAGGACAAGTAACCTAAAGATTCAGAACTTCTTTAAAGGGTTACTCAGCAATTTGAATTTCAGCCATATACTGATTTAAATAAAAAAATGTGGTTTCTTATTTCATACAGAACATCTGTACAAGCAGAGAAACAGGTATATCAAACTGTCCATCAACACAGTTCTTAAACACAGAGCATATTAATCTTTTAAGCTACATTTTTCAATGGTTCTTTCAATGATAGCCACCTTGCATTTTATTTGTAACACAGTATAAAAGGTCAATGTTAAAATCTAAATTAAAGGGAAAAAGAAAAAAAAAAATGGACATAAGCAGAGGCACTCAACTATTGAGAAGACTCATTAAACATTAATTAGTACAACATGATTCTATATTAATTAGAGTATGTATTTCACAGGAACACTCTATGAAGCCCAGGATGACTTACATTCTCCCAACATGCAGACATAATTCCAGTTATAAATAAGATGCTTTCACAAGAGGGGAAATAAGGTATTTCTATAAATTCACAATTAATAAATAAAAATCTTGAATACAATTATGTGGCCAGCTGTGAATTGCTATCACCAACCAACATAGCACATTTCAGCAGATTTTAGTACAAGCAGAATTTGATTTTGCTTTTTCCAGCTGTTATTGGAAGTAAAGATGCACGTCTCCTTTTAAGCAACTTTGATGTTTTCTCACAAGGAATAAATGGCACATAAATTAAAGCAATAGGAGTGAAAGCTGAGTGATCTTAAAAAAAAAAAAGTAGTTTAATGACTGGCCTATGAAGAAAAGTAATTTCATTAGCTCCTTTGAATCAGTCATGCTCTGAATAGAGCATATATCAGTGAAAGAGTAAAATAACAAAGAAAAGCTTTGCAAGAAAGCTAAAGTACAAATGCGCAAAAGAAGGAAATTTAACAAAGTTCTAACTGTACAGGGAATTAAATAACAAGGTGCAATAATACATGCACTAATCTGACTTTCTAAAGAGCACATGACCAAAGAGCAGCTGGGACAGCTAATTCAGTTTCCTGCTGTGTATTACAAGTGCAGGCACTACTCACACTACATATACATTATACATATCTATATCACTAGAATTCTTACAAAATGCTTGCCATGTTCCAGCTCAAAATTACGCAGTAATAGAGTTAAAAGAATTCCTGTTGTTCATTGCCACCATTTTCCAGCAAGACACTATTTTATATGAATTTGCTTTTGTGATACTATTTACTAACTTAAACTAATCTTCTGTATTAGTCGCAATCTTTCATAGCTATTAAAATATTACTTCCTCTGGCTTAGCTCAGCAGTTGTCTTTTTGCTGACCTCTAAAATTTCCAGTGAAACTGTCATCTTGTGTGTAGCTTATACAAACCCATTGGCATGCTGCTAATTTACTTTTCACAACTATTTAGGAGTGGTCTAAAGAATTCGCAGCAGTTTATGGACTGAAAATCACTGTGCACCTTCACTATACAGGGAGCAGACCTTTGCTCCAGTACTTCAAATGTTATGTGCCTATTTGACTGCTTTACCACTTAAAGTGGGCACAAGTAGTAAGCTTGATTCATTTGGCAACACATTCTAGAGCATTTGATTTGACTGCAGTACAAAAACCTACATGAATAGCAATGACTATAGTATTTCAAATACGGTATTTGAAAGAAATGTGTATGTTCTGTAATTGTTAGTAACGTTGCATTAGAAAGCTCTAGTACCTAGAGGTTAAATACTAACATACTAAACACCAATATTTAAATTCTTACCTCTATTTGTTCCAAGGTGTCTTGCAGTTTTGAATTTAACTCACTATTAATGAAAGAAAAAAAAGTTTAAAATCAAACTACTGATCATATTAACATTTCCCACCAAGTTTCTTGTTTCCAAAAAACGTATTTGCCTGCTACCAAGCCACAATATAGTAATTTATCATAAATCATTAACCTGCTGTTTCTTTGTCAGACTAGCATCCCCACACTAATGTTACTACTGAAAGGCACTTACTGCAGGAATTTATAGTATTCCTAACACTTCAAATTAAACGACCTGCTGCAGCAGCACATTATCCTAGGTTTACAATGCAACAGTGTTAAGAGGGTCCAGACAAGACCCCATTTAGCCAAGCATTCCAAGACATTCTCAACTCCTAAGAAACTCTTGCTCTAAATGTTCTGATTTGGCACTCTGGCCTAGAGCAGAACATAACCAGACAGATCAGGGCTATGAACTCTTCGCAAACTATGATACAGTAAGTTTTACTTGTTGCTCGGGAACCTCTTAGAGAAAAAAGAACTTAAGCTTACTCAACCCAGAAAACCTTTTAAAGACCATAATTTCAATTCTCTGAGCCAGATTTGGTATAGAAAAGTTAACAAGAATAGCTACCATAAAATATTTAGGACAAAGAAAGGCACAACTGCTCCATCACTTTCCAACGATCAGCTTTAAAAATTTCAGAACACCAGACAGAAAAATAAAAAATAAAACACAAAATATGAATACTGTGTTTTCATTTGGAAGGGTTGAAGCAACCAAGAAATAGGTAGGATATTCTCTTTAGTATGGAAAGCACAGAGGTTTCATGGGATAATCACTGTACCTGATTTTAGACAACTTACTTCTGAGCTCTGAAACTTCCCCTAAGGGGCCCACACTAACTATCAAAAGACACATTCTAGGTCCCATACCTAGTTCTCTCCACTTAAATGATATGCCCATCACCCCTCCTTTCTCAGTTCTGCTAGATAACCAGGATACAATACATTTTTTCCTATTTAAACCTTTCTTTGAAGAATATCAGAAAGAGCTGGCATTAATCACTAAATAGAGTAACGAACATTTATTTGTTGTTTCTCCACATGCAAAAGCCTGCAAACAGAAAAGCCTCCACACCAGTTTCATGCTACTACATCTCCTGCTGGAGTTTATGAGCATTTCCTGTTCCTCATTTCTTTCAGCCAACAAGAAGACATTAGAACAAGAGTAAGAACCTTGCTCTGAGCACAGAACCTCTCGTTCTTTCCACCTTTAGAACTAGGTACAGGATAGAGCATAGACCATCACCCCCTGTGAATAAACATGGAGCTGGTTTACATGTTGAAATTAACTGGTCTAAAATACAGAAGTTGATACACAGGTCACCTCTGCACAGACTGAAAAAATGAATGAGTTTTCCTGCTCTAAGTCCTATGAAAGTTCACGAAGCCCCTAATGGCAGCAGGTACCACATGAACACCAGACTATGATTCCTTTCAAACAAGTGGCTGAAAAACTTCCTGGTCTTCAAAAACCATTTCTTGATGACTGCAGATGATCAGATTTGACTAATTTCACGCATACAACAGCACAGATCCTCACAAACACTAGTTCCTCATTTCCTCTGATCTTGGGCAGCTCATGGATCTGAGCCCTCCTGTCACAATTCCCAGCAAATGCCCCAAGATCAAAGCCATTCTGCAATGCATACGTTTCATTCCTCTGGGGACAGCAGGATGGGTAGGAATTCAAAGGATCTTTTTTCACATGAAACACAAGCAGGGTAAAACTGCCACGTGTTTCTCATCAATACTCTTTAGTGCATCTCCTGTTCCAGCACTGTCTTCCCATTCAAGTGATGGCTCAAGCACCAGTTTTAAATACTCACATTCATAGTTTATTTATTCAACCAAGCTATGACACATGGAGGTGTTTGCAAGAGTACAGCCAACATTTATACTAACTTAGGAAGAGAAGATGGAATCACAAAATTTTGTAAGAAAAGTAACTTTCATCAAGCGTTGAAGTTAACATGTAAAAATGCAGTGTCCACCTAAATCTGTATTTTCTAAGCCAGAATTAAAAAGGTAGTGCTCAGACATAATAGCTACATGATTATTAGAAAGCCCATTTACCATAATTGAGAATTTAATTCAAGGCATTCATTCAATTCATTAAAAAAATATTAGAAGTCTTCTTTTTGCATCCCCATCCATACAAATCCATTTTTAGAAGGCACATTACTGCAATACAACGGACATAACATTTCAACCCAAATGCAACAGAGTCATCCTATTATCTGACACTACATTTTGCTACAGTTTTTTCAAGGGAGTCTACTCACATCAGAACTGATCAACAAGCAGAAGACAAAAGCCTTTGATTTATATTTTTAAACAAAAATCACATAATGCAAGTATTCCCTAGGAAGAAGACAACGGAAAACAAAAAACAATAGACATCCAGACTGTTATTCCAAAGGAAAACAAGCAGCCACTCTTAAAACCGCAGAAGTCTTAGCAGGGAGCTGAAGTGCTTCTCTCTTCAGATTATGTATACACCAAAATAAAAAAAAATTATACACTTCATAGAAAGGTTTAAATCCCCCGGGGTTTAAGAGCTACACTCAATTCCCACCACCATCCAACATGAAAAATGTGAAGAATGATTGTACAAAGGAAGGCACTGATTCTTGCCATGTGGACAGAGGACAATCAAAGGGATGCTGTGAAAATGTCTTGGTAAGATACTGAGGAGATGCCTCATGTAAGTATGTTATAAATGCTACCACATATCTGTTTTCTTGCCTGGCTGTTTTTTACTGCAGTCCTAAATGAAATGCAAAAGATCCATTTATAAATTTAGTCCAATCCAAGGCTAGTGAGACACTATTCCATACAATACATATTCTCTCAGACTTTTGAAAGTAAAATAGTGCACAGAGACTGAAATGTGTGCACTGGGGCTGGGATTTACAGCTAAAATGTCCTTCTGCTCTCATAATGCAAACAAAAATGAGCTCAAAAAACTCTTAGAATAAAGAAGAAATGCTGATTTTTTCTGTCAGCATCCTTCCTTTCAAGACACTGTCTTTTTTAATGCAAGGATATCCTTTTGAGTGCAATAACAAAGTAAATCCTCACAGCTATTTGTCACGTATCTTGTCAGTATGCTATCAAATTTAAAATAGCATGACTTTTGCGGTTAAATATTCCAAATGGCAAAAATGAGAACTGTTTAAATTTTGCTATACTTGACATAGTGTAGTGGAGATAAACTTTGAAGCTGTAATAAAGTAATATTAAACCTAAACTATCATTAAACAGAAACTTTCATATCCTGTACAAAAAAAAACAGAATTTAACTTGTACAAACTGTGTAATTTAACCTAAATCTCAAAAGAGCAAGATTTTCAGATGAGCACTGTAAGATTCTAAGAAATCAAGCTGCCTTTTCAAGATGAATAGATGTTGCTGATTTCTCCAAAAGAAAAAAAAAATGCAGGAGACATGCAGAATAGATCAGACTAATGTTTGGAGCCACAGAGCATCTGAAAGAGCAATAAGTACTAAGGAGACCTTACTGAACAGTATAGATGAGACACAGATATGGAAAACTGCAAGGCCCATCTGTCTACAAAAGGTCAAGCAGAGCAAAAGTTGTTCAAGAGTAATGTCAATGACTGAGTGAAACCACATTTTTCCTCATCCAATTAAGCAAAGAATAGTTTTCATTCACTACATATAAGGAAAGGATTCAAAATGTTAATACATGTAGGCAAATGTTGGCCGCACAGTCAATTTATATCCATCCACAAGTTTTATGGAACTAAAAAGAGAGCAAAACGCAGCTTTGAAATCTGGCTTCAGAATAGAAAGAGGCTTATTTCCAGGTACAATCTCTAACTTCACACACTTTTTTGGTGCGTCTTCAGATCCTGGAACAGCTATACCTCAAAAGCAGATCCTAAACTGAAACCGAGGATTATGGGTAATTACTCTGAAATTGCAACAAAGCATACATTTAGAGGACAGAGGAAGGCAAAGCATGTGTTTTCATAGATTCTTGGTCCTTCAAAGTCAGACAGCAGTCTGACAGAAGACCAATCAATGTCAGAATTTTCCCCACAAATTTAAAATTATAATTAAAAATATCAGAAAAAGAATATCTAATTAATCCCATTATCTTCTTTGTGGATGAAACATCAAAATTCACTTCATTTTACTCCTTTATTGTCATATCTATTATGAATTTGAACTTCGTGTTTACCCAATTCTTCATTTTTTTTTTTCTTTCTAAAAAGCAATGGAACCAAGTCTTTCTGAGTTAGGAACTGCAGATATTCAAATTATTTCAGGTTCTGCAAGCAATTTCTCCATGACAGCATGAAGCTCTGCACTTGCTAATTTCATTGCTAAGAATCAGGGTATGTTACCGTCCACAATCCATCTTGCTGTAGGTAAATTAATTCCAGAATGTAAACTTGTTTATTTAAAAATATAGCTCTGGTATCTCCAGGCTGCAGATTGTAGTAGTTATATATAATTCAGTTTTAGTTAAAAGTTTAACTGTCAACATACTTCAACAGTTTCAAAACAATGACATAGTCCAAACATAGATTACATAGTGTTACCATTGTGAAGACCAGTTAGTAATGGTACAGGGATTGGGGGGGGAACTGGTGAGGATGCTTACACTTATAAATGCCTCGATTTTACTTTTTTAAGCAGAAAACTAAATTTCAATCGAATCTGCTTTAGAGAATGAGAATTACAAATAAATCACAAAGGAGCTGAAATCTGCACAATGTCATCTTACCTTATACAACTGTAGTGTCTGAAAGTGCTGGCAGCTTTCTGGCATTCCAAGCACAGCTGAATAGCTCCTGGATAGTCCTCTTCCTTAGGATAAAACACAACAGAAAGCTAATTTGGCTTTTGAAGCAAACACTGCAGTACCCATTTTTGCTTACATACTTATGCATAAACATTAAGAACAAATATTTTGCCTCAGGTCTATATAGTAAAGGAAATGAGTTAGGGTCTGTTGCACAACTTAATGCGCATGCAGTTCAGAATTAGAAAACACTTAAGCAACATCTGGAAACACTATGTATTACGTTACCTTATGCAAAATAATTGCTGTTTTGTTTACTTATGTATTCATACAGAACATATCAAAAAGTCTTTATTACAAAACAACTAACAGTTTTCCAGTTAACTTTCAAACCTTTTTTAATACAATGTGATCAATTCATGAGAAAGGAAAGAAGTTCAGGCACTGGTAGGCTATAGCTATAGTGTACAGAACCTAAAAACGGACAAGGGAGACACTCCAACATTATGCCCAAATAAACACTACTTAATTTGACACATTGTCTAGCTAATTAGAAATTAAAGACAATTGGCACACACAAGGCCCCAGGACAAGAAGAACATACTTTAAAAAAAAAAAAAAAAAAAGAAATATTTTCCTAAATTATAACATGAATATCCAATAGGTAGACAGATAAAGCAGGAAGTACACGAAGATGCCAGGACAAAACCAAAATAAAAACATACACACAAAAATGTAGAACCCCCAGACCTTGCCAACAGAACATAGGCAGCACCTTGGGTATAACTACTGGTTTTGTATTCTATTAGATAGGAGGTCAAAAAGGCTCTTGGAGGAAGGAAAACCCTCTTTAATAGCTAATAGCTTCCCTTTTTTGTCCTAATTACATCAGTTCTATTACATGCTTCAGAGAGATAAATGCAAAGCTGTTACTGGAATTTCAAAGTCATCGATTGAAGAGTAAAAATGCAAGGGTAATTTATGTTGAGCTATTATCAGAAAGGAGTTTCTGAAATTAAATTGGTTTTAACAGCAGTGTTCTAATGCAGATCAAGTTTAGCTAAAATCACAAAAAAAAAAACAACCCACGTATTATCCATTAGATGAAAACAGAACAGTACATCAGTCTAAAATGATTGCTGCATTTACAGCTCTTTGCATCTTTCTCCATTGGAAACCTGGTACTTGCTTCACTAAGTACCAGGGAGCACTGGGGAGGTCCCAGTTGCCTGTAAGTTGGCTAATGTGACACCCATCTACAAAAACGGCTGGAAGGACAATTTGGGGAACTACAGGCCTGTCAGTCTAACCTCAGTGCTGGGGAAGGTAATGGAGCAAATGATCTTGAGTAACATCATATGGCACATACAAGAGAACCATATGATGAGGCCCAGTCAATATGGGTTTATGAAAGGCAGGTCCTGTTTGACCTACCTGATCTCCTTCTACAACAAGGTGATCCACCTAGTACACAAGGGAAGGGCTGTGGATGTTGTGTACTTAGATTCAGTAAAGCCTTTGACACCATATGCCAAAGCATTCTCCTGGAGAAGCTGGCAGCTTATGGCCTGGATGGGTGCACTCTGTGATGGATAAAGAACTGGCAGGAGGGCTGGGCCCAAAGAGCTGGGGTGAACAGAACCAAATCCAGTTGGCAGCCAATCACAAGTGGTGCTCCCCAGGGCTCAGTATGGGGGCCAGTTTTGTTTAATCTCTTTATCAATGATCTGAATGAGGGCACTGAGTGCACCCTTAGTAAATTTGCAGATGACACCAAATTGGGTGGGAGAATTGATCTGCTGGAGGGTAGGAAGGCCATACAGAGAGATCTGGACTGGCTGGAT
Source organism: Columba livia (assembly GCF_036013475.1). Taxonomy (NCBI): domain Eukaryota; kingdom Metazoa; phylum Chordata; class Aves; order Columbiformes; family Columbidae; genus Columba; species Columba livia. Next base: position 25,877,327 of record NC_088603.1, on the reverse strand, counting down.
CATTGGGCCGAGGCCAGTTGTATGAGATTTAACAAGGCCAAGTACCGGGTCCTGCACTTGGGTCATAACAACCCCGGGCAGTGCTACAGGCTCGGGGAAGAGTGGCTGGAAAGCTGCCTGGCAGAGAGGGACTGGGAGTGTTAATTGACAATCAGATGAATATGAGCCAGCAGTGTGCCCAGGGGGCCAAAAAGGCCAACAGCATCCTGGCTTGTATCAGGAATAGTGTGGCCACCAGGACTAGAGAAGTGATTGTGCCACTGTACTTGGCACTGGTAAGGCCCCATCTTGAATCTTGTATTCAATTTTGGGCCCCTCATCATAAGAAAGACATTGAGGTGCTGGAGAGAGTACAGAGGAGGGCGATGAAGCTGGTGAGGGGCCTGGAGCAGACGTCTGACGAGGAGCAGCTGAGGGAGCTGGGGCTGTTTAGCCTGGAGAAAAGGAGGCTGAGGGGAGACCTTACCGCTGTCTACAACCACCTGAAAGGATGTTGTAGCTTGGAGGGTGTTGGTCTCTTCTCCCAAGTAGCAAGTGAAAGGACAAGAGGAAATGGCCTCAAGTTGTGTCAGGGGAGGTCTAGATTGGGTATTAGAAAAAATTCTTCACAGAAAGGGTTGTCAAGCATTGGAACAGGCTGCCCAGAAAACTGGTGGAGTCACCATCCCTGGAGGTGTTTAAAAGGTGATTAGATGAGGTTCTTAGGGGCATGGTCTAGTGCTAGAGTTAGGTTACGGTTGGACTCAATGATCCCGAGGGTCTTTTCCAACTGAAATGATCCTATGATTCTAAGTCTAGCAGAGCTCAAATCAGTAATATATCACAGAATGTCAGGGATTGGAAGGGATGTCAAAAGACCATGTAGTCTAATCCCCGCACTGGAGCAGGAACACCTAGATGATGTTACACAGCAATGATGTGTCCAGGTGGGTTTTGAATGTCTCTAGAGAAGGAAACTTCACAACCTCCCTGGGCAGTCTGCTCCAGTGCTCTGTCGCCCTCACTGTCAAGAAGTTTCTTCTCATATTTAAGTGGAACCTCCTGTGTTCCAGTTTATACCCATTGCCCCTCGTCTTATCATTGGTTGTCACCAAGAAGAGCCTGCCTCCATCCTCATGACACTCACCCTTTACATATTTATAAACGTTAATGAGGTCACCCCTCAGTCTCCTCTTCTCCAAGCTAAAGAGACCCAGCTCCCTCCCTTGTTACACAAGCAGGTTTTCCAACATATTCCACATACAGCTCACCCCTGGAAGTTATTACAGCTTTGTGTCTGGTCTTTTTTCAATTGAGAATCCTATCTAAAAGTGCCCCTGTGAATGGCTACTAAGAGTTCTCATGCATATTCCAAGCTGTTAACTCCTTCTTGGAACAAAGACAGTAAACTGGCCAATATCTCAGATACCTTATTGGGAGTATACACTGAGCACAGCTCTAAAACTTAGCCAGAAAGGGCAGTTCCAGTCCTTAACGTTTAAAAATCACTGACAATCAGACATCAGGGTCTGCGTGTGGATGCAACACGCACACTTCTGCCTCAAGACAACTCCCACCAGTAGACAGTGAAGAGCTGATTTCCTGTGCAACACAATACAGCACAGAAACTAAAAGATGATCATTGTACAGAGATTCCTAGGCAGAAGGCAATGTTTATGCAGCCTGTAAATTAATACGCTCTTGCATGGTAAAGAACAGGAAAGTGTGCTGAGACAAGGTGTATTACCCAAGATGGAATTAAACTCAAAGAATCTCAAGAGTTACAATTACTTACTTTCCAAATTTAGTAACTAGGGATTATCATAATGACATTCCATCTAGTATTAGCTGTAGATATCTGGTAAACTAGCAAGTCAAAATTGTTACACTACATCATTAAAGCGTGGTTGTCAACAAAATCCTGAAGTTGTCTTTCATACAATTTAATCAGCTTAAGACAAGAACTATCTAATGCATCTTTAGTCAGTAAATATAGATATACTGCATCAGTAGAATTTTCAGTGTCATGGTCTGCATGCTGCAATGTTTTCTCAACTGGCTCTTAAAAAAACAACACAATTAATAACAAGAGAAGATACCATACTTACAAATAAAATAGTAAGGAGCCCTTACATAAATTTGTACAGTACCCTACCAGTACAAGTACTTTATCCAGACCCAGCATATCAATAATCAGCTAGATATCACCTTTTCTTTTCTTCCAAATACCAAGCTAAGACCAGAGGAGCAGCATAAGTTGAGGGTAGGGAGGCTCCAGAGCATTCTTACCATTACAATTTGGTCTTTGACAGAAAATACTTTCCCGACCCTGGCACAAGGGCTATCTGACATGAAGTATTCTTCAGAACATTTTAAAAAAGCATAAAAATATAATATCACCACACATACACACTCATAGCCTGTTTGCAAGAGGAAGGAAAGAAAGAACAAAATTAAGATGACTGACAAAAGTAGGCTTAGAATAGCTTCGAATTATAATAGTCTGGCAGGGACTTACCTCCAGCATCTCACTCAAACGCACATCAGTTCTTTGCTAAAATTTAAAAAAAAAAAAAAAAACAACTGTGATAACTACACAGAAATGAAGAAAACTATTTTGCCATCAAACAAAAACAACTGTACATACCAGTGTCTTTATTGTTCTCAGAGACTTTAGCAGTCCAATAAGCAACTGTCGTTTCCTCTGATTTGCAAGAAGCCCCAAACTAGTTTGTGTGAAGCCTTCCTTTGCTATATTCAGGTGCCTGCCAAAGTTAAAAATGAACATAATCTTTGATAATATGTAAAATAAAACTTATTTCCAATAAATTCTAATGTTTTCATCAAAACACATGCTAGAAAATACACTGTCAGCATTTTTAGGGAAACCCAGAAATTGAGATGATACCAACAGACTAGTAAGAAGGTATGTATTCCCTTCTGCAAAACTTCTCTGTGGATCAATGGTGTGTGGCAAAAGGTTCATGGTTTGAAAAGAACTCCCAACTGAAAAAGTGAGAGCTGCAAGAGAGAAAGCATCTGGTATTTCTTTCAGTATCTTTAACTACTATTGCTAATTCCATTCAGCACATAAATAGGAAATATCACCAGCAAACAAAATTCTTGGGTTTACAGATTTCTTCTGAAACACGTTTTTCCCCTCTTTCAATCTCTGCCCTTATTTAAGCAAGATACCTTCTTCCATTCGTGCAAATAACCGCTGCTAACTGAAGGCCAGTCTGCAATGATGTAATACGTTCAAGTTCCTACAGAGAGACAACAGGTTAAATAAAAACACTAGTTGAAGCTGTGCTACCCACCAGCAAAGACTAGTCATTAGTAGGTTTCTCTTGAGATGTTACAGTGACTTTGCAGAGTTACTTTAAATATTATTTGTTTCATCATTTTATTTATTCTAAGCAGGGGAATGTAACATTAATATAAGCTATCTTTTAAAATACAATTCTCTTTTCAATAAAGATATTTGCAATCCATTTTCATTGCAGTGGGACGCTCTACATTTTTATACAGTACATTTAGCCTAAGAATCCCCATACCATTGATGCCCTACAGCAAAATGATCAAAGCTTCAGATACAGAAGCACAGTGTTTAATTTGCATTAATATGCCAGAGAGCAGCATTTTCTGTTTTAGAAGCACTTGTATTCTACCGAATTAATAGATGTCACTTCAAATGAACGTTAATTGTATCCTGTTGAATTTCAGCTGAAAACTCTTCAGCACAGGTGACCTGAATTTAGCTTGATTTTGACTTAGTGAAGTGCCTAACACAATCTCAACTCCTTTAAAAAGAATAAAACTTTTAACATACCTATTAAGATTTCTTTTGTTAGGAACAGAACTGCAGAAAAGTGAATGCTCTCCCCATGCTAAAGAAAAGCCTTTTTTTTTTTTTTTTTAAATACTGCTTATAATTTCAAAACATATCAAGGGATTTCCATGAAGAGAACAGAGACTTTCACCTTGAAAACTAACCTAATTCTAAAGATATGATAAGCAAAAACAAGTTTAAAGTTTAGTTCAGTTTAAGAAAAGCTCCTGGTCATTCTCCAAAGATACATGTAATTCTGACAAATCACTGAACTGCGTCTTTCACCAAAAACAGTTCCTCCATTATGTCAACAATGCTGCTTTTGCAAAAATGACAGCTTAGTTGCTGATATGCATAATATCTTAAGAAACCAAATTCAAGGATGACTTTCCTCAGTACCAACTTCTCACTAAAAGCATACTTTGCTAGTGAAAAGGTCAATATTTCCTTTTCTGTGAGGAAATGTATACAATAAGGAGCAACTCCAAGCCAGCTTTGCCTCCTGCAAAGATTCTCTACAGTATCTCCTTTGAACGTGCCCGAGTGGAGATGCAGTGGGGATAGAGCGCAGCCTAATGGTCCCTAGAGAAGGAGTATTCCCTCCAGCATTTAAGGCTGAATACATTTTTCTTTTCTTATTCTTCCATCCACTGGTTGTTCCTAAAGCATGCCTTTCCTTCCAAGGAGAAAGGAAAATTATAAATCCCTTGCCTTGTGCCTGTGCCATGTCTCTCTCAGCCCACAGTAATGCCTGTTAGACCAGTACTTCATACTAGAAATGAGGTGCAAATCACAACTTCTCCACACTCTCGCAGCCTGTCTTCACAGGAGAGGTGCTCCAGCCCTCTGATCATCTTTGTGGCCTATTCTGGACTTGATCCAACAGGTCCATGTCCTTCCTGTGTTGGGGACCCCGGAGCTGGGCGCAGGACTCAAGGCAGGGTCTCACAAGAGCACAGGTGGACAATCACCTCTCTAGGCCTGCTGCTCAAGCTTCTTTTGATGCAGCCCCGGATACGGTTGGCTTTCTGGGCTGTAAGCACACATTGCTGGGTCACCAACCAACACCCCCAAGACTTTCATCTGAGGGTTGCACTCAATCCATTCTCCACCCAGCCTGTATTTTCACTTGGGATTGTCCTGACCCATGTGCAGGACCTTGCACTTGCCCTTGTTGAACTTCACGAGGTTCGCATGGGCTCACCTCTCAATCCTGTCAACGTGCCTGTGGATGGCATCCCTTCCCTCCAGCGTGTCAACCACACCACACAGCGTGGTGTCATCAGTAAACCTGCTGAGGGTGTACTCAGTCCCGCTGTCCATGTCACCAACAAAGATGTTAAACAGCGATGGTCCCAATATCAATCTGAAACCATTCCTAAACACAGGCACTAAAGAATCTCCTGTTCGAGTCCACAGTCAAGCCTGTGAATTCATGTTTTCAGAAAGCCTTCTTAAAAAGGTCATATGCCAAAGCCTTTATGATTCTAAGGGCCTCCAGCACAATATGCCCTTGGCTCTTTTCACTCCACAGGTAAGAGGTTTAGCATACAGAGACCGCTGGTTCTAAGCAGGCACTAGCATCTCTACTAACAAATGACTGTTAATGTATTTAATACCCAATGAAACAAGAGCACCATTATAACAGCAAATAATTGAGTGGTTTACTCTTAAAAAAGTGACTGTTAGTTGTCTTACCTGAACATATGCAGGCTGTTTTTCAAGAATCAAGTCTGCAACTTTCTTAGATACCTTAAAAAGAAGTATATTACAGGTGATACATAGCAACCTCAATTAAGTAGACCATTCCTATACTAAAGTTCTACAAGTTTGTGATTCTTTATCATTCAGCTCTGTAGTATTCAAATTTATTCATTAATATGCCACAAGGTAAAAAATGACAACCAGTTAAGACAAGAAAAGTGTTTACAGTTCTATCTAGGAATCAGTGGGCATTTCTAAATTAATCCCTTTCCTGCTTGTTAAGGAACACACTGGAATAGCAAGTAAAAATAATATAGGACACTGTAATTGCTTACATTCTGCTTGTGGTACTGCTAGAGTACAAATTTAAGTTAACCATCTAGCATGGAGATCTATGAAAGCTGTAAGGACATCTACCTTACAAACTGATATTGTATTAAATAAAACCCATATCAAAACTAATATTTATCTTGTGCATGTTATACCCTTTCTTTAGCACACAGAACATTAATATTTTAAGAGTTTCTCCATTGTTCTGAACTAACCGTAAGTGGAATGCTACTGAGAGCTGCAGTCTGTACTGAATTTAAAAATGGGCACTGTCATCTAGATCAGTCTCCTGTGTGCAAATACAGAAGCTTAAAAAAAAAATATCCAACAGTACTAGTCATATAAACACAGGCTTGAGAATAGTGTGTTTTGTTTTGTTTTTTTCTGAAGGGATCACAAACAGTTCAAACATGAAAAAGAAATTATTGATACTGTTCTATATTCTTCTTTGGGAACAATACTCCCAGAAATGAAAAGAAAGAGAGGGGAGAAAGAGAGGGGAGAAAGAGAGGGGAGAAAGAGAGGGGAGAAAGAGAGGGGAGAAAGAGAGGGGAGAAAGAGAGGGGAGAAAGAGAGGGGAGAAAGAGAGGGGAGGAGAAGGAAGGAGATGGAGAGAAGGAGAGAAAAAGGGAAAAATGAAAATAAAAAAGGAAAAAGGAAAGAAAAAGGAAAAACTAGCTATGACAGTCAGCCAGCCCACAACTGGGAAAGAGAGATGAGGAAGTTTTTATGAATTTGACTGCTTATTCAAACATAGCAAAGTTGGGATCTTCAGTCAGCATTCCTGTAACAAACTGACAGTGGCTCCACCAGGCCAGTTCCCATCCTCTGGAAAAGCACCTGCACACCAATGGTGTTTGAAGTACCCCAGTATCATCAGGTGGCAATCTGGACACAGGACATGTAACTAGCTATGCTTTCCTCCTTGCACATTAAAAAACATCCACAATCACCAAATGATTTTAAAACCTCTTAGTTGTTCTATAAATAACAAAGGTTTCTTCTGCAGGACAGAAAAAGAACCACTCCAGAGCACTGGGGGGCAGGAAAGTTTGTTATCAGTCCAAAAGCTACACAAGCCTACATGACCCTGGGCCTCTAAAGAAGGTTTGTTCTCTGCACAGTCTCTATCTGGTGGAATTTTCACCTCCCTCTTCCAATCTGTTCTTGCCATAAGCCTTGTACCTGTCAAAACTTTAGGACAGGGATACACCTGCTAGTCATGCATTCCCCTATAGTTTCTAACAGTTCAATTCTTCACTGTTAGAGGGATTCATGAAGCAGTACGCATGAACAAAAGACGTATCTCATTTTCGGTTTTTAATCTGCTTTTTTTTGTTTTCACGTTCTCAGTTACACTTGACCAATAACAACCTCAAGACTACCAAGCATCTGCCACTGTCATATCATCTTTTTTTTTCTTTCCCTGAACTTAGTGATATTACTTTTCCGAGCTTCCAAGTGATTCTCTTTATTTTGAATAAGCAACATTATCACAGGTTATTCATTTTGAAATTGTCCCACTCCTTTTGGCATCTTCCATACAATTTTGTTGGGGTTAGTTTTGTTTTGGTTTAATTCTCAACTTTTGGAATCTAGAATTGCAACTGCTAGCAATGAATGTGGCTGCAGTTATCAATGCAGGCAAACAACAATGTTCTTTGAGGGGACCAAACAATTTTCTCCAAAACAATTTTCTCTTTCTTATCACATCAGGAAAAAATATTTCATCTCCTGAAGAAAGAAAAAAATATGCAGCTGAGGATATCAGTCTACCAAATAAAATGAAGACAAACATACATAAAACTAAAAAGCCTCCTAATTCAAATCGTCTGTACCAAGAGGATTAGACAAATTAAAGCTGTCATGATACACGTATTAAAGAAGCTTTAAGTGAGTTGGAATCCATCCAATGGAATGAAAACATGGAATGGAAAATCTAGCGAAAATTCAGAGACTATAGTGACCCCAAAAACAAAGGCATGAGCAAGATCAGCTGCACAAAAGCAGATGGCAGCAGTCAGTGGGAAGTGGAAGGTCAGAGCTGTATTACCTGTAATTCACACTTGTTTGAGTAAATTGTGTTTCAGAAATTTAGAAGTTGGAATTATCTCTAAATGACTATTGTAAAATCCTATGTCAGCTATAGCTACAGGCACTGAAATGAAAAATGCAGTATTTATTCTTTTTCAAAAGCAGAGATATTGTGTGATCTGCCAACAGACATCATGAGTCCTCCATCTAATAATCTATTCAGAATCAGCATCAATATATTTTTAGGACTGAACTAATAACATAAAACATTCTACAGTACCATCTTCCATGAAGGGCTCTAATGTCCTTTAAGACAGACAGTAATCTAAATGACATATCACAAAATAAACAGACAATAATTGAGACAGGAGAAGAAAACATGCAATAGTCTCTCATACTAGCCCTGGAAATATAACACAAGGACATGATATGCAGCATACAATAAATTTTAGCAACATGGAACATGCCCAAGGAGGAAAACAAATCCAAGCAACAATTCCTTCCTACAACAGAGTCATATTTTGACTAGATTAAGGCAGACACAAGAAAACCCTAATCCTGCCTCGGGGGATGCTGGGGGAAGAACTGGATGCATATTTCTCTTCAAAAGTTTTGGCTTTGAAAGATTTTGTTTGTTTTCTGAAAGAAGGACACATCTGAGCCATATTTCCTGGAAACCTCGTGCTCAGTTCTCACCCCTATTATTCATTAGCTGCATGCACCTTCCAGTTCACATGTTTCAGCAGCAGCCATGCACTGAAACCAACTCGTCCAGCTGCAGACGGTTCCCACCATGCAGGTTAAATTGCCAAATTATTGATAACAGATATTAGGATTATCATGCATACCTCAGTGGAGTTGTCTCTCAGCCTTAAAAAAAAAAACACCACACCACACACACAAAACCCAAGCCCACCACCCACTTTCAACTTCTTTCCTTATACCTCTTGATGAGAAACATGGCATATTCATTTGCTCAACTTCTCCCTAACACTTTACAAAATTTCATAGATTTATTCTGGGGAAAGCAGTCCTAGCCAGAAGGAATTTGTTCCCTACGTATTGTTAACGAACTAACATTCTCCTCCTGTATATTTTACTCATTTAAAGCCATGAATTAGGATTATTACTATTATTTTGCTTGCAGATACTCTCCAAATACCACAGTTAATGCATTAGTTCCCTGTACCATATTATTAATCTTTAAAAGAGCAATGAATCCATAATTTTAAAAGCCTGAAATGTAACAAGTAGTTTTCAGAAGCTGCAACTCTGATTTCCCCTGTAAATTGTAGTTATTGCTCACTATTGCATTTCATTTGTTTTATTACATACTAACTCTGTATCAGTATTCACTAGAAACCTTCATGGATGATTAATAAATTGGTAAATGAAAAATAAGATAAAATACCAGCTCTAAGGAAAGAGTTTTAAAAATACTTTATGTTTTACATAGCCAGAAATCCCT